>NC_091119.1:182206542-182537792 GCF_040183065.1 Periplaneta americana
TTTTTTCAAGAGATAAAAGAAGTGATTACATCAGGAATGAATTACAAATATATACCTTAAACGAAAATATAGAGACAAATGAACGTTCCCATTACTTTATCATAGACCTTCGGGTCGAGGAAATGAAGGAAGGCCAAGACAACGTTGGATTGATTAAATATTAAATAACTGGATTTAAGAATAGACTTATAGGTAGTTAGATAGATATACAAACAGGTCGTTGAAGAGACGGACGGACAGACGGATAGCCAGGCAGGCAGGCAGGCAGGCAGGCAGAGCGGGAAGGCGGACGGACGGACGGACGGACGGACAGACAGATAAGATAGATTAGATTAGAATAGAATAGAATAATAGGTAGATAGATAGATAGATAGATAGATAGATAGATAGATAGATAGATAGATAGATATATAGATAGATAGATATATAGATAGATAGATAGATAGATAGATAGATAGATAGATAGATAGATAGATAGATAGATAGATAGATAGATAGATAGATAGATAGATAGATAGATAGATAGATAGATAGATAGATAGATAGATAGATAGATAGATAGAGGGATGGATGGATAGATGGATGGATGGATGGATGGATGGATAGATAGATAGATAGATAGATAGATAGATAGATAGATAGATAGATAGATAGATAGATAGATAGATAGATGGATAGAGGGATGGATGGATAGATGGATGGATGGATGGATGGATGGATGGATGGATAGATAGATAGATAGATAGATAGATAGATAGATAGATAGATAGATAGATAGATAGATAGATAGATAGATAGATAGATAGATAGATAGATAGATAGATAGATAGATAGATAGATAGATAGATAGATAGATAGATAGATAGATAGATAGATAGATAGATAGATAGATAGATAGATAGATAGATAGATAGATAGATAGATAGATAGATAGATAGATAGATAGATTAGATAGGCAGGCAGGCAGATAGACACTCCCATTCAAGACGAATAATTGAAAATATACATTTATGATTCTGAACGACAGTCATTGCGTATATATATATTTTTTTATCGAATATCCGTTTACGTTTCTATCTTTAATGTTATTAGACTGTAGCAGCTATCAAATTTATGTGAAATGGCCTTAATAATTATGTGCGTGGCGTTATTAAATGCGTTAATGTGACTAGCATTTAGCCGAGTAACTAAGTTACACTATTCACACAAGTTTTCTCTGTCAGGGTTTGACCCCGAGACATCCCATGCTAATGCATGTGGCTTGAATAAGATAGTCACGTTGTTGATCATGGTAATTGTTTTCTAGTATCTTCCTCGCAGATGTGTTACTGAGACACAGTAAGTGTTCCAGAGTCTGGATACGGATACAAAGATTGGAACGTTTGTGGTGAAGAGTTTAGGAACTACAATGACTGGTGTAATCTTTGACTAGGCACAGATTTTTAGTAACACGAATTGACACTTAGTATCTTTAAGGCTCGCAAGAATTTCAATTAGAGGTTATTTGTTTTTTTACGATGTTTTTCGTATATCTTACTGTTTTTTTCTTTTATTTTCTAACATATCACAGAACAACATTTTGTAAATAGTGAAATGTATAAACTGAAGGCAACATATTCTCCCAGAAGTTACAATCTAATTTTGCAATTCACTCTATCTTCTCAGATTCATGACGATGCTGGGTGGGCGACGGTCCATACACTGACCGAAATTTCATGCAAAAATTTCTCCCCCACGAGAACTGCAACCAGCGCGAATTCTTTATCGCTAGTCTAAGGCAGACGCCTCACACTAAGAAACTACCCAACTGAACTTAATTATAATTCTTTATGTGTGAATATTGCATATAGGGGACAAGGGAGCACATTTGAACGGATTGAATTTCCTATCTTAACACAAACATTTTTACTAAGCTGTGAGTACTGACAAGAAGTTCAAATATCTTGGAGCAACAGTAACAAATATAAATGACACTCGGGAGGAAATTAAACACAGAATAAATATGGGAAATGCCTGTTATTCGGTTGAGAAGCTTCTAACATCTAGTCTGCTGTCAAAAAATCTGAAAGTTAGAATTTATAAAATAGTTATATTACCGGTTGTTCTGTATGGTTGTGAAACTTGGACTCTCACTTTGAGAGAGGAACATAGGTTAAGGGTGTTTGAGAATAAGGTGCTTAGGAAAATATTTGGGGTTAAGAGGGATGAAGTTACAGGAGAATGGAGAAAGTTACACAACACAGAACTGCATGCATTGTATTCTTCACCTGAGTAAGTAAGTAAGTAAGTAAGTAAGTAAGTAAGTAAGTAAGTAAGTAAGTAAGTAAGTAAGTAAGTAAGTAAGTAAGTAAGTAAGTAAGTAAGTAAGTAAGTAAGTAAGTAAGTAAGTAAGTAAGTAAGTAAGTAAGTAAGTACTGACAGCAGAAGGCAGCCCTTATGATGTACTGGCAGCCATTTTTCTTTCATTTAATTTTTTGGTATGAATTCAGGGGATGAATATTTGTGTTGAAGAGTGTAGAAAGTATTATTTCTTTTTAAATTTCGTAAATATATTCTGACAACATGAACCTTCCAGAGGTGAGTTTCATTATGTAATACAAATAGAGCTAATAAATTCACTTTTCGAAGATTATTTTAGAACTCAAATATTTACTTTTTGTTACTTTTAATGAATGGTCGTACTTGGTAGTGTTATGTGGGACACATTTGAACAGTTCCTTGGAGGAAACATTTGAACAGTGTTCAAAACTGGCCTACAATATTGATTTAATAGCACTGCGTAAAGCGTTTTAAAAGTTTTATAAAACGAATTTATTGATGATTTATTGATATTTGTTTTTAGAGCATAAAGTTGTTCGGACATATATATATATATATATATATATATATATATATATATATATATATATATATAAAAGCACAAGCCTGAATTATCCACTCAAGCTGTTCAGGAAAAAGCAAGGTCTGTCAGTGAAGGAAAACTCTCATTAAGAGCTGCAGCTTCAAAGTATGACATGGCTCACACGTCATTATTTTACCAAAGAAGTTTAAGAATGACATGATATAGGTGGAAAATATGGTTCGCGATAAATGAGCCAACTTGTGTTCATTGAAGAGCAAGATTCCCAATTAGTTAATTATATTATTAAATATGTACCATGATTAATTATGGCATGACTTACACAAATATACGTCAATATTGCTCGTCATTTAGCTTGTAAACATATCGAAGAATGGGATAACAGAATTTCTGGAATTGACTGACTTCAGGGATTCATGAAGCTAAATGACAACGCAGAATGGAAAAACCTGAGAACACCAGTCTGTCAAGAGGTACAGCGGTCAACAAAATCAATGTAATTGAGTTTTTATGATAATTATGAAAGGGTTCTGCAATCTGGATAATTCTCAAGAGATAGGACATGAAACTTAGGTAAAATGGGTCATGCAACATTTACACAACCTGAAAACACCAGTCTGTCAAGAGGTACAGCGGTCAACAAAATCAATGTAATTGAGTTTTTATGATAATTATTAAAGGTATCTGCAATCTGGATAATTCACAAGAGATAGGACATGAAACTTAGATAAAATGGGTCTTGCAACAGTTGTGCAACCTGAAAACACCGGTCTGTCAAGAGGTACCGAGGTCAACAAAATCAATGTAATTGAGTTTTTATGATAAATATGAAAGGGTTCTGCAATCTGGATAATTCACAAGAGATAGGACATGAAGCTTAGGTAAAATGGGTTTTGCAACAGTTGTGCAACCTGAAAACACCAGTCTGTCAAGAGGTACAGCGGTCAACAAAATCAATGTAGGTCTAATAGAGTTTTTATGATAATTATGAAGGGGTTCTGCAATCTGGATAATTCACAAGAGATAGGACATGAAACTTTGGTAAAATGGGTCTTGCAACAATTGTGCAACCTGAAAACACCAATCTGTCAAGAGGTACAGCGGTCAACAAAATCAATGTAGGTATAATCGAGTTTTTATGATAATTATGAAGGGGTTCTGCAATCTGGATAATTCACAAGAGATAGGACATGAAACTTTGGTAAAATGTGTCTTGCAACAGTTGTGCAACCTGAAAACACCAGTCTGTCAAGAGGTACAGCGGTCAACAAAATCAATGTAGGTCTAATCGAGTTTTTATGATAATAATGAAGGGGTTCTGCAATCTGAATAATTCACAAGAAATAGGACATGAAACTTTGGTAAAATGGGTCTTGCAACAGTTGTGAAACCTGAGGACACCAGTCTGTCAAGAGGTACAGCGGTCAACAAAATCAATGTAGGTCTAACCGAGTTTTTATGATAATTATGAAGGGGTTCTGCAATCTGGATAATTCACAAAAGATAGGACATGAAACTTACGTAAAAGGGTCTTGCAACAGTTGTGCAACCTGAAAACATCAGTCTGTCAAGAGGTAGAGAGGTCAACAATATCAATGTAATTGAGTTTTTATGATAATTATGAAAGGGACCTACAATTAGGATAATTCACAAAAGGTAGGACATGAAACTTACGTAAAAGGGTCTTGCAACAGTTGTGCAATCTGAAAACACCAGTCTGTCAAGAGGTAGAGATGTCAACAATATCAATGTAATTGAGTTTTTATGATAATTATGAAAGGGACCTACAATCAGGATAATTCACAAAAGATAGGACATGAAACTTACGTAAAAGGGTCTTGCAACAGTTGTGCAATCTGAAAACATCAGTCTGTCAAGAGGTAGAGAGGTCAACAATATCAATGTAATTGAGTTTTTATGATAATTATGAAAGGGACCTACAATCAGGATAATTCACAAAAGATAGGACATGAAACTTACGTAAAGGGGTCTTGCAACAGTTGTGCAATCTGAAAACACCAGTGTGTCAAGAGGTAGAGATGTCAACAATATCAATGTAATTGAGTTTTTATGATAATTATGAAAGGGACCTACAATCAGGATAATTCACAAAAGATAGGACATGAAACTTACGTAAAAGGGTCTTGCAACAGTTGTGCAATCTGAAAACGCCAGTCTGTCAAGAGGTAGAGAGGTCAACAATATCAATGTAATTGAGTTTTTATGATAATTATGAAAGGGACCTACAATCAGGATAATTCACAAAAGATAGGACATGAAACTTACGTAAAAGGGTCTTGCAACAGTTGTGCAACCTGAAAACACCAGTCTGTCAAGAGGTAGAGATGTCAACAATATCAATATAATTGAGTTTTATGATAATTATGAAAGAAATCTGCAATCTGGATAATTCACAAGAGATAGGACATGAAACTTAGGTAAAATGGATATTGCAACAGTTGTGAAACCTGAGGACACTAGTCTGTCAAGAGGTACAGAGGTCAACAAAATCAATGTAATTGAGTTTTTATGATAATTATAAAAGAAATCTGCAATCTGGATAATTCACAAGAGATAGGACATGAAACTTAGGTAAAAGGGTCTTGCAACAGTTGTGCAACCTGAAAACACCAGTCTGTCAAGAGGTAGAGAGGTCAACAATATCAATGTAATTGAGTTTTATGATAATTATGAAAGAAATCTGCAATCTGGATAATTCACAAGAGATAGGACATGAAACTTAGGTAAAATGGATCTTGCAACAGTTGTGAAACCTGAGGACACTAGTCTGTCAAGAGGTACAGAGGTCAACAATATCAATGTAATTGAGTTTTTATGATAATTATGAAAGGGACCTACAATCAGGATAATTCACAAAAGATAGGACATGAAACTTAGGTAAAATGGATCTTGCAACAGTTGTGAAACCTAAGGACACTAGTCTGTCAAGAGGTACAGAGGTCAACAAAATCAATGTAATTGAGTTTTATGATAATTATGAAAGAAATCTGCAATCTGGATAATTCACAAGAGATAGGACATGAAGCTTAGGTAAAATGGATCTTGCAACAGTTGTGAAACCTGAGGACACCAGTCTGTCAAGAGGTAGAGAGGTCAACAATATCAATGTAATTGAGTTTTATGATAATTATGAAAGAAATCTGCAATCTGGATAATTCACAAGAGATAGGACATGAAACTTAGGTAAAATGGATCTTGCAACAGTTGTGAAACCTGAGGACACTAGTCTGTCAAGAGGTACAGAGGTCAACAAAATCAATGTAATTGAGTTTTTATGATAATTATGAAAGGATTCTGCAATTTGGATAATTCACAAGCAATAGACATGAAACTTAGGTAAAATGGATCTTTCAGCAGTTTTGCAAGCTCCAAAAGTTGTCGCTGAATTTGGAGCATGGAAATTAGGATAGGCAATCCCAGCTAAACGAGGAACTATGATAACAGTCTGTGTGATATTAAATGTAGATGGAAATACTATACCACCAGTTTCGTGTTTATGTGGACTTAAGAAGTTTTAAAGAAAAAATAACCAAAGTAATGTGCTCTTTGTGATATTTTTGAGCGTTAATTAGCTGTTTAACAGATGATTTGTACATTATTCAAATGTATCTCATACCTGTTCAAATGTGCCCCATACATGGGTCAATTCTGAACACGTTACAAGAGTTAGAACTTCTGACTTAATTTACGTTTCAAGTAATATGTAATTTCTGCAAAAATAAAATGTGAAGGTGTTAATTAAGCAATGTCTTATAATTCTGTATCATTTAAAGTAAAAAAAATGATAATGGACGTGATTAAAAGATGTAAATAGAAAAACTGTTCAGATGTACCCCCTCTTCCCCCTTGACTGAAAAATTGCACACTGTATCTATAGAAACATTCCGTGATTATAAACTGCTATAATTTTGTAACTAAGCGTATTACGAAATTCATACCGCTGCTGTGCTGATAGAAAGAACAACTCAAAGAATTTTAGAGGATGTGTAATTGTAATTCTTTGCGGAAAACAGTAGATGGCACCATAAGAAAAAAAAAAAGATCCTGTTTCCGTTGTATCACTTGTCATTAAATAGAAACAAATCATATTAAATGGTGTGAATTCTACAGCATTTAGAGAATTAAGGCGAACTTACAGGAACGTAGCTGGTGTGTATTGTACGACCTCAGAATCTCCTTGTCAGTAGGTACGAGTGCTCAAACTCCCGTCCGAAGGCACGCTGAACTCTCACTATACTCCGTGTGCTATGGTATTCCAATACTATCTTTAACCAAGTTTCATAGTAGCAATAATAACTTAGTTTCTTACTCGGTTTTTGAACGACGATGTTCAACTGCTAGGTCATTCAGCATCGACGAAATTAGCCATAGCGAAATTATATATGACGAGATTAGGGTGAGGATTCGTCATGATTATCTGACATTCGCCTTACAGTTGCAGAAACCTCAGAAAAATCCCAACCAGGCAGTCAGCCCAAGTGGGAATCGAACCTACTCCCGAGCGCAGTCCCAGATCAGAAGGTTAACACGCTACAGCCTGAGCTTCGTCGTTAGCTACTACGTAGTAGTAAAAAGGTAAAGGTAAGCATCCTATTACAGGCCATGCAGACAGACAGGGTAGAGGGAAGTTAAGGGTCCCACCTATACACACAATACGCATTAATTGCAATACGGAAGTAGTAATTGTAGTAGCAGTTCATAAACTTTGAATCCCTTCATCTATTCTGATCTCCACGCCAATCGATACTGTGCATCTGTCTTATTGGTGGAACTCAGCAAGAGAATTTCAATTACGTACTTTCCCAAGGAGACGTCACTAAGAAAATTTTCCTGTGACAAGTGCGAACCTGCTGATGAGTAGTTCCGCAAATAAATTTTCAGTATTATTTATATACCAAAGGGGCATCATGATACATATGAATAATAATATAATATAATATAATATAATATAATATAATATAATATAATATAATATAATATAATATAATATAATATAATATAATATAATATAATATAATATAATATAATATAATATAATATAATATAATATAATATAATATAATATAATATAATTATATAATTTAATTTATGGGATGCCACTTGTTATAACACCTTCGCTTCTTCTTATTTGCCCAAAACTTCCAAACTCGCTGGGTCAGCCGCTGCATCTGCTGTGACAATTAAACGCAATAAGTATCTCGAACTTCTGGATCGATATAATTTTGTCGTTTTCGCCGTAGAATCTATGGGCCCATGGTGTTCCGAGGCGAAGTTGTTAACTTCTGATATCGGCAAGTATTTATCAGCACTTAACGGTGACTCTCGCTCTACGGCTTTCCTCCGCCAAAGAATTAGTATTGCCATTCAACGAGGGAACGCTATAAGTGTTATGGGGACTTTTCCAGAATCTAAATCGTTGGAAGAAATATTTTATTTCGTGTAGAGCTGTAGACAGTTTTTCGCATCCTTTAGTTTTGTTGCTAATTTCTAGTTTGTCCCTTACTAAAAAATATATATAATATAATATAATATAATATAATATAATATAATATAATATAATATAATATAATATAATATTAGTACCTTATGCAACGAGTCTATAATGGTAGTAATTAAGACTCGAGTATGTTTTCATACGAGCGTCTTAATTACCATTATAGTCAAGTTTCATACGACTTTTTATGCTCGACCACATTTATTTTTTCCGGCAATTGGTGAAATGAATTTGAGGGAATGTGCTTTGTGAAAGGCTGGAAGATGACGGTGAATTGATGTTAATTTGTGTGTTGTTTTTTTCGACTGAGTTTAATATTGTCTAATCTCGCGCTAGTTGTCTTTCGATTGCATATCCGAGACTAATCGATACTTGCGCTTTCATATTGCTACAATGGTATTTTCTGATTGGTGGAACACCTGAACTTTAATGAATAGGTGTGCTTTAATGAGGTCCATTAAAGGGCTGCTACCAGGTGTATAATTACTACATTTCGGCATGGTCGAGCATAAAATATAATATAATATAATATAATATAATATAATATAATATAATATAATATAATATAATATAATATAATATAATATAATATAATATAATATAATATAATATAATATAATATAATATAATATAATATAATATAATATAATATACAGTAAAAACTAAAAATTTTGGAAGGAGTCTTGTTACCTGAGAATATAGAATTAAAAGAAAATTAAATAATTTTGGAAAATGCAAAGAAATTAAAATTGTGGTCAAAGTTAAAACAGGAGTCTTAGATGGATTGGACATACAAGAGATATAAACCAGGAAGACTAACAAAGATAATTACTGAATACATGATAAAAGAAAGAAAATTTGGGATTTCAAAATTAAGATATTTTTGTAGACGTTAAGAAAGTCCTGAAAATACAAAAATGGAAAAGTTTGTTTATATAGACATGACTTACTTATTATGGTGAAGTGAATAGGAAAAACATGTTTTATACATGCATTATAATAATAGTAATAAAGTATTGTTATTGCTACTAAGAAGACAGTTGTCCATGAAGGAAGAAAACTCTACGAGACTTGAACATGATGCATTTATTCATAGTATTAGTAGCAGTAATAAGAGAGAATGATAATATAGCAATGAATATATATTTGCAAAGGTGTGTTTGAAATTCCGAAATTATATATTATTATATGGCGAAATTTACATCGCAGAACTATTTTCGGACAATGCATGAATACAATCTTACAGAATGTTCGCGTCCAATATAAATTAGACCTACACTTTAAATTTGAAATAAGAAGCAAACTTTTACGTATACATGATATCACCATCTTTTGGGTAAAATTATGAAGATTAGGCCTCCATATACAGGGTGTTTAAAAAGCATTCAATATGTTTTAAGGGTAGCATCATGCAAGAATAAAAGTCTCATAAACATGCGTCTTAAAATGAATATTTTACGAGACATCAGTACTTATTCACCAACAGCATAGCAGATGCTGAATGTGATTTGCATTCATTGTAACGCATCCTTCTGCCCTATGTATTAGGAAATCAAACCTCATTACTCTTTTGTTTACTGCATTTCCGATATGAAACTGTATACTCAATAAGAAACAAGCAAAGAAATCAGATATGCTGTCCGTACAATACCAATTTCAAAGTTTTTGTTTATTTGTTTATTTATTTATTTATTTATTTATTCTGGTGTAGTTAAGGCCATCAGGCCTTCTCTTCCACAACACCAGGAATACAAATTCAATAATAGAAATAAACAGAAAAAAAATACACTATATACAAAGTAAAGCAACACAACAATTAAAGAGAGAGAGAGAGAAAAAAAAAACACCACAAACAAAGTAAAGCCACACAAAAATATACACAGGTTGCAGTCACACAAACTTTAAATGAGTGATTAAGTATCATAATTAATTGTATCCTAACTAATTAACTAACATAAACAAGAAACTTGCAATTTTAATCTAGATTAAAAAAAAAAGAAAAAAAAAAACAAATTAATACTTCTAGCAATACCTAAAAAACATTAACTAAGACAAAATTTTCCAATTTAATTTTGAATTGTTATAAAGTCCGGCAGTCCCTGACGTCAATAGGTAACGAATTCCAGAGGCGAGGTATTTCTACAGTATAGGAATATGAGTATAAAGACGTTATATGATGAGGGATAGAAAGAAGTGCTTAATGTCGGTTTCGAAGAGTTGTAAGAAATTGAAAGCGCGATAACAGATAATTCGGAGTAGAAGTATGCATGATTCTAAACAGAAGAGACAGTGAATGTATTGTTCTTCGTTCCTTCAGACGCACCCATGAAAGTAACTGGAGGGAAGGTGTTATATGGTCAAATTTACGAGTATTGCAGATGAATTGTATGCATACATTATGAACACGTTGTAGTCTCTCAGCTAAGAGTGAACTTACATTAGTTAGCAAGGAATCGCAATAATCAAAATGGGGCATTACAAGCGTCTGAATAAGATTCTTTTTTAGACTAAGTGGTTGTGTTTCGTACAAAATTTAATTTCAGGATCTATGTCTGTTATACTTTTTTATCTTGTAATGATGAATATTACCACCTCTCATAATATGAATTCTTTTTTCAATGGAACATCTCCGATCATGTCACTGAACAATACTCATCTCGGAAGACATTAATTTTAGAGTCCATGATTATTAGAATTTTTTTGGTTTTGATGAATACCCCCCCCCCTCATAATATTGAATGTTTTTTTAATGGTAATCAGTAATCACACTGAGAAACTGCTATGATGTTGATGAACAAGTACTCATATCTCGGAAGGTATTAATTTTAGGACCCATGTTTATTAGACTTTTTTCTTGTTCTGATGTTAGAATAGAGAAAAAGTTCAAATCGATCCATAAAATGAAAAAGTGAACCGTGAAATGTCACATAATATCCTGAGCACATAAGATTGATGCACATTGGCACAATACGTTAGAAGAAAAATTTTCACGTTAGCATTTTTGAGTAGGAGTAGATATTATAGTAGATTTCTACAATAGATGACAAAAAAGAAGCTAGCAAGAATGTAAATATGAAACGCAAAAATGTTTCAAAATGTCTGAAACATATAAATGCTGTTGGAGTATCATATGCTGTGACGTTACAGTAATGAGATGACATAATCAGGTCACCTGGCATATTAAAATACTTTGGAAGGGACTAGCGAAGTGCTTTGTATGGAGTGTTACACTGTATGGAGCACAAATATGGACACTACAACGAAGTGAAGAAAAGCAACGAGAAGCATTTGAAATGTGGATATGAAGAAGGAAGGAGCGTGTGAAATGGACAGATAGAATGAGAAAAGAAACTGTGTTGGAAAGAGTGGATGAAGAAAGAATGATGCTGAAAGTGATCAGGAAGAGAAAAATTAATCGGTTGGGTCACTAGCTAAGAAGAAACTACCTACTGAAGGATGCATTGGAAGGAATGGTGAAAGGGAGAAGAGTTCGAGGTAGAAGAAGATGTCAGATGATACACGACATTAAGATCATATGCGGAGACTAAGAGGATGGTGGAAAATAGGAAATATTGGAGAATGCTGTGTTTGCAGTGAAAGACCTGAGATATGAAGAACACTATGTATGTATGTATGTATGTATGTATGTATGTATGTATGTATGTATGTATGTATGTATGTATGTATGTATGTTATCTATATTTTTTTATAATTTTTTAAGAGAAGAATGAAATTTCTTACATTTTCTGATATATAAGGTTCCAGAGACAAATAGCACCATGTATATCTTCGATGCCACCCTATTAATTCTTGTTAACGACACCTGAGTTTGGTAGTGCACTACTGTAGCCTGCATTCGCTTGCCATGTAGTGATGAAATGAGTTACTAGCTGTCCGCTGACATTTACGAGTGACATGATATTCCAGCATTTTGCTATTGTGTGTTGATAATGAAAATCTGTTCTTATATCAAGATAAGAGGTAATATTTTATTTTGTGTGTTGAGAAAATAATAACTATATTAAACTACATATTTTCGTGATCCTTAAACATTCTTCTATGCAGACAAAGTATTTGCTATCTATAACATAATCAAGTACTCAGTAGCGCTTTAACGCCACGTGGCGTTAAAGGTCTACAGATAAAAATTTAAGTTATGTTAGTGTGGTATTCATTTTTTTAACGATAGTCCTCAGTTTTTTTAATAGTACTTTCATTGCTGTTATATTCATATTGTGTGAGGTATTTACATGATATGTGTGGAAACATAAGGAAAAACCCTAACCTTTCAACTTACAAATGTCCAGAATGTATACAGTGATGATATTTGTTCAATTGCTTATCATACTCTTAATTTTTTTTTTGTTTTACTTGTGGAAAACATTCATGTTTAACTAAGGTTAATGCTTTTGTGTTTATAACTTTCTACTGTCTCTCGTTATCTATTTTTTTAAGTAAGGAGTTACCTGAAAACGTATGTTCCTAATTCATCTGGTGTTTCAGCTTCAGATCAAGAATATTTCTTTAGATTTTTTTTAGATTTAGATTTATTTATTTAACCTGGTAGAGATAAGGCCGTCAGGCCTTCTCTGCCCCTCTACCAGGGGATTACAACTATAACATGAACAATAAGATTACAATTAATATTAAATTTACAATTACAATTACAATAAAAATTAAAGTACGACAAGAATACCTGATTAATGAAAGCTAGACATTTTATCATAGAAGTTAAGAACAAAGAATATTTTTGTATTTACTAAATTACAAATTAAACCTACAATAACAAAATTCTATAGTGATGAAATTACCGGATATTGAGATATTTTGTGGTAGATTAAAAGAACTATTTACAAGAAACCATGTCTGAACGAGTCTCTATTACTGACCAAGTGCCTAGTAAGTTTGCGTTTGAATTGAATTTTATTTCGACAGTCCCTGATGCTAGCAGGTAACGAATTCCAGAGTCTTGGCAGGGCTATTGTGAAAGAGGATGAGTATGAGGAGGTGCGATGGGATGGTATTGTTAGTATTGTTTCATGGCGAGAGCGTGTGTTCAGATTGTGGTGGGAAGAAAGGTAAGTGAAGCGAGACGACAGGTACGAAGGAATAGAAGAGTTCAAGATTTCGAAGAGAAAGAGAAGTGAATGTAAATTTCTTTTCTTATCTAGTTTAAGCCAACCTATTGCTTCCAGGGATGGGGTAATATGATCATATTTACGAACATTGCTTACAAAACGTACACACAAATTATGAGCACGTTGAAGTTTCATTTTGTTGTCGCTGGAAAGGTCAGTCAGTAAAATGTCAGCATAGTCAAAATAGGGAAATACAAGGGTCTGCACAAGGGACTTTTTTAAGCAAGAGGGAAGATGAACATTTATCCTTTTTAGCACATGAATAGTGATTTTGTACTTTGTATTAACAGAAACTCAAATGTAGTTGCTTAGTTCAATTCGTGTTGCTTAGGAAAAATAATTCAATAATAAATATAAGTGTACAGGTTACTAGAAAATAGGTGGCATTAATTGGACAAGCTGTTCCTAATAACGCCAGTATACAAAGTTTTCCTATTTGAGTTGTCTTCTCCAGTATATAATATCACAATGATAATTATTCTATTTTATAAAGATAAGATTAAAGTTTCTTTGTCATAACTTTTGTCTTTGTACATAACTTATTTCCAGAGCAAAAGTGACTGAAGTGTTAAGGTGGCGTTATTTGGCACGTGTACCTTATTATGAGATTATAGCATATTTTCTTCTAAAATACTCACTTTCTATACGATTTGTTTCACATGGAGTGCTCATGGCATAAATATTACACGCATCTGAAAAAGAAAGGGGGGAAATGAAATTCATACACGTTTCCCCTTACCCGAGGGGCAGTTAATTATACAGAATCCAAAGAAACCCTGGACGTAGCATGGAAATCAAGATATATGCCGAAGAAAAGGCATACATCTAGCCTGATTAGAAGAAAGAAGGAGAAGAGGTGGGAGTTCATATTGATTGGAAGACAGCGAACACCTGCTGTTCCCTTTGATAAGAATCATCGTCACCTGAGTGCGCCGAGGCTGAATTCCTACGTCTCCACGAGTGCGAAGTTATTATGAAAGCTTGGGCTCCTTTTGGCCACCTGTAGCGATGGACTCGGTTAATACAGCTGCTGTGTGCCGGATTCAGTAATCACTGAATACACATGAATGAATTAATGAATTAATTGATAACGGATCGCCGTGTTCATTGAGGCACGGACTGAGCGGGCGGTAATAGACGAGTTTCCTTTTGTCTGCCGCTTGTTCGGAATTTGTGTTCTTTCAGCACAAAACCAAAGAGGCTTGTTTGAAATTGTAAATAAAGCAAAAGTGATCAAGACTTATAGCTCACTTACTATTTACTGAGGTAAATACGTGCTCTGTTTTTCAAACATTCGGTGAAATACTGGCTCTTTTAAGTCAGAACAAGAACGATATATCAAATCCTTGATCTCGAGGGTGATCCTTGATCTTGTACAGAGATTGCACCGAATAGAAATCAGGTCACATCATCTCTTGAACAATACTCAGCAATTTTTAACATCATTTTCTATTTCTTTACAATTGTACATCTTTTAAACTAGTAATCATTCCATTTATAGTATTTCAGTACAGTTGTAACAAAGAGAATTGCATTCAAGCTATAAACCATATACAGGTTGATTCAAAAGTCCGGTGACATAGACAAACTCCGTTACTACTGAGTGTTCATTTCAAAGTGTGCCATGTCGTCACTGTTGATGAGTCAGCGATTTGAAGCGAGTTTCAGCTTTTGTGTCAGAGAAGTTGCCTATTAATCAAGGCGTTCCATCTGAACTTGAGAACGTGTACGGTATAACTTGAACGTCGTAGCAACAGATGGCGGTCTGTACGGTCTGTGTGCTACCATAACGTCTTTAGAACTGTGTTTTGCGCGAGCAAGTGGTACGCAGGGTATTTGTTATCATCGGTTGCGTATGGCAACATTCCACAACACAAATCAAATGCTCCATGTCCATGTTGACCGTCGAAGTTAATGTCAACAAATACGTAAGTAATTGTCTTAACCCTCTCCCCATATCCCGACAGTAAGAAAAAACTCACCTCAGTACATGTTTCGAAACAGTTCACATTCCTGCCTCTATCGGCGTTACCATACGTATCGGTAAGTACTCTTCTGAATGGACGCCGTACTTGCTAGGCAACTTCTCTGGCAGATAAGTAATACACCTCTGAGGAAGTGTAGGAAGATTGAATTCTCTAGGCTCATCGACCAGCCACGTGACGGCGTACAGCGAGCCATGACACACTTTGAACTGAACACGCAGTATAGTCGCGACGCTGTTATTACCGGCGTGACTCCTCCTCTTTGCTTACGTCTTAGGAGGTGAACGCTCTATAAAGTTTAGGTAGGTAGTATCGTTCGCTATTTTTGTTCTTTCGTTGCCGAGCTACCATACGAGGAATCTATTTGCCACACCGTTAAACATTATCATGTCGTAGCTCTTATGATAATAAATCAAACGCACTGTAATTCAGCAAATAATTGAGCGGCAAATAACGTCTTCGTGTGCTTTCTGCGAATGCCAACGAAAGAGCCAAAATGGCGGGCGATTATATTAAGTATTTTTCGAGCCTTAAGAAATGAATAACGTCTTCAAAAGCGAATCACAAGACGCACATGTTTAAATGTAGCCGACCTGCAACGCGATTGGCTGCCGGAAATTAGAGCGACGGGATTATAGTGCAGATAGCAAAAAAGGGGAAAGTTATCCTACTTCCAACAACTTTCCTCTCCTTTCATTTTTCGTTATCTGCAATAATAATGTAATAATGGAGTTTGTATATGTCGCAGGATTTTTTAATCACCCTGTATAGTTGTTAAATTATTTGAAAATCCCTGTGGATTTGTACTGTTCCGTGACGAATTTTCTCCGTGTAAAGTCAAAATGTGAAATTTTCTTAGGTCTGACATTTTTTTTAAGTAGATGCATTGCATGCGGAGACTTGTGAGATATGGGGTCACTATGACGTGCAACTGAAACACTTGATGACGTAAAGATGACGAAACATTTCTTTACTCTAGGCATGTCGTGCAAAATAATGTTAAATCTAAGACAGCTGATGCGGCTATATTTCATTAACGACTATAATTGGCTATGTATTGCTTGAGGTATTTTACGAGTTTCTTACATTTTACTTACTTACTTACTGGCTTTTAAAGAATCCGGAGGTTCATTGCCGCCCTCACATAAGCTCGCCATTGGTTCCTATTCTGAGCAAGATTAATCCAGTCTATATCATCATATCCCACCTCCCTCAAATCCATTTTAATATTATCTTCCCATCTACGTCTCGGCCTCCCTAAAGGTCTTTTTCCCTCCGGCTTCCCAACTAACACTCTATATGCATTTCTGGATTCGCCCATACGTGCTACATGCCCTGCCCATCTCAAACGTCTGGATTTAATGTTCCTAATTATGTCAGGTGAAGAATACAATGCGTGCAGTTCTGTGTTGTATAACTTTCTCCATTCTCCTGTAACTTCATCCCTCTTAGCCCCAAATATTTTCTTAAGCACCTTATTTTCAAACATCCTTAACCTATGTTCCTCTCTCAAAGTGAGAGTCCAAGTTTCACAACCATAAAGAACAACCGGTAATATAACTGTTTTATAAATTCTAACTTTCAGAATTTTCGACAGCAGACTGGATGACAAAAGCTTCTCAACCGAATAATAACAGCTTTTTCCATATTTATCCTGTGTTTAATTTCCTCCCGAGTATCATTTATATTTGTTACTGTTGCTCCAAGATATTTGAACTTCTCCACCTCTTCAAAAGATAAATATAATTAATGTTTTATTTCATATTTTGTTTATTTAATTACATAAGATATATTTTTAGTGACAAAAGACCTCTAACATATAAACAAGACAATATACATAATTATGATAGTCACAGTCCACCGAGATTATACTCATATTCGTCACTGACTCACTGCAAAAATTATATTGACGAACGCAATCTGGGGTTTCGTTATTAGCCAGTTCGAATCACATTAAAATAGAAATTATAGGCTTACTATCGAGGTCTGGAAAGCGCTTCTTCCTTCTTCGAGAGTAGATCGAAATGACACTATCTCATACCAGGAACATGTGGCGGATGTTTCCATTGTGTCTCACTACCTTCTGCTCAACAACCCTTGAGCGAAGAATGACCAAAATTGTCAGTCCACACAATCGAATGTGATACCAACAACGTAAATTTTCCCGACGAATTGCTGGGCGCAGACAACATTCAGTGAAGTGGTGGAAGTATGCATTTATTGTCTTTTTGCTCAATTAGATTTAATTGAAATAAATAGTCATTTAGACTGGGAAGTTTTAAAATGAAAGAGCGGTATATAATAATAATAATAATAATAATAATAATAATAATGATTACTTAAAAATGGCTTTTAAGGAACCCGCAGGTTCATTCCCGCCCTCACATAAGCCCACCATCGGTCCCTATCCTGAGCAAGATTAAATCACTCCCTACCATCATATCCCACCTCCCTCAAATCCATTTTAATATTATCCTCCCATCTACGTCTCGGCCCCCCCAAAGGTCTTTTTCCCTCCGGTCTCCCAACTAACACTCTATATGCATTTCTGGATTCGCCCATACGTGCTACATGCCCTGTCCATCTCAAACGTCTGGAATAATAATAATAATAATAATAATAATAATAATAATAATAATAATAATAATAATAACAAATAAACAAATTTTTTATTTTAAATTGGGAAATTAAGATAAAAAAATATAAAATAATACATTTCAACAAATCGATACTGGTAATGAAATCATTTTTAACATGCAGAAGCTTAACGAAATATTCAACTTCATTTTAATTGAATGAAAAATTAGGCACAAGTAGGGTTATTAATAAATCCGGGGATTGTAAAGACAAATAGTAACATTTCTAACTTACTTAACTTTTGTATTAATTTCCAAATGAATCCATTCTGTAATGGGATATTATAATATATATATAGTCCCGTCGCTCTAATTTCCGGCAGCCAATCACGTTGCAGGTCGGCTACATTCAAACGTATGCGTCTTGTGATTCGCTGATGAAGATGTAAAGCATTTCCTAAGGCTGGATAAATACTTAATCTATAATCACCCGCCATTTTGGCTCTTTCGTTGGCGTTCGCAGAAAGCACACGAGGGCGTTATTTGCCGCTCAATTATTTGCTGAATTACAGTGCTTTTGATTTATTATCATAGGAGCTACGACATAATAATGTTTAACGGTGTGGCAAATAGATCCCTCGTCTGGTAGCTCGGCAAGGAAAGAACAAAAATGGCGAACGATACTACCTACCTAGACTTTATAGAGCCTTGACTTCCTAAGACGTAAGCTAAGAGAAGGAGTCACGCCGGGAATAACAGCGTCGCGACTATAATAATAATAATAATAATAACAATAATAATAATAATAATAATAATAATAATAATACTAATAATAATAATAATAATTATTATTATTATTAATTACAATGAAACAACCCATTGGCGTATTGCGCCAATCGTTTCGACTAGAAATTTGCATTGTTGTATCGAGACTATGCCTCATAAAGTGAAAAAGCAATATTATTATGTAGTAATAAACGAGAAGGTTCCGCCTTGTTAAATTTAAATGTAGAAAGTATAAAGACAGGAACGAAGAATATCAAAGCTTTATTTCAAATCTCAAATATCCTTACAATCCCAACTATTCTCACAGTAGCAAGTACATAGCAACATTTTGCGCAATTACAGGATTACAGAAATTAATTTTATATATGTAGGCTATTTCTTTTGAATGAGAGTTGAAGGAAATAAGTCATAATCGTAAATATCATTTGGAACATGAAGTACGGAATTTTTGCGAAAGGCATAAAAGATGTGAGGAACGCCTTAATGTAAGAGGATACTCATCATTCCTACGCACATGCAAATTTCGCCCGTAACTTTCACGCCGGTAATAGTGTAGGTTCCAACTTCATAAATCACCGACTCTTCAGTAATGACACACAATAAGAATGCACTTCAGCAGTGTAGCTATCTTCAGACCTTCTTGAAATTACGATGATCGCAATATTTTATGTACTGTATCTAATTTCATTGCCCGGTATTACGATTTACCATCGCAGATTATTTATCAAACTTTAAAATGCAAAGACTATCCAGAGTAGGTTCGGCTGTACAAACGCGAAATCTGATACTAACTGTAGAAGATCCAACGCATAGCGGAGATCTTCAAATACGTTGGCTTTTACAAGTGCGGAAAAACTACTTCTACTAACTCTGAGGAGTGATAGAGTAGGTCGAAATAAACAATTTCTGATAATAATAATAATAATAATAATAATAATAATAATAATAATAAGAATAAGAATAATAATAATAAAGATTTATTTAACCTGGCAGAGTTAAGGCCATACGGCCTTCTCTATCACTCAACCAGGAGTAAAACTGCGTTACAAAAAACACTATAAATTTACAGAGTACACTACAATTTTACACACAAAACTTAATAAGATAATAATAATAAAATGTAAACAACAAGTAAGTAGAAATCAGACATAATATATAACATACAGAAAGAAAGAAAAAAGCATAATAAAATGTGAACAGCAGGTCAAAATAAATGAGACATACAAAGTATAAAAAATAAGACAATTAATAATAATAATAATGATAAAAAAGAATAGTAGTAATAATAATAATGATAATAATAATACTAATAGTAATAATAAAATAGTGCAGTACAAAGCATACAATGAATACAATATTTCTAAGTACACACAGTAAGGAAAATTATGATTATATATAGCTCAACTTATCACATTATAGATATACCATTATCGGAAAATATGAAAACAAAAATATAAAATAAGTTAAATATCACGAGAACAAAAAAAAATGTGAATACGTGGAAACATGCAATACAACACTTGTCATAATAGTAAGGCAGTTTGGCAACTCGTCATAAGATTTCAATGTTCGGCAGCCCTTGACTTCAGGCGGCAGAGAGTTCCAGTGACGAGAGGTAGCAACAGTGAAAGATGAGGAATACAGAGCTGATGTGTGAAGTGGAATTTCTAGCGTGTTATCGCGTTGTGATCGAGTATTAATACGTATTATGATAGCGAGAGAGAGTATGGAAACGAGCGAATAAATAATAGTGGGATGAAGTGTGCATAATTCGATATAAGAGAGAAAGTGAGTGATAAGAAAGTCAGGGTCGAAAATGCTTAGTTACTTTTCGAGGGGCCGAAATTCTTTGTTGTTGTAACGCCTGACAGACAGGCAAATGTGCATCATTTGTGAGATTTGGGTTTCACCAATGCAGGAGAGTCTTATAATTCTGGTGGTGTTTGAACGTACCGCTTAATCTCATGACCCTTTCACCAGAAAGCAACAATTTTATTGTTCTTGTTTACATTTCAAATGCAACACGCGTTTTCGTGTTATCCAAGAACATTGTTTTGAGGCCATCGCCAGCTTGCACGTGGAATCTTCGAGCGTCTGTCAGGCCCTTCGCATTGATTGGTCAGCCGTTGTTACGATTGTGGAAAAGTTTTTAAAACCAGTGCAGTATGAAACTGTACTTAGAATGTAAGGCATACTCGTACCTTAGAAAGCATGATGAAAAATATATTCAGATACTCAGTATAATATAATATAATATAATATAATATAATATAATATAATATAATATAATATAATATAATATAATATAATATAATATAATATAATATAATATAATATAATATAATATAATATAATATAATATAATATAATATAATATAATATAATATAATATAATATAATATAATATAATATAATATAATATAATATAATATAATATAATATAATATAATATAATATAATATAATATAATATAATATAATATAATATAATATAATATAATGTTGTGGAATGTGTACAAACTGATTAAACACAACCTTTATATAATAATAAAACAACTATTTTATGATTGACTTATGATGAATGACTATCTAATTCATAATAAAACCCAGTTCCACAAAATTGTTTCATGAAAATGTCAACATAGATAACCCAGTGCAGTACACACGTTCTTAAATAATGATTTCACCATAAAATCGAGTGATGAACCATTGAGACCAAGGCTCACAGTAAAACATCCAACTAATGAAGCTATTATGAAGTTTAAAGAGGAATCAAATGGTTTTTATCATGTTTGCAATTGTATAATGTTATAATTTAAACATAAGACCAACTGTTCAGCCACAATTTTATTACATATATTAAATTTTATACCTGTATTTTTATATTTTAGATCGTTACTCATCATAAGTCAATCATAAAATAGTTGTTTTATTATTATATTATATAAAGGTTATGTTTAATCAGTTTGAACACATTCCACAACAAAGACTTAAAAATGTACAAGATATTGTATACAAAATGCCTGATGATGCCCGAAGGGCGAAACGTTTGCTTTAATTTTCGTAATACACAATGATCATTTACATATGTAAATGTCATTGATTTTAAACTTATGATATGTCAATTAGACTGAACTTCAAATAAAACAATATTATGTTATATTATACTCGTACCGTTTTTATTTCACTTTCTTTCGTCATTACAGACTTGTCAATACATCACTAAAAGGCACTGCCATGAATAATTGACTTTGGCATTTAGAAATCTAGGCCTCTAGAGAAATATGTAAGCTCTTCTTGTCTGAAATTGTTTAATTTGTTCTACTCATACTCTATCATACTTCAGAGTTTGTAACAGTGCATTAAAAAATCTCGGAAATTTCAAAACTCGCTTTTGCTCGATTTTGTAAAAGCACTTAACAACCTTGTATCGTAATATAAGACTATTTCCGCACTCGGTACAGTCGTGACTTTGATGTCCTCAAATCCAACTAATTATCATTGATATTCTTCTTCATTAACTGGATTATACTTACTTACTGGTTTTCAAGGAACCCGGAGGTTCATTGCCGCCCTCACATAAGCCCGCCATTGGTCCCTATCCTGAGCAAGATTAATCCATTCTCTATCATGATATCCCACCTCCCTCAAATCCATTTTAATATTATCTTCCCATCTACGTCTCGGCCTCCCTAAAGGTCTTTTTCCCTCCGGCCTCCCAACTAACACTCTATATGCATTTCTGGATTCGCCCATACGTGCTATATGCCCTGCCCATCTCAAACATCTGGATTTAATGTCCCTAATTATGTCAGGTGAAGAATACAATGCGTGCAGTTCTGTGTTGTATAACTTTCTCCATTCTCCTGTAACTTCATCCCTCTTAGCCCCAGATATTTTTCTAAGCACCTTATTCTCAAACACCCTTAACCTATGTTCCTCTCTCAAAGTGAGAGTCCAAGTTTCACAACCATACAGAACAACCGGTAATATAACTGTTTTATAAACTCTAACTTTCAGATTTTTCGACAGTAGACTGGATGATAAAAGTTTCTCGACCGAATAATAACAGGCATTTCCCATATTTATTCTATGTTTAATTTCCTCCCGAGTATCATTTATATTTGTTACTGTTGCTCCCAGATATTTGAACTTCTCCACCTCTTCAAAATATAAATTTCCAATTTTTATATTTCCATTTCGTACAATATTTTGGTCACGAGACCTAATCATATACTTTGTCTTTTCGGGATTTACTTCCAAACCTATCTCTTTACTTGCTTCCAGTAAAATTCTCGTATTTCCCTTATCGTTTGTGGATTTTCTCCTAACATATTCACGCCCTCCGCATAGACAAGCAGCTGATGTAACCCATTCAATTCCAAACCCTCTCTGTTATCCTGAACTTTCCTAATGGCATAATCTAGAGCAAAGTTAAAAAGTAAAGGTGATAGTGCATCTCCTTGCTTTAGCCCACAGTGAATTGGAAAAGCATCTGACAGAAAAATAATAATAATAATAATAATAATGATAATAATAATACCTTCTCAATGTTCTGCCTCATCCTCAAATTCACGCCCGTCCACGTTTTTTTTTTATTGGGTTATTTTACGACGCTGTATCAACACTAGGTTATTTAGCGTGTGAATGATATGAAGGTGTTAATGCCGGTGAAATGAGTCCGGGGTCCAGCACCGAAAGTTACCCAGGATTTTCTCGTATTGGGTTGAGGGAAAACCCCGGAGAAACTTCAACCAGGTAACTTGCCCCGACCGGGATTCGGACCCGGGCCACCTGGTTTCGCAGCCAGAAGCGCTGACCGACCGTCCACATATTCATCTCTGTCTAAACACGATCTCAATATTCTTATTAATTTACAATTTAATGGAAAATCAGTCACTCTCTTTATTCCCATGATAATCTTGGTACTACGTAGTCCCCATTATGCTGTCTATTTTTAACTTCAATATTTCTTCCGCATGTTAACCACTGCCTACAATTTCGTCTTTGTTCTTCTTCTCCTGCAAGCTTAGCACCGTTCATCTTCTTATTCATCAATGTTTTTATGTTCATCTCCTACTCCTTGTTTGTTGTCCAAAAGTTTAAGGGCACCCGTCCATAAGTGATGTTTCACTCCTATCCTTATACCTATGCAAAACCCTCTGATGTTTATACAGGGACCAAATGTCTGTGAAAAGTGAAGTTTTTTACTGCAAACCCAATCAATCTCCCTTCCGGACTGTGGAGTATATAACAATTTGTCTGTTATGAATCTTATTGAAAAATTACATATTTTTAATGAACAAAATTAAGTACTCCAGAATGGATTGTCTTAGATCAGTGAATTTTGGGACAGAGTTTGACATATCTGAAAGACTTCTTGTGCAATTATTGCTTTTTATTTAAAAAACAAATTGTGACAGTTCGCGTAGGCATTGTAATTCAGATTTTTTTTTCCTTTAGAAAAAACTGCCGTTTTATAACATTTTCTTGAGCTTGAAATTCGCGACAAATGGTCCCGAGTCCGCCACTGTCATTTACATCACAATATTGCGAGTTGGTAACATTGGCCAATCTGTTTATTCCCTCCATTTTTAGTATTCAGCTGTGGAGTTTGCTCCAAATATAGAAAGGTTGGATTTCTTCCTTGAAAAAAAAATGAAAATACGTCGAAATTCAGTGAGTGTGGACGTGAAGTCGCAGATTATTGGGATGTGAAAGAATGACTGGAGATAATGTCTAACTCATTCCAAAATCCATTGATCTAAGTCACCTCATTCTGGAGTAATTATTTTTTTCCTACAAAATATGTAATTTTTCACTAAGTTTCTTAACAGATAAATTGTTATATAATCCGCAATTTGGAAGATAGACAGATGGGGTTTGCAGTAAAAAATTCACTTTTCACAGGCATTTGGTCCCTGTATAAACATCAGGGGGTTTCACATAAGTATAAGGACAGGAGTGAAACATCACTTATGAAGCGGTGTCCTTAGACTTTTGGTAGAGACTGTATTTGTAAAACATAAAAACAAGGGTATGGAATTACCAAAACACTCAATTACTACGTAGCATGAACTTATACGACAAAATAATATCTTCTCATCTCTTAGAGAATCTCCTCTGTCAGTTGGATCGGAGATTTTGTGCCTTTGGATTATTATAGAGTGACATCTTCTGTTCGTTATTGTTAGACTGCGGAAGTTTATGTACAAAAATTCAGAAAATCTGTATACACACATGCACTTACAGTTGTTGAAATATACAGTATTAATATACGATTGTTTGAACCAAAATGCAACACTGTTACAGTATTTAATCATAGTAGTAATTTAGATCCAAGAATATATAACAAATTTATATTTAAATATCATAATCTTGTTAATTCTAATAGTTCTAATATTAAATTTAAAAAGTTATGTATGGATTTTATAAAAATTTAAAAATTGTAAATTTAAATTTATATACTATAATTGCATAGTAGACATAAGACAAATTGTATTGTAAACTTATTAATTTCAATTCAGGAATCCACCCCTGAGCACGAGTTCTCTTTCAGGGGGAGCTAAAGTTTTTTTTATATATATAATATATGTTGTGTTATAATTATTAGCAAAATAATAAATAAATAAATAAAATAAATAAATAATAACTGTACGCAGTAAAAATTACTACTTGAGTTGCTGCTTAATTCCGAACAAATGTACAGAGTGTTTCAGAAGGTTGTTTACAACAGCTCAGGGGTGATGGAGGAGGTAAAGAGAAATATTTTATGTGTAGAAAATATTGTAGAGGTACCAGGGGCACTGATAAATTGGATCGCTTAGGGGTCTAGGATCGCTCAACCTCCCTGTATTACCTTCCACTATCTTCGTTGAATGTTGAAGTCGCGTGTGTTTAATTTCGAAGGCGAGCAAAGTCTTTTGTTCGTGAACACAGCGCGTGACACTACTACAAAGAATAGTACGGGTGCATTTTGTACAGTATAATATGTAGTGTTAATTATTCCATCCTCATAACTCAGCCGTGGGACTGAAGCCGGATGGTCTATGGCGAGGCCTTGGCATCAACCCCTTTGATTAGATTACCCCCCTTTGATTTTGATTACCTGGTTGGGTTTTTCCGAGGTTTTCCCCAAACCAAAAGGCAAATTCCGGATAATATTTTGGCGAATCCTCGGACCTCAGCTCATCTCACTACATCTCGCCAAAATATTGTAAAAAATTGCACAAAATTGTTAAAATTGTAGAAAATTATTAATTGTAAAACTATAAAAATTTGTAAAAATTGTAATTGTAATATTGTAAACTTTTGATTTGTTCCACATCTTAAAGCTTCATTGCTAATGTAAGATCTATGGAATAAAATAAATGAATGAATGAATGAATCTGAATAGTCAGCTGTATTATAGATATCTACAGCGACCCAACGGATTAGGATCGAACACCTATTAAACAAAAAATTTTTGACAGAAGACAAACAATATCATTCGTAAAATAGTTCTGAAACGTCCTGTAGTTAGGATTTATGAGAAGATGCTTTAAATTTTGAGACACTGTACACATCAAGTTTCTAGAGTGAAAAAAAAATGAAGAAAAATGATTCTTCTATTTATATGACATATACTTTAGGTGCATAGTTTGGTTTGTTAGAGTTAGTCGACGAAGAATTTGACCAGAATCACTGACAACAGAAGAGATGGATACCGTGCAGGTGTGGAGGAGGATTTACAGTGAGAGCGCTAGGTAGGCCTATCTTAATATCTCTCATTACTTTAAATGCAGCGAGCTACGAAGAGCATTTCATTGCATCGCGCTCTGTGTTGGGACATCTTTGTCTACTGATTTAGTTAACTCTGCGCGGAAATAAATCATTAGCATCACATTTTGCTGGTCTTTTATATCCGAATCTGTACATATCCGAAAATGATCTCTCAGCTTACGTTCTAAAGCCTTGTAGAAAAAGACGGTGTAAATAATCACCTTTATTCATTGCAGCGGGTAGCAACGCACCTCCGCCGGAGTGCGTGCGGCGGGGCGGCGGGGCGGCCGATCGTTGAACCGGCGCCTGGTGCACGTACAAAGCGCAGGTGCGTGCAATATGGCTCATGAGCACTCGAGTCAATCACGGCTCCGGAGAGCACGCATCCGTTGCCGGAGCGCGGGTTCTGGTGAGCGGCATCAGAAGGCGCTGCGATTCGTGAAATCCGAAAGGGCGGCGGGGAGGGGGCAGCGCTGCATAATGCAACTGTCGTGACGGAGCATTTCCGGTGCACCGGAACGGGATTTTTGTCGAGTTTCGTGAAAAAAACCTATGCCGCTATTGCAGAGAGCGAGCGGCAGTCGGGCACTCGCGCGCGGGGGGAGGGAAGTGGACAGGCGATATCCTATATAAGCGGCGGCGAGTGGCACAGCGTCGGCCACAATCCGCCTGCCTCGGTGTTCACCGCTCGCTGCCTCCCCTGCCTCCACGCACTGCTCGCTCTTATCTCGCGGAGCACCTTGCTGATAAGTACGGGTGCACCGTCATCCCCTCCTCTCTCGCAGCTCCTCCCCGCCCCTCGCCGGCACGAGATCACCGCACTCACTAACCTCTCCTCCGCGATCTGCAGTTGTGTGGCGGCCAGCGTCACGTCATGACCACGTTGCGGGAGCGGCTCCATCCGCGACACCACGACAAGGAGGAGGACGAGGAAGAGGACGGCGGCGGCCGGCAGCAGAGGCGCGGTCGGCGGAGGTCGGGGTGTCGGGCTGCCGTCGTCGCGGCCACAGTGCTCGTCGTCGTGTGTTGGTGTGTGTGCCCCGCGCTCGGTGACACCGCGCTCGCGAACGCTACCGCCGGCGCCCCCCACGGCATCGCGAGGGCGGCGGGCGCGCGGCCCGGCAAGAGAAAGGACGGCGGCGGCAGACAGGACCCGCCGACGGCGCCGCCGCCGGCGTCGGTCGCGGGCGTCGAGTCGGAGGACGAGCAGGAGATGACCACCCCGCTGCCCGGCTGCCAGTCCTGCATCTTCCGGGAGGGCCTGCGCAACCTGAGCCTGCAGACCATCAAGGAGGAGATCCTGAGCAAGCTGGGCATGAAGCACGCGCCCAACACCACGGGGCGCCAGCTGCCCAAGATCCCCCCGCTGCACCACCTGCTGCAGATCTACGAGCAGAACCAGCCCGCGGGAGGCGCTGCCCCCGGCATGCAGGGGGACGAGCCCGTGCGGACCTCGACCAGTGTGGTGCAGGACGAGGAGGACGACTACCACGCGCGCACCGAGAGGGTCATCGCTTTCCCCCAGCCATGTGAGTCAGTCCTCTCTTTTCTTTGGCACTTCTTTAAGGGGAACAGTTTGTAGTGCTCGGGAAAAGTGACACAAGTCAGTTTCCACAAACCTTTTTTGGTAATTTATTGTCAACTTACGGAACATCTGTTCGCTTGGAAAAAAATACATAGGTATTCCTCCCATTACAATAATTCATACAGAAAAAAATCAAATCGACATAAACCTGTGTAAGTTGTCAATAAATTATCAAAAAAGGTTTGTGGAAACTGACTTATGTCACTTTTCCCAAGCACTGCAGAATTGATAGTTATGTAAATAACATAGAATTTATTATTAATGATGTTCTGATAAAGCATCTTATTATTTTGATCTGTTGCTGATGAAATATGCTCAACATGTTCCAACATAATCTGATTGTATGTTGACTTTCTATGAACTCCAATTTTATAATTACTGTATATTATATGTAAGACTGAACTCATTGGAAACGCCTTCATATAAATAATACTCATTCATTACTTGCACTGTTTCAATTTTTATTACTGCGTTTTTTTCAATACTATTTCCCTTGCTTTAACAAAGAATCAAGAGGTAGGCCTATACGTATACCATAATTTGAAAGTCGCTCTATTGCTAGTTGACAATTAAACACACTAAATATTTAATAAAACAATAAATTAAACTTGATTTTGCAGCAAAACAAATTCAATATATAATCTATATTTCAATTTTAAATGTAGTACAATACATTTTTACAAAAGAGATAGATTGACGTCAGAATAAATCTAATTTTATTTCACATAGTCGACAGCATTAGAGAGCAGGTGTAGTAAAAATATTCCATCGGATTACGTATAGAAATATAATAACGTAGATATTGAGTTATGCGGGAATTAAAGACAAGAAGAGAGATTCAAACTTGAAACTACGATCGACAGGCGACACCACTGCGTTTATCTCAACAATTCCGGTACGCACCGACTCTGCTACTAGGGAAGATATTTTTTTAACGGGATTTGTTTTAATATTACGAATATCCAATTCAGCTGATTTCTGTTAATATTAAGATTGTGGCTTTTTGTATTCATAATGATTCATTCATGCTAGCCGTTGTGTAATGTATGCAGTAAATTTAATGCTATGTTTCTATTCAACATCACGGGAATTCTATTTGTTGGTCTGGTGTTAAATAAAAATATATAATATTCTATGAATAAGGTATTGACGCATCGACTAGTAAATAAAGAAGAGTTATGAATGAAAAAAAAGAGAGGAGAAAGAAAGAAAGAAAGAAAAAATGGAGAAAGAAAATAATAAAATTATGAATTATTTGCCTTTTATTCACAAATTTAAACTTAACTTTCTACAAGAGTACAAAATATACTTAGTAATTATGCCAGATTTCAGGCAGCATGTAAATAAAAAAAAGTATTTTTCCAGTGTCCCAAAGTAAGCACAAGACTGTCGGTAGCAATTAGGCATTCTGCACAACAGGTTAAAAGAAATTATAGTAACCTTAAATAGTGGCAAGAACGATCAATTTCTCTCAGGTTTAGGAAAAAAGAGAGTCGAATAAGGCGGGTAAATTTTAAGAAGTACAGACCAAACCAGTGATTATGCACCAAATCACTATTCTTGTATAGGCCACCCCTTCACAGTCCTTCACAGCTCATTGCATACTTCCTGCATCTCCACCGTGTTTGAAGATATAGAATTATGAAGTTACAATTCACTGGTGCATACTCTGCATACTCACTCAGTGCAACAGGTGTTGTCACCTCAAAAGTTTCATGACTTGTAAAATGTGATAGAGCGGTCATTCACCGACTAAGACTATCTGCGAACTGTAATGAAAATGGAACAATTCATACGAATATAAAAAATAACCAATTCTATATCATAGTCCTTCACAGGAATCCACTGTTGTATTCGTTATAATCACCACCATCACTAACACGATCTTCGTCTCCACCGCTATCAATATCATCGTCGTCACCACCACCAATACCAATATCATTAACATCGTCGCCATTTAAAAACCACCATTACCTCCATAATCACAGTTACCACTAACACTACCACTATTACCCTCAACCCATGATCACCATCACTATATCAACGCCACTACTAACATCATCAGTCACAACTACCAACACTACTACCATCACCGTCATAAACCAAAAGCATAGTCACAATCGTGGTGGTCACCATATCAAAGCTACCACTAGAAACATCATGTCACTACCACCACCACCACAACCAAAACCATCGTTGCCATCATCACTGTCAATATCATATCGTCATTACCATCATCACGACCACCACTACCAACACAACTATCACAACCACTACCACCACCACCATCAGCACAAATACCACCATCATCATCACCCTCGTCAATACATGTCAATTACATCACTTCAAACACCATCACTACCACTGCCACCATCATCACCATCGTTATCGTTACTATATGAACTTCACTACTACCACAACCATCACCATCGTCGTTTACACCATATGAGCTTCACCACTACCACAACCATCACCATCGTCGTTTTCACCATATGAGCTTCAACACTACCACAACCATCAAGATCGTCGTTTTCACCATATGATCTTCACCACTACCACAACCATCACCATCGTCGTTTTCACCATATGAGCTTCAACACTACCACAACCATCAAGATCGTCGTTTTCACCATATGAGCTTCAACACTACCACAACCATCAAGATCGTCGTTTTCACCATATGAGCTTCACCACTACCACAACCATCACCATCGTCGTTTTCACCATATGATCTTCACCACTACCACAACCATCACCATCGTCGTTTTCACCATATGAGCTTCACCACTACCACAACCATCAAGATCGTCGTTTTCACCATATGAGCTTCGCCACTACCACAACCATCACCATCGTCGTTTTCACCATATGAGCTTCGCCACTACCACAACCATCAAGATCGTCGTTTTCACCATATGATCTTCACCACTACCACAACCATCACCGTCGTCGTTTTCATCATATGAGCTTCGCCACTACTACCACCATGACCATCGTCTATTTCACCATATGATCTTCACCACTACCACAACCATCAACATCGTCGTTTTCACCATATGAGCTTCACCACTACCACAATCATCACCATCATATATTTCACCATATGAGCTTCACCACTACCACCACCATCACCGTCGTCGTTTTCATCATATGAGCTTCGCCATTACTACCACCATGACCATCGTCTATTTCACCATATGATCTTCACCACTACCACAACCATCAACATCGTCGTTTTCACCATATGAGCTTCACCACTACCACAATCATCACCATCATATATTTCACCATATGAGCTTCACCACTACCACCACCATCACCGTCGTCGTTTTTATCATATGAGCTTCGCCACTACCACCACCATGACCATCGTCTATTTCACCATATGAGCTTCACCACTACCACCACCATCACCGTCGTCGTTTTCATCATATGAGCTTCGCCACTACCACCACCATGACCATCGTCTATTTCACCATATGAGCTTCACCACTACCATCACTATAGTCGTTTTCACCATATGAGCCTTACCACTACCACAACCATCAGCATAGTCGTTTTCACCATATGATCTTCACCACAACCACTACCATCACCATCGTCGTTTTCACCATATGATCTTCACCACTACCACTACCATCACCATAGTCGTTTTCACCATATGATCTTCACCACTACCACCACTATCACCATCGTCGTTTTCACCATATGAGCCTTACCACTACCACAACCATCACCATAGTCGATTTCACCATATGATCTTCACCACTACCACAACCATCACCATCGTCGTTTTCGCCATATGAGCTTTACCACTTCCACCACCATGGCCATCGTCGTTTTAACCACACGAGCTTCACCACTACCTCAACCATCACCATTGTCGTTTTTAACATATAAGTTCCACCTCTACCACCAACATCATCACTACCACCACTACCACTATTACCAGCAATACCATTATCATCGTCACCAACACCACCACCACTACTTTGACCAATTCCATCATCAGCACTGTTATCACCATATCAACACCAGCACTACCATCATCACCAACGTCATGTCTCCATATCAGCTCCACCACTACCACCATCGTCACTATCACTGCTACCATCACCATCACCGTCACCATATCAACGTCACCACCAGTGCAAACATCAACATCGTCACTACCACCACTGCCACCATAGTCATCATATAACGCCATCACTACCACCATCATCACAGTCGTCATATAACACCGTCACCACTATCACCATTATCATCGTCGTCATATATCAACGCCACCACTATCACCATTATTACTGTCATATATCAACGCCACCGCCATCACCACTATCACCATTATCATCGTCGTCATATATCAACGCCACCACTATCACCATTATTACTGTCATATATCAACGCCACCGCCATCACCACTACCACCATTATCACCGTCGTCATATAACAAAGCCACCACTATCACCATTATCGCCGTTGTCATATATCAACGCCACCACTATCACCATTATTACTGTCATATATCAACGCCACCGCCATCACCACTATCACCATTATCATCGTCGTCATATATCAACGCCACCACTATCACCATTATTACTGTCATACATCAACGCCACCGCCATCACCACTACCACCATTATCACCGTCGTCATATAACAAAGCCACCACTATCACCATTATCGCCGTTGTCATATATCAACGCCACCACTACCACCATCATCACCATCGCCATCGTCACCATATCCTACGTCTCTTAAATTTCCTTCTTTTTCTAGTTGTCCCTGTATTTATTTTAGTTGTAGGCGATTAAAATACACTCTCAGAGGTTGTCGCTGTATTCCTCTTTATTCTTACGTTGTTCTATTAATGGGTTTAAATATTATCAAAATACCTTTGTTATTTTGTAATCCTGAATGTGCTCTAATCTCAAACATCCCTTCATTGAGCATAAAATTTTCATTATTAAATACTGTGTACTCTTTCATATTTATGTTTCCCCCATTATTCACATACGCATAGAATAATAGTGTTAATGATTCATACTTACCGGTTTATCTTTTTAAGTTCGTCATAAACATAAAACTATGTTTCTTTTCGCTTAGTGACAGTGTATGTAATCAACATTATCATCGTTACCATCACCACCACTATCATCATTCTAATAACCACGACCACCACTATCATCATCATCTATTCCATTTAATTCATCTTTGGTATAATCTCATTATGTTAGGATATTAGTTTGTTTCAGCTTCGGTATTAAATTTCACTTGTCGTTCCATTAATAAAATTTGTAACGTAGTACTTGCATTAGGGGAGAGTCGGGTAGTATCGGACATCGGGTAGTATCGGACAGTGCGTTTCTTTCATCTACCACCATATGGTAGTACCTGAATGACATGGTTACGTTTCTCTACGCAACATCACAGAAACGTATCCATGTCAATCAGGTACTATCATCGTGTGGTAGATGAAAGAAACTCAGTGTCCGATATTACCCGATGTCCGATACTACCCGACTCTCCCCTAATTTCAGCTGTAAGGAACGTCAAATATTGCTTTTTCCATGTTGGTCTCATGGTCAAAATGTTTCACTCTTTGTGAATGTATAATGCCGAATTTTAATCCTAACAAAATTTAGAATAAACCACAGAAATCGAGGAATGTTGACCGCAGACAAATTGATTTTAATAACAAGAAACTAGCAGAAGATTAAATGACAAATACGTTCACTTCTTCATTCCCTCCAACTTTGACAAAAACTACTAAACGTAACAAAACAAATTATTAAAGCTTAGCCCACGTGTGAGGAAGAAGTTTGAGAAAGATTTTTGAATGCAAGGAGTCAACAGTTTTAATTTAATAAATCCATTAATTCACTACCACGAAAAACGTATTTGACACAAAAGTGTAGTGTAGACCGCTCACCTCTATATAATGAGACTTGTGGTTAAACATAGTGAAAACCGGTCCCCATTATTAGTGAGGAACTTTTATTAAGTAATTATTCAAGTACAGACCTTTCATTTCACTTGACTTAATGACCTCTTTCATGTTCTCTCCCGAAGTTACTTATCTACCGTACGCACTTAATAGGAAGCGCCGTGCTGTACGGCAACTTTTCCGACGTGCACGCGAGACTGGCGCTCTGCTCTTAAAGTTGTAGGCGCTGACGAAAATGTGAATAGTGTTTAAAGTATCATTTATGAATAATGTTTGGAGTATCATTGCATAAAGTTATTTTAATGATTTAGTTACTTCATCGAAATGTACAATTAAAATAATGCTAGTAATTTACAAATGAACTCAAACGATAACGCTTCGAAACACCGAGAAATAGTACATTTCAATAATAAAGAGTACAACAAGAATTACAATAATGGATCTTGTTACAGATAGCAATCACATAATATATACCGTCGCATTAAATTACTACGACAATATCACTTTGAAACTTGACATCGAATGAAATTATTACGTATATGATTTATAAAGTAATAATTAGTACATTATGCAACGAGCCTATAATGGTAGTAATTAAGACGCGAGTTTCATAATTTTCATACGAGCGTCTTAATTACCATTATAGTCAAGCTTCATACGACTTTTTATGCTCGACCATATTTCTAACTTGAAATTATTAATAAGTATTCATGTTATTCTTATCTGACTGAGGAGCAGAACTGATCTTGTGCAATACCTCGTAAATTGTGAGATGTGCGCAGTCGCGAAAGTATTGATTTTTTTCCGAGAAACAAATGTCATTGACCTTGATATAATCTAGAGAGTAAAATAAACATTAATCTTTATATAACCTTGAAATTGAATTAGACATTGAAAAACGAGATGACAAATTGAATTTATTTGAATATTATTTACAATTAACGCTAATTATTATAGTAACAGAACTAGTTGTCTTTCGATTGCATATCCGAGAATAATCGATACTTGCGCTTTCCTATTGCTACAATGGTATTTTCTGATTGGTGGAACACCTGAACTTTAATGAATAGATGTACTTTAATGAGGTTCATTAAAGGGCTGCTACCAGGTGTATAATTACTACATTTCGGCATGGTCGAGCATAAAAATATTTATAAAACATAGTGTTCAGTTAAATCTCTCAGACAATCAGAAAAATTAAACTTGACAGCGATAGATATCACATGATTAATAATGTACGTTTCAAATCTACAGTTCTACTATGGCAATCAGAATATCGGTCTTAGTAGTTCAGTTGGCAGCGCTGGTTTACGACGACGAGTCCCAGTTAAATTCTTGGCGATGGCGGAATTTTATTTGTGGTGGACAATGCCAAGGTTGTGAGGGTTTTCTTCGGGGTTCTTCTGTTTCTTCCTTGTCATTACATCAATATTCTCCACAATTTCAATTTCATTATCATCTCCGTCTCGAAAAATAGGGTGATTCCTGTGTTGCGTGACTCAGAATCGGATATCCGCCATGATAGGTGTTCCTCGTGTTTTGTCCACAGATTGATAGATGGCAGTGACGGTGAGTGACTACTCATAGACTTGTATAAAAGGCAAAAACTTCCTATTTGTCTTAGCATATGATCCATATATCTTATATAGGACTACGAACTGAAGGAAGCAAAAGCTCCAATAAACATTTGGTCCGCAAATTAACCGTTCATGCGTTATTCAGAGGGGGGGGGGCCTATATCGTGGCCTCATTTTGTAAATCTATAATAGTTTTTTTTTTACATATTTTAATGCTAGAATAACATAGACTAAAACTTTTTGTGCGAGATTGTGCGTATTTGCTTGGTTTCCGCACAAAAGCAATCCGCGGAAAGCCTAAAATTCCACATTCAGTATTCCGAACCGAACACACATAACAATTTCCCTCTTCTTACCGCTTAAGTGACATATTGACTTTACTGCTTTAGGCTTTTAACATATTATTTTAGAGACGTTCAATATAGTAATAATTATAAATTGGAAACTTACCACTGCAATTTCATCTAAATTGCACTGTTAATTATTGTTTTTAAATATTTGCAAAAATTAAGTAAACTCTACAACTCCACTAAAGTTACTGCATTCGTGATGCAAGTAACATTAAGGAAGCCGTGAAAAAATCAACAAATCAACTTGCCGATGTTATTACTGCAATATGTTATATAAATAATATTGTTAAAATATTAAAATGAAAAATAAATCATTACATAACCTTACCGTTTGTTTTAAGTTCGCATTTATAGACGGGGGGGGGGGAAGACAGACGTATATCACGGCCTGCTGGAGTATAGTACACAGAAAACATTTTAAAACAAAAATGTTGAAGATAGATATTTTTGTTTTGCAAATTTGCCGTCATTGAACAGAAACCAAGATGGAGGTTTCATTGCAACTAATTAGAAATTCCTCTTTCAGGTATGTAATAAACGATCTTCGCACAAAATAATGTACGATACACGAGCGATATGTTTTCTTTCAATTCTCGGAAATTAAAAAGCTCAACTACGTTTCGCTTTTTCAAACTTTTCCTCGAACATGAAAACTTCAACATACCGCTCTTGTAACGCATATTACTAGTATGTAACTCGTGTATAATCTTCATTATAAGCACTCGTGAAAATTAGCGCGTGAGCGTTTCGTGCCATGATTACCAAGATCATGCTCTTGTTATATAAATTACTTTTGTATCACTCTTAATATATAGCGATTTCCTTTTATATTTTCACAAACGGATCAGACTGAGTGTGTGTAACGAGGTAAGGCAGGTCACCAGCGGTATGGTATACGGAATCGAAAGCTGGAGAGGACTGCATAGTATGGCGGATTGTAAGGCCGGAATAGCCAGGCAGCACAGTCGACACGCAACTCATTTCATCACGGATGCACAAAAAGCCACTTGGACTGAAGTACTTAGGGATGCTCCGTGTTTCATCCGATAAGCATCTATACTTTCATATCTCTATGAAAATCAGAATAATATATCCAGGCACAAACAATGAAATTAGTAATGCAATAATATCTATTTACTATTTTAACAAAATATTATAATACGTGCGTAATTCGCGCGATTAATTGGTTTGTAGATAGGGTAAGGAAAGGTATTTTCACGATATTTTTAATATTATGGCTAGTTTTTCCCCATGTTGGGAATGATACTATATTTTTCTATTTCTATGGCATTATTGTAACAAAATATGTAACAGAGAGGTGTGCTCTATTTTTTAAATTCTAATTGTTAATAGAAAATAGGATTGAAAATGTGTATGTTTGGTAGGTAATTTAGTGATGGGGTATCTAATTTCGTGATAGTGGTAAGGCAATTTCGTGAATGAAAGGAATACATAGTTATTTCATATTAGGCCTACTGTATATTTATATAAATTCACAATAGTTATTTAAACACTAAACTATTTGATGACCTCTTATTTATGCAAACCTATAAATGTATTTCAATGATATAAAATATTTCATCATTTATAACAGTTCATAGGATTGTTCATGAAAAAAAAATCTTCTAGACTACTGTCTTTAAAATATATTAGGCTCAATAAAGAACAACACATGAAACAAAGAATAAAATATGAAACATAAGCACATTTATGTCCGTTATGTAGAGAGAGGCCTATTTTGATTAATTTGAACATTTTACAGGGAGTGTTGATGTAAAAATAAGAGATCGTCAGCACAAAAGTCTCTAAAACATCTAAAAAAACATTAAACAAAGAAAAAAATATGAAACATAAACACATTTACGACTCTTGTGAGTTCTTAACAGCAAGAGTTTTAGAAGCCCTTATTGTGAGATTTTACCTCTGTTTAAAATGAAGTCACCATCATTACCTGGCACTTTCGCTATCTGCATTCAACAAATATTCTCATCTGACATTCCTGGCCATCTGGTGTGCCACTTTCATAATTGGCACCGTCAAGCCAAATCCCAACTCTTGGATTTGTATAATACGAGGGTGGATCGGAAAGTAACGCACAATAATTTTTTTCTGCGTTGGTATTGCAGCTGAAATGTTGACATTTTACAGAGATATAGTTTTAAGTTTTCACTACAGACACAATTTGTTTTGCATGTGCAGCTCTAACGAGAGAAGCGTATGCACAACAAAGATGGAGCGCATGTTACTATCGTCAACTTGTGAAGAGCAGCGAGGTGTTGTGAGATTTTTGTGGGTTAAAGGACATAACCCGAGTGAAATTCACAGGGACATGGTGACTGTACGGGGAAGACTGTATGGACTGTAGCAATATCTCCAGGTGGTGTGCATTCTTCTCAGACGGCCGTGAGAACCTTTGTGATTCGCCACGTTCCGGGCTGCCGGTAACAGCTGCAACCCAGCTGAATGTCACAGACCTTGAGGTGGCAATTTTGAACGACCGGCAGATCTAACTGCGAACCTTATCTCAGCAGCTCAACATTTCATACGGTGTGGTGTACGATATCGTGCATGACACATTGATATTTCATAAAGTTAGTGCCCGCTGGGTGCCTAAGAACCTGACAGACGACCACAAGGACCAGCGAATGATGACATGCTTGGACCACTTAAGGCGTTACGATGGGGAAGGACATGAATTTCTGGAAGCAATTGTCACTGGTGATGAGTCCTGGCCATATCACTACACGCCCGAAACAAAGCAGGCCTCTATGGAGTGGAAACATGCTGCTTCCCAAGTAATGAAAAAAATTCAAAGTGACGCAATCTGCAAAGAAAGTGCTGGTGACAGTGTTCTGGGATATCCATGGTGTTTTGTTGGTGGACTTTGCTAAACACGAGACCACTGTAAATGTTGCAGCCTACATTCAAGCTTTGGTAAAGTTGCGTCGTGCCCTTCGTGACAAACGCCGTAACATTAATGCTGACGATGTCAAACTTCTTCATGTTCGCCCCAATGTTTCGGCTTCTGTTCGTGAGAAAATCATCACATTTGGTTGGGAGGTGCTCCAGCATTCACCATACAGTCCAGACCTTACACCGTCACACTTTCATCTGTGTGGTCCCATGAAGAAATTTCTGGCCAACCATCGCTTTGCGACCGATGCAGAAATGCAATCAACTGTCCGCAGATGGCTATACTCCAACCGAACGGACTTCTATGAACGGGGTATACTGAAACTGGAACCACGATGGGAGAAACGTGTTGAGAAACTTGGTGCATATGTAGAAAGATGAAAGATGTGAGTTCATTTGGGTATTTTTTTATTTTTATTTACCTATTAAATGTTTTTTTTTATTATTGTGCGTTACTTTCCGATCCACTCTCGTATAATTAAAATACAGCCGAACGTCCAGATCAGGCATAAGATCAAAAAGCCTTCCTAATTTAAGAGTCTGATTTCCATTACCATCATTTCTGCTCATGAAATCTTTGAGTAAACTCCATGACACATCCATTTTTTTCTAGCTTTATACTTTCTGCTCCCTCACCATTTTGGTGCCTGCAATAGTTGATTGCACCGTATTTCCTGCATTTAATTATCTCTTTTCCTATGTTAGACCTAAAATCAAAATAGGGTAGGTAATTTCGTGATAGGCACTAAATTAATAAAAAAATAGATAGAATTAATTACGATTTATGCGTAATTTTTTCTTCAAATAAGTTTTTCTGACAAAGGTACAGAAACCTTGCCATGGGCCGAAATACTGAGGCTTATTCGGCCGCTATCACTTTCACGAGAAGAAAACTAAGAAATCGCTTCCATTTCCTAAGCTTTAATTAACGTCATTAACATCAGTAATATAATCTAAATATATGTACAGCTAGAGGAACTCAAGTACTACAGTATAGTAGAAGTATGAACTTCTTACTTAAAATATGTGTGCAGTAATCATTGCACCAGTACAAACAGTTCAATAACTACAGAAATTCTCAAGAAAATATGCAGCGCACAATACAACCACAGTCTAGTATATACAGTCACGAAGCTCAATACGTAGTAAATATGCATCCATAGATAGTTGCTAGCCATTAGGATCGCTACTATCGCCTCATTACAGACAATGCGAAATAGTACCAGCACAGTCTATTGTTCCTAGCACCCTCAAAACTCAAGCTTTGTCACTGTATATATTAGATTGTGATACAACTTTCTGTCATGGCCAGCACAAACAATCTAAGATGGAATCAATCATGTTTTGCCATCAGTGAAACAATGCAGTATTACTAGCAGACGACTAGAAATATTTTCTACAGTAGGCATGTTCTTGAAAGTTTTTGCAAAAATGATCACGAATAACCTATATCACGAAAATACCTTTCCTTACCCTACAGGATATGAAAAAATCGTCCAGTGGTTTAAGAGAAATCGCTGTCCACAGACAATAGGTGGTATGCTCAAAATCACTTTTTGGCTATCAGTGATGCTAGAAACGTGTCCTTCTGCGATATTTTCAGCATCACAGTACTTGCACGTAGGCTGTACTTCATACAATGAGAAAGTAAAACCGCTCGCGTTCCTACATATTATAGGCGTCACACAGCTCACGCATTTATTATCCCCAAAGGAAATTTGTTGATTACAATTTATCTAACATTCTCCAACATATGGACTACCCTGTCTGACAAAAGTCTAACCTTTAATTTGTTATTTAGCTCAAGTAACTAGCCAGATATGAAGCTCCTACTATATGCCAGAAGTCAGATATGTTGCCTAGCTAGATCAAGCACTTTCTCACGAGGCGACAGCCATGAATACGATTATGGAGGCCGGTAGAATTGAGGAAAGGCACAAGAATAACCTGAAGAAACCTTCTCACATTGTATTCCTTATACCACGAGTTAAGGCTGGTTCACAATAAACCGGGAACGAGAACCAGAATGTAAACGAGAAGCAGAGGACGTGAATATGAAAATTTTTGATTCACAATAACCGAGAACGTAGACAACTATGCATATCGATATGTATGTCAATAACGGTATGTAAAGTCGATATTAAGCATTCTGATGTTATTTGTGTATAATTACCAATGGCGTTCTCTCATGAGTACAATTCAGCCAACATAAACACAGGTTAACCAACTTCGAAATTTCAACTGAAACATTTCATTAGGTACGGTACTATAAATATGCCCATGCATCTTTATTATCACAACCTATTTTAAGTCTACTATAACGTAAAATAATTAGAGAAGAAACATTTGTAATTGAACAAAAATGAACACAACAGTAGTTATTGAATTGAAGCGTGAATATGTAATGTGTAATACAACCAATACAGTAATAAAATATGATTCACTTACGATCGGTGTTCAAAGATGCAGCTATTGAAAGCCACGTATTCGCCTTCATTTTCCCATATTTATACGAGGCGCGCCGCTTATCGTAAATGTGAGGATTTCAATATTATAATCTCATCAAATAAAACTTGCTCCATGATGCACAGCACAGAACAAAATAATGCATAAGTTATGTCACGGTCTTCTTGCTACAAAATATACGACGATAAAATAGCTTTTCGATGGCAATAGAATGAATCTAGTGGGCTGTGATCGGAAACGTGAACGCCAAAGTTGAAACTTGGCCAACTATCCGTTCCCGATCTCGGGCTCCGGCAAGCTTTTCGTTAATTGTGAATGCTCACATTTAAATGTATACATTTTAACAATTTTACCGTTTTCGTTTTCGTTCCGATTCTCGTTTCCGGTTTATTGTGAACCAGCCTTTATTTTTCGCGGCCAAGGACAGACTTGAGCCGTTTGAGGAGAAATGACATGATATTCTTTAATGAGTTCCAAAATAAAACGCGTACGCGTTCATAAGAGAATGTCAACAGATATTAGTTGCATATATAAACACACTGACATTGATATAACTTCACACAGATATCGCGACTGTTAAGTTTAGCTTCGAAACTCTCGTTTTGTGCTTGTGGATTTACTTTTCTCTTTGCCGGAAGAAAAAGAAGTTCAGCCAAGTGACAGAAATGCATTTGTGGATAAGCTCGGAATGTTAACGTTTATGTACATTCAGCTGTTTTAACGTACAGGCCCGTATTGTGCTGATTTGCGTTCTGTTGCGGAATGGAAGCGACAGTGCTTTAAAATCATTGACCTTTTATGCATGTACCATATTTTACATTCATCGACTTTATCTTAGATATTTGAATATGCATGAATTGTATAACAATGTAACGTACGAGACTGAATAATTAGTTCACATGAAACCGTAAAAAGTACAATGTTGTGACCTCTACAGACCCCAGCAGTAATTGTCTTCAAACAAGAGATTATAGCCTTAGAAATTGACCTGGATCTTCTATAACAGTAATTACTTCCTTACGATAGAATCTTTCTTGAGTGGGTAATATTTCTCGTCCGTCCGCCCTGTCTTCTGTTGTTACGGAACATTGGCATACACAACGTAAAAAGCTCGTCACTGAACATAACGGCTGTAAATACGTGTAATTCGCATTGTACTTTATTACGTCAAATATCTATTTTGTTTAGTATATAGGCAGGCGCAAAAATTACTATCCACTTTAAAAATTACTGAACTTCAGTTTATTTTTATGAGATTATTACCTGTCTGAGATTTACTGTCTGTGACATTCTAAACTACGTACAGATTCCATCCTCAGACTTGATGATTTGAAGACAGAAGATTTTTATGTGTAATTATATGTTTCATTTCATAGGGTAAGGTTGCCTATATCGCACCACTTTAGCATTTATAATTTTTATTGAACAGTACAGTTCTTATTTTCTGCATTCCTTTACAGAGATACATTCCCAGAACATTTACCTTTGATGTAAAAAAGAATCCTTGAATTTGATTTAATATTTTAAAATTAAAATGTCATTTTCGAAACACATGTCAGTGGTGCCATTTAGGCAAATAGTTTCCTAAATAGCACCTGCGGTTTCTTAAATCGCACCTCTTTATCTGCAGGGAACAGGATGAAGGAAAGCTTTTAATATTGAACATATTGAAGAGTATTTGAATGGCTAATGTAATAAATGCAAATTACAAGTTTATTGAAATTAATGATAGAGAGTAACGCATCTTCAAATGAAATTGAAAATATAGAGCGTAAATTACGTAACATTTAAACTTTCTGAATGCGTTTTTTTATTGTTATACGTTTACCATGTGCTTCACCAGGCAGTTCAGACTGTAAACTGCGTCACCTTTTCTTCACGATTATCTCGAAGCCACCTAAGAACTGCTTCATGATGTAGCTGTCTGAAATGATCTAAACATCTAAAGGCTGGGCCTATGAGTATTATGACGAGGAAGCTGAAACAGGAGCATACCATTTTCCCGAGATAATCTAGCTTCTAAATTTTTGGAATGGATCGTATAGGTCGACATACAGAAGCAGCACTTTTTTCTATGGCAGTTTGAGTGCCAAATAAAATGTTTGAGCTATTCGTCAAATAGTTCACTGTTGATGTAACCTGACTCAGAGCAAACAATTATTAACGATCCTGGAGGAGCACCAGCTGATAATGTAGGATGCGCTGTTTGACGTTTAAAAATTATCATAGGTGGCACAAAATATCTGGTGCGCTTGTACAACACACACTTGTTGTATTAACGCCCTTTTCACCACTTGATATTGCACCCACCTGATGCATTCCTAGTTCAGTTAAAATTGTTGGGGCCTTCTTTTGTACGGTTAGAATTGCTACAGTTGCTCATATCGCATCGGTGCGAATTAGGCACCTACAAAGTGGTGCGAATTGAGAAACTACGCCATAAGTTATTATTTCCTTCATTCTAGCCTATAATCACCACATATTCGAAAATCCTACTAAGTTTAATGTTCTTTAATACCTCTTTAAACGAATAACATCTTAAGATTATGGTTTCCTTTGCATACATATCCGTTATTTAGTTACAAAATGTTAGCTAAATATACATCCACCTGAGGGATTATATTAGATACACTATCACCACGCTGCTGACACAAAGAAGTGGCAGAAATCAAGTGACATGGTGGAAGTTCATACGGTAGATTGTAACAATACCACTAGATGCCACACTACTATAGTAATTTGTTTTAAACTAGCAGTGGTGCGATTTAGGAAGCGGTGCGGTTTATGTTACTCTATCCTACCTTTTCCTGTCAATAATTATACTTTAATTTGACTTCAACTGTGTTAGTAGACCATATTGTTCATAATTACATACATATATAGCAGATGTGGATTCCTTGCTGTCTTTAGGCATAGCAGATCTGGCTGGGTAAGTAAATGATCTTCAGGCCCTGTGGATATAACCAGATGACGGAATCTACGTGTAGTAACTACTAAACAAAACATTTTTTTTATTAATGGCGTGTACTTGACTATTCGTCATTCATCCATATGAAGCCAGTTGTGTAAATCAATTTACCAACAGAGTCATTACCCAAGTGTGCCATAAAGTCTACGCTACACCTGCGATGAGTTAATGATGAAGATTTGTTGCGATATCACAGGGGAACCGGAGCTCCCGGAGAAAACCCCTATATTACCTGGACCAAGGGCTTGTCCAACACAAATTATAAATGGGGGGTGCGCCGGGGATCGGCCCCAGGCCCAAAGGATTGCGGTATAAGTATATCGCTCTAGCTACTAGACCACCGTGGCGGTTACAAAACAAATGTACAATTGCACAACAAATCAACGCGAATTCAGTACATATGCATCAGACTGTCACAAGAAAAACACAGACATTCAAACAATAAGATTTAGCTCTCTTAACATGTTACGGATAATGCTCCGCGTACAGTTTTTCTCTAAAACTAAATTATGGAGTTGTTTGTTTTTGAAACCAAATGAAGCCATATTTAAAGTGGAGTTGTCTGTTTTTTAAACCAAACGAAGCTTCCTCGCTTCCTTTTGAGGAAAATTTACGTAAAATAGGCTTGTTCATCCACAAACCGATTATATAAACAATCAGCCATGTTGGATTCGCGATGCGTGATGGGAAAATGTGGTACGAATGCGGGCTTCTCATTGGTTACTGAAGGAATTGTCCTAATTTGAAACCAAGCCACTGTGGAGTTGTCTACATTTTGATTCTAAAGCGCACAATTAACTGCTATTTTTACTTTGTTCTGTCCTTTTTTTAACCTAAACAATTCCAGAATCGCATTCAGCGTACAAAATTCTATAAGAAACAATCGATATCTCGAAATCGAAAAAAATGGACTTGTCTAATTTTGATACTATGCTCCTCAATTGTATAGTTTAAAAATACCAGTATTATGTCTTTAATTCTGTCTATTCATACTAAATAGCTATTCGTGTATTAAAGTTACTTCTAATATTTTTCTATTTACGAAAATAGTACATTATGCAACGAGCCTATAATGGTAGTAATTAAGACGCGAGTATGTTTATGAAACGAGCGCAAGCGAGTTTCATAATTTTAATACGAGCGTCTTAATTACTATTATAGGCAAGTTTCATACGACTTTTTATGCTCGACCATATTTCTAACTTGAAATTATTCATAAGTATTCATGTTATTCTTATCTGACTGGGGAGCGGAACTGATCTTGTGCAATACCTCGTAAATTGTGAGATGTGCGCAGACGCGAAAGTATTGATTTTTTCCGAGACACAAATGTCATTGACCTTGATATAATCTAGAGAGTAAAATAAACATTAATCTTGATATAACCTTGAAATTGGTTTAGACATTGAAAAACGAGATGACAAATTGAATTTATTTGAATATTATTTACGATTAACGCTAATTATTATAGTAACAGAACATAACCTTCTGCGACAGTATTGGATTTCCAGCCTCCGTGACTTTTCGCTAGTTGTCTTTCGATTGCATATGCGAGAATAATCGATACTTGCACTTTCATATTGCTACAATGGTGTTTTCTGATTGGGGAAACACCTGAACTTTAATGAATAGGTGTACTTTAATGAGGTCCATTAAAGGTCTGCTACCAGGTTTATAATTAATACATTTCCGTACGCTTCAAACCACCGAGCAACACACATCTACAAACAAATAGAGGCACATATATACAAAGTATCTCCGTATATACAGTTCCTGGTAACTATGACTACGCAGAACATACCACCAATGACAACTATGTTAGCACGCATTAATATCAAATAGAATATTCATGTCCAAATCTAAGCGTACACATACTATGTCACAGCAGAAACCACAAGCATATGTTCTTGATAATGATTAATTGTCAACATAAAACACAAGATTTGTAACATAGTATTACAATAATTATATAATATTTTAACACATTTTACCCTTTGAAAATTTTAAATCTATGATTTCTTCATTTTCATTCATAATCAAATTTAATTGATGTTTTTAACACCGCCGATACTTGCATAATTTAATTGCTCACTATTAATTTTGTATGTATACCTGTAACATGAGTTATATGTATATACAACTACTTTCAATTCTTTCAATCTTGTATTTGTATTAAAATCAATTATAACAACCTTATATACAGCTTCATACATAAAACTCATGAAGATTCATTTATTATGTATATTGTACTGTTTGTTTATCAATTTATTCAAGTTTCAGATCACGTATTTTATTATATCCGATGATGCCAAATAAGGCGAAAACGTTAATATAAATTTAATATCTTCATAGCAAATAAACATTTGCAAATAGATATGTCTTATGATTGAACTTATATATATTTTGTACTATATTACTAGACTTATCTGAACAAAAATGAACTGTAAATTACTATATTTCCGCATGGTCGAGCATAAAAAGTATTTAAGAGTGATGTAAATATTAAGAGATATTGATGGTTTATAGTGAGGCTTTAAAGTGAATTCCTTTCTTGTCAAACAACCACTAATAGGCCTACTGTACAAACAGATCGCTGAAAAGAAAGTTGTAAAACAAGTTGCTTCTGTGACCATTCGTCCACGCATAACATAGGGGGCTCAGAACTAGTGGCCTATAATTCATCAATAAAGACCGAGTCCTTTTTACCTGCATGTTGTATGATTTTTGTCTGTCCTGGAAGCGGTAGAATCTTTAGTTTATGCGAGCCGTGGCGAAAATGCCATAGTGCGCCGAGCCACTGTGTAAGCTGCAACGTGCATAGCACATATGGAGGGAGGCGGATGCATGAAGGGGAAGTAAAGCAACTGTCTGACATTAACAGTTTTTCATTTTCCTTACGTCAAGCACTTAAATAAAGTTATATACAGTACAAGGCTACAAACTAATGTTTAGTACGTGTAACGAAGAAAGAAATGAACAAGAAAACATAGGACACATTATCACGACCTAAAATTAATTGTCTTCAGAATGTCTCTGCGACAGGTTTCAAAATCAGGAATTATGTCACTTACTACAAGTCGTAGTTGATCACGAAGGTATTTGTCTGTCAGTCGTGATCTAAATTTGATTTTTATTATTTTCATTGTTGAAAAAAATTTTTCACAAACGTAGGTTGTAGCGAACATGGCTTCAACAAAGCAAGCTAAAGAACGAAGCTTCAAATATTTATTTTTTGCCAAAGATTTGAAAAGTTCAACATTTGTCAAGTCCTTACAGCTAGCTTTCATCTAACATCACATTGTAAATCTGTGAGTTTAAATTGAAGATCTAACCGCATTATTCGTACATGCCACACCTGTGGAGTAACGGTTAGCACGTCTGGCCGCGAAACCAGGTGGCCCGGGTTCGATTCCCGGTCGGGGCAAGTTACCTGGTTGAGGTTTTTCCGGGGTTTTCCCTCAACCCAATATGAGCAAATGCTGGGTAACTTCCGGTGTTGGACCCCGGACTCATTTCACCGGCATTATCACTTTCATCTCATTCAGACGCTAAATAACCTAAGATGTTGACAAAGCGTCGTAAAATAACCTACAAAAATAAATATTCGTACATCTGTTGAAAAAGAATCGACGTACAGAGATAATAATAATAATAATAATAATAATAATAATAATAATAATAACACTTAACCTTTTAATGTTTCATGAGTGACGTGTAGTATAATGCCATTTTAAGTTATACAACCGTTTCCTCGTAATACTTGTGAACAAATCATACATTTAATATTCTCATCATATTGTCAGCAAAAAAATGCATCTTCCCATCCTACTTGAAACTTTCGTTTTTATAGAGGTACATGGTTTCGAGAGAGACATTGCGACGATACGCCACTCGCAGGTCAGAGACAAATACAAATGGAACGGGGTTTGACTCCAGTGAGTGAGAGGGAGGGGGTTGTAGGTAGGAAGCAAGGGAAATGCACTGTGAGCCACAATGTGCTCGTGAGTCGCATTTTCGCCACGGCTGTTATGCGGATTTTTTGATTTTAATATTTTTTTTTATTTTAGTTGGTTATTTAACGACGCTGTATCAACTACCAGGTTATTTAGCGTCGATGAGATTGGTGATAGCGAAATGATATTTGGCGAGATGAGGCCGAGGATTCGCCAGAGATTACCTTGTATTCACATTACGGTTGCGGAAAACCTCGGAAAAAACCCAACCAGGTAATCAGCCCAAGCGGGGCTCGAACCCGCGCCCGAACGCAACTTCAGACGGGCAGGCAAGCGCCTTAACCGACTGAGCCACGCCGGTGGCTTGATTTGAATATGATTACATAATATGAATCCATGACATGGAAACAAGAAGCAAATGGAAAGCAACACGCTTCGAGGCGCTTTGCAAAATGTGACCGGATTACCGGAAAAATGTTCCTGTGACAACGAGTTGGAACACGGGATGGAACACGGTTGATTTGCAGGCCACAACGGAACCGCCAGCGAAGGTCAAGAGACACGTGGACACCCAGGCGGCGGCCAAGGAATGAAAATCAGATGACGTCAACATATCGCCAGTCATTTAAAATAGAGAAAAAAAGTAGACATTGAACTCTGAATATATTACACAGCAGCAGCGGTGGCAGTCTGCCCTGGCTTTGCAGATAATTCGGTGAGGGCATTGCATTGTCTGTCCGACCTTCCCACATGCGCGCGAGAGAGTTTTCGGAATCCAGGGAGACGGTTCTCGATAAAGCAGTGATTCACTCTCTGTGTAAACAAACAGCGACTCGCGCAACTCTTGAGTGCTCTGCGATTCTAAGAAATTAGTGTTTTGGTCATAAAATTAATTATTCGTATTTTTTAGTTCATATCTACTCATAACTCATGTCTCGTAAACAGAATGCACACCAAATGAGGAAAAACAATTCTGTAATTATCCTTTGAAGATGTAGCAAAGTTCATGTATTGCATAGCTGCTGAAAAGAGTGTACAGTACTTATTCGTTTTAATTCATTGCGTAATATCATCACGACATGAACTTTCGTAATATGTTATAGGGTTATAGAATTCTATGAAAAGTGAATAGATATGACCTATGTTTGATAATTTTATTTTAATATAATTGAGGAGCTGAGTTCAATACGAGCGTTAGCCAGTTAAGGCTGTTATGGCATAGATACTTACTTACTGGCTTTTAAAGAACCCGGAGGTTCATTGCCGCCCTCACATAAGCCCGCCGTTGGTCCCTATCCTGAGCAAGATTAATCCAGTCTCTACCATCATATCCCACCTCCTTCAAATCCATTTTAATATTATCTTCCCACCTACGTCTCGGCCTCCCCAAAGGTCTTTTTCCCTCCGGCCTCCCAACTAACACTCTATATACATTTCTGGATTTGCCCATACGAGCTACGTGTCCTGCCCATCTCAAACGTCTGGATTTTATGGTCCTAATTATGTCAGGTGAAGTATACAATGCGTGCAGCTCTGCGTTGTGTAACTTTCTCCATTCTCCTGTAACTTCATCCCTCTTAGCCCCAAATATTTTCCTAAGAACCTTATTCTCAAACACCCTTAACCTATGATCCTCTCTCAAAGTTAGAGTCCATGTTTCACAACCACACAGAACAACCGGCAATATAACTGTTTTATAAATTCTAACTTTCAGATTTTTTGACAGAAGACTAGATGACAAAAGCTTCTCAACCGAATAATAACACGCATTTCCCATATTTAGTCTGCGTTTAATTTCCTCCCGAGTGTCATTTATATTTGTTACTGTTACTCCAAGATATTTGAATTTTTCCACCTCTTCAAAGGATAAATCTCCAATTTTTATAGTTCCATTTCGTACAATATTCTGGTCACGAGACATAATCATATACTTAGTCTTTTCGGGATTTACTTCTAATCCTATCGCTTTACTTGCTTCAAGTAGAATTTCCGTGTTTTCCCTAATCGTTTGTGGATTTTCTCCTAACATATGCACGTCATCCGCATAGACAAGAAGCTGATGTAACCCGTTCAATTCCAAACCCTCTGTATTATCCTGAACTTTCCTAATGGCATATTCTAGAGCGAAGTTAAAAAGTAAAGGTGATAGTGCATCTCCCTGCTTTAGCCCGCAGTGAATTGGAAAAGCATCAGATAGATATCTGTTCTTAAATATTATACTGTACGTTACAAACATATAACATTTTATTAATATATGGCCTTTTAACAAAAGATTAATTATTATAAAATGTAACGATTTCGTTCCTAACAATTTCAATTTAATTAATTTATATTTGGGGAAATACGAAGAATTAATTATTCTTTCTTACATTTGGATATTGATTTATAATATTTTGATCCAATTTTGTTGATTTTAAGACTAAATATGTAGTATTCGGGTAAAGGGGGTTGTCAGTCTCTTGTGCAGATGGAATTTTGTTCCCCAGATGAACACACAGTTAAATTATACAAGTGGGCGTGTAAAAATAAAAAAAAAAAATACTAGAATTTTCAATAAGAGTTCGAAGTTTAATTTTAATTTATCTCAAAACTCATTTTTATGATTTATCTCTCTTTACCCAAACAACACAGAAATTTCCTTAGGGATAACAGCGTGATTTCATTAAATAGGATATTACTGGGTGATCTTACGAGCCTTTATTTTGAGTCAGGACAGCCGCTTTCATGATCAAACCCAGTTCTCCAAAGTATTAAGAAAAATATTACCCTCAAGGCTATCCCCTTAGGGCATATATAAAAATTCAGTCATAATTATAATTACTACTCTATACTTATTATTATTATTATTATTATTATTATAATTATTATTATTATATTTATTATTGTTATTATTTTTATTATTATTATTATTATTATTATTATTCACGAATGTTTCATTATGTGCCCGTCTGGTGCAGGCGAAAAGGATCCGAAATAGGTACTCACATGGGACCGCCCACACCGAGTTCAAATCTGCTTTGAATATTTTTACACGGATAAATTCTGTAAAGAAAAAATGAGATAAAAATCCAGCTGCCAATATAACGTAAGACACAAAAATTGCTTCGAATCTAAGCACCTTATTCTCAAACACCCTTAACTTCTGTTCCTCTTCAAAGTGAGAGTCCAAGTTTCACAACTGTACAGAACAACCGGTAATATAACTGTTTTATAAATTCTAACTTTCAGATTTTTTGAGAGCAGACTGGATGACAGAAGCTTCTCAACTGAATAACAACAGGCTTTACCCATATTTATTCTGTGTTTAATTTCCTCCCGAGTGTCATTTATAATTGTTACTGTTGCGCCAAGATATTTGAATTTTTCCACCTCTTCAAAGGACAAATTTACAATTTTTATATTTTCGTTTCGTACAATATTTTGGTCACGAGCCATAATCATCATATACTTTGTGTTTCCGCGATTTACTCCGAAACCTATCTCTTTACTCGCTTCAAGTAAAAAAAGAAAAAATAGACTAATAGTAGTAGTAGTAGTAGTAGTAGTAGTAGTAGTAGTAGTAGTAGTAGTAGTAGTAGTAGTAGTAGTAGTAGTAATAATAATAATAATAATAATAATAGTGCAGGGAAAAGTATTCAGAACATCGCTGAGATTAAAATCTAAAATTAATAAATTAAACTGAGATATTATTTTCGGCAATAAACCTGTTACTGATTGTTTTATACAAAAGTTGTATTACTGATACTTAAGATTCGCAGGATGACAGGACTTGTCTAGTTAAACATTTCATAATTTATTGTAACAGAAAGAAATAGTAAATATAGAATTAAAAGTAAAAAGAATACAATAAAATAAATATAAATGGAGTTACAAGTACAGTATTTTGCATTAACCAAATAAATAAAAAAAACTTATCCAAATTTTCCCCAAATCATCTCTTCAAAAGTGTTCCCTCAAACTTTTCACCCACTTGTTTACCATCCCCCATTTTGGAAAAAAACCCAATCTGGCAACACTGAACTTAACTTTACAATTTAAAATGTGAATGACAAAATTAAAATATTTTAAGACAAGGAATTGTTTGCTTTATCTGCTTCGGAATGTTCTGTTTGTCGGTGTTACTTCTTTTTCTTCTTCCTACAATGTCTCAGATCCCAATACCGCCTGGCTATTCAGAAAGTAATGACAAAGGAAGAAATAAAGGTGTAAACAGGACATGTAGGGCTATGTAACAATTTTGCACTATGTTGGACAAGTTATTATTTCTACATAAATGCTTACTGAAGGTTGTAATATGCGATGGTATTGCTGAGTTGGAGCATTTTTGAGAACTGAATTCTTGGCGTGTCGCGTGCCATCAATGTGGAGGACACAAGATTGCCAACTTGCCGGATTGCAACAACAATAAAAATTTGCTGATGTCGAGAATAAGCTGAAATTTAAGTGTGTCACTGTAAAGCTTTCCTTCTCTTGCACTCTAAAAATAAAAATTATGATAATATAAGGTTACGTGTAGAGACCATGTCAAAATATGAAAGCAAAATTCGATAATAAATTATTTATTAAATTGCTTACAATGGCTAGAGTACGTTCCATCTTTAAATGTTAAATGTTTAATGTTTGATTTTAAAGAAACATTTTTACAATAACTATGAGAAAAAGAGACATACCATCTTTAAAATTCAGTTCAGTACTTTTGCTCCATTTTAAACGAAGACTTATAAAACTATTGAATTTAAAATTTTTATCAGAATAGTTATGAAATTTGTATATCAAATTTACACACAATTTTAAATCCACATCGATGAAAAATTTTCGTAAAATAAATTAGAAATACTATGTTAAAATGTTAATACTCGTACAAGTTAAACGTTTCTGGAAAAGTGAAAACATTATACAGAGTGATTCACATAAAACGTGTGATTTTCTAAACGTTGCTTGTATTTGTTTATTTAATTTATTTAGAAGTGGTCCGTAAAACGCTAAATGAGCTGATCGATCAATACCTAAGCTATTAAAAAATAAAATCTTTCTATATCTGTTTGATAGAAGTCACGAAGGTGCAACGTCTTTCTAAATGCAAAGCATCTCTGCGAGAATTGTTTATCTTCACAGTAAATGTTGAAAATGAGCTTCTCCTTACTGTGTACACATCGCTCCATGTTTATCGCAGTGCACTGCAACATTTCCTCGTTAATTCCACGGATTTCGCCAATTATATTGTCCTTCAAATCATTTTTATTTATTTATTTATCTATTTATGTCCATAACAGGGCAAAGCCCCAATTACAATAGACAGTATAGATGAAAAAACGTAGAATTGCATAAACACGAAAAAAGAGGTAAAACAGATACAAGTGCAATTACAAATTAAAAATGGAAAAGAGAAGAAAAAAAATAGATACCATCTAAATAAAAGACACAGATACAGATATAAATGAGAAAGACCAAATAAAAACAAATCAAAAAGAGCCAAGTACAGACATCACAGCCAAAAATGCAAAATGTAGGCGTAGCTATAATTGGCAAATTGCAGCGCAAATACAACACCATGTTAATAAATTCAATATACAGCACTACACAGCAGGCCCAATAGGCTCAATTAATTTATTCAAAAACTCACCAACACAGAACATGTGTTTCAAGTAATGCTTTACATAACTTTTCCTTGTACATATTGTACGATAACGAAAAATCTAAATCCTGTTTATTTGATAGACGATTGTAATTTCGAAGCATTAATAAAAGAGGAGACATTTTATGAGATAGTGTTTTTGTTGTCTGTACGTAAAAGAGAGGTCGCTTTCTCAAATTTGATTCACCAATATTGAACCTAATTAGCTGTAGAAGATCAGGGTTGTCTATTAAGCCATTTATGGTTTCGAACAAATACAGTTGTTGTGCTCTTCCTGAGACTACTGAGGGATGGTACATTAAATTCAACCAGCATGGATTCATAAGATTGGAGTATGTTGTAACATGAATGTTTTTTCATATATAGCAGTTTTAGGATTTTATTCTGTACTCTCTCTAGAATGACCGAGTGCGAGTGATAGTGAGGGTTCCAAACTATAGATTCGTACTTTAAACTATAGATGCGTATATTATGTTAGTGTTCGATTCTTATAAACTTTACTTTTAAGATAACCCCACAAGAAATAATCCTGTGACGTTAGTTCAGGTGATTTGGGTGGCCACAAATTTTTAGGAATTACTCTATAATCAAAGAAACTTGTGATCAGCTAAGAGATTCATCTGATGTGTGTGATGTCGCTTCTCTTCCACTTACTGTTGTTAATATGTTGTTGTTTGTGATCAAAATACCGAAAAAATTTCTCAGCGTGTGTTTCTAACATCATCTGCTATGTTGGCCAGGCGAGATGTCCGATGCTTGCCGGTCTCGTTCAATAAAGATTCTCTTGTTTCCGATGTTCTAATTTTGGCCAGTATTGTGTCTCTCTTCGGAGGATTGAGCAAACTCCGTATTCTCTCTAAAATGGCCTTTGTGTGACAACGATGGAGTTTGATCGGCAGTAATTTTCCACTAGAAACACACCCATTTTATATGAATCACTTTGTATTAAAATATAAACTGAAGATCTGTTCACGTTATTACAACAATTTGAGGTTTTAACTACTAGCACAGACAGAACGACTGGAGAATCTACGTACACAAAATATCTAGTTGAAGTCCTTATCACTTGACACTGATGCCATCCTTTACTTCGTAACATCGAACAAAATGGAAAATGTGGTATTATTTTAAATAAAACTATATCGCATAAAAAGAGTAAAGGCTGGTTCACAATAAACCGGAAACGGGAACCAGAATGAAAACGAAAAGCAGAGGACGTGAATATGAAAATTTTTGATTCACAATAAACCGAGAACGTAGACGACTCTGCATATCGATATGCATGTCAATAAGATATGTAAAGTCGATATTACGCATTCTGATGATATTTGTGTATAATTGACCAATGGCGTTCTCTCATGAGTACAAGCCAGCCAACATAAACACAGGTTAACCAACTTCGAAATTTCAACTGAAACATTTCATTAGGTACGGTACTATAAATATGCCCATGCATCTTTATTATCACAACCTACATATTTTAAGTCTACCATAACGTAAAATAATTAGAGAAGAAACATTTGTAATAGAACAAAAATGAACACAACAGTAGTTATTGAATTGAAGCATGAATATGTAGTGTGTAATACAACCAATACAGTATAAAATATGGTTCACTTACGATCGTGTTCAAAGATGCAGCTATTTAAAGCCACGTATTCTCCTTAATTTTCTCATCTTTATACGAGGCGCGCCGCTTATCGTAAACGTGAGGATTTTCCTCAACACTCAATATTAGAATCTCATCAAATGAAACTTGCTGCATGCTGCACAGCACAGAACAAAATAATGCATAGGTTATGTCACGATCTTCTTTCTACAAAATATACGACAACAAAATAGGTTTTAGATGGCAATACAATGAATCTAATGGGCTGTGATCGGAAACGTGAACGCCAAAGTTGAAACTTGGCCAACTCTCCGTTCCCGATCCCGGGCTCCGGCAAGCTTTTCGTTAATTGTGAATGCTCACATTTAAATGTATACATTTTAACAATTTTACCGTTTTCGTTTTCGTTCCGATTCTCGTTTCCGGTTTATTGTGAACCAGCCTTAATTCCAAGGGCTTGGGGCTCCGAGCTTCGGGTTCGGGCTCGTCAGTAACCGATGGGACCTTGCCTGCAGGATCCGGGAAGATGGCCTGCCTATCAGCGTCGGATTCATGAATATCACCCGGGCCATCCGTCTTAGACAAGCATCGCATACTGGGCGTACAATGGCCAAATAACGGCCTAAGTGCAAGAATCCATTCCTCGTGAAACAATCAATTAAAGATATCTCCTATGTGCGCAACAAGGCATTTGGTGGACATGGAAGTAGAGCTCCATGTTTTCTTGACTTTGGCATTAGAAAGAAGTGGTGTGATCGCCTTTTACCTCCGGACAAGACCCGGTACACAATTTGGAAGGAGGAGGAGTGAACTTCGGGATCGTTCCGAAAGTTTTTGCAGGATCAGAACGACGATAAAGAATATCACAGTAACAAAGAATAAACATCCGTCCTCAAGATAGGATTCGAACTCACGATGGTAGTTTCAACAACATTTGAACTTCTTGCCTGACTTGCTACGTACAGAAAGACCATTGCAGGGTTATTTTAAAGGGAGGCAGAGGTGAATATTTCAAAATCCACAAAATTTATCCGATTTGTTTGAAATTGATCAAGGATACTATGTATGTTATTAGTAATGGACATACCAAGTTTCAACATTTTCAGTACAATAGTTCTGTAAATATTAATAATTTTATACAACTTTATATCGTTTGATATAAAATGCTCCATGCACCATATTGTAAGAAATTTTCATTATTTCTTTTTATTTATATGTTCAGAGAAGGTATATAAATAATGATAAGTATTAGTTTATTATGGGAATAATATAGTAATACAGTTATCTTGGTTTTAATTTCATACTTTTAAGGGCACAAAATCAAAAACTAACATCGGAATATGAAAATAAAGATAACAAAAATTGAAAAAAACCAAATTTTCATTTTTTCTTCAGTTTTGTTCGAAAATTTCACCTCTGCCTTCCCTTAAGTGGAGACTCCCTGTTTTACTTTCTGTTCGAAGGGATTTTTACGTAGAACTACGTCTTTCTCCTTACCAATTATGAGGGCGGGGTAACTTGGGAATTGACTGTCACGTAAAAATGCAATCCCTCCCTTGTTCACCTTGCATTCCCCTTGTTTTTATCGTCTTCCTTTTGTTATCCTTGTTTTACTCTTCTTACGTCCCCTTGTTTCATCCTTGTCATCCCACTTTTCTCATTGTTGTTCTAATATTTCTATTGTTCTCTTTGTGTTCCCTTGTTCTAATTGTCTTTCTCTTTTTCTCCTTGTTTTTTATTTTATTGGGTTATTTTACGACGCTGTATCAACATGTTGGTTATTTAGCGTCTGAATGAAATGAAGGTGATAATGCCAGTGAAATGAATCCGGGGTCCAGCACCTAAAGTTACCCAGCATTTGCTCGCATTGGGTTGAGGGAAAACCCGGAAAAAACCTCAACCAGGTAACTTGCCCCGACCGGGAATCGAACCCGGGCCACCTGGTTTCGCAGCCAGACGCGCTGACCGTTACTCCATAGGTGTGGACTTCTCCTTGTTTCCTTGTTATCCTTGTGATTCGTTATTTTCATATATTCCTGTATTCCTTTTATTCTTCCTATGTTTATCTTCTTCTTCTCCTTCTTCTTCTTCTTCTTCTTGTTCTTCTTCTTCTTCTTGTTCTCCTCGTATTCTCCTTGTTATTCTTGTGTTCTTTTTGTTTCTCGCACCACCCACACATAGATCTACGAAAAGATATGCAGCATAATAAAGCTATCCGCCTGTCGACATGTGATGGCACCAACAAACAAATCGGTCACCATCGACCAACTTTTAACCTCAGATCTATTGGTCTGTATTCGTATCAAGCCTTAATTAACCACCATCAATTTCTAGAAGAATAAATCAAAGCCCTCTGTACAAGTAAGTTCGTGGGATATTGTACCGAACCTAACTGATGTCTTCATACGAAGTTATATTTCTCATTGGTTACGTTTCTTTGTATGTAGGCCTGACTTCAGTTCGCTTTAGTACTGAAAATAATTGTTTCTAAAAAATTCTTCGTTACTGTTGAAGTACGTGTGTGCTAGATCTTATTAAAAACGTAAAAATAAGCAACGTATCTGTGGATAATGTGGTTTCCTCTAGTATTATTTCTCCTTTTTATTTCTAAGTGCATGAAACGCTTTATGAGCGATAGAAATCTCTAGAACTGCTTCAGTACTTGTATGCATGTACGTATATATGCACCGTATTTGCATGCGTGCGTAAGCGTTTATGGTGAAATGAATAGGAGCAGCATTTAATCGAACCCTTGTTACTTATAATACATTTGACCTTTACACATACCTGTTGTTCTTTGCGTAGGCTTGCTGTAAGTACACAAAGTGAATATGCACTCAGTTGAGCTCAGGATATCAATGTATTCAATTCTGCGACATGTCTGTTAGTCTCTATTCTTATTTCCTCAGTTAACGACGTATCTAATTGAATTAGGTCATATAGCACTATTTATATACGAAATGGAACTATAAAAATTGGAGATTTATCCTTCGAAGAGGTGGAAAAATTCAAATATCTTGGAGCAACAGTAACAAATATAAATGATACTCGGGAGGAAATTAAACGCAGAATAAATATGGGAAATGTCTGTTATTATTCGATTGAGCAGCTTTTGTCATCTAGTCTTCTGTCAAAAAATCTGAAAGTTAGAATTTATAAAACAGTTATATTACCGGTTGTTCTGTATGGTTGTGAAACTTGGACTCTCACTTTGAGAGAGGAACATAGGTTAAGGGTGTTTGAGAATAAGGTGCTTAGGAAAATATTTGGGGCTAAGCGGTGAAGTTACAGGAGAATGGAGAAAGTTACACAACGCAGAGCTGCACGCATTGTATACTTCACCTGACATAATTAGGAACATAAAATCCAGACGTTTGAGATGGGCAGGACACGTAGCACGTATGGGCGAATCCAGAAATGCATATAGAGTGTTAGTTGGGAGGCCGGAGGGAAAAAGACCTTTGGGGACGCCGAGACGTAGGTGGGAAGATAATATTAAAATGGACTTGAGGGAGGTGGGATATGATGGTAGAGAATGGATTAATCTTGCTCAGGATAGGGACCAATGGCGGGCTTATGCGAGGGCGGCAATGAACCTCCGGGTTCCTTAAAAGCCAGTAAGTAAGTAAGTAAGTAAGTAAGTAAGTAAGTAAGTAAGCACTATTTATATGCATTCGAATAGGAAACTACTAGAAAGAGAATATAAGAGTAAATTGGTATTTTTAAAATAACATAACCTAATTCATGGATTGGACTCTTTGGACTTCTTATTTCCACTCAATGGTTCATTTTGGACCATTAATAGACAGTCACAATAATTAATAGGTCTTTCTGGTCATGTGTCCGATAAGACTCACGACAGAATATATAACATGCAGTACAAGAAATACATATTCAATTTCTATAATTTCTCTTCAATTCCTCTTCATCGGCTTCTTATAACCGTTCCATTAGGAAATGTTCGACTTCGCGAATTAGTACTTTGACAAACTTTGTCACCCAGTGTTGGTTTCATATCTGACCAGCCATTTTGCTGAAGAGACACTAATATTTAGTATTAGTATTTAGTATTTATTTGTTTATTTAACCTGGTAGAGATAAGGCCGTCAGGCCTTCTCTGCTCCTCTACCAGGAGATTCCAACTATAATATGAAGAATAAAATTACTATTAGTATTAAATTTACAATTACAAATAAAATTCCAATTAGTATTAAATTTACAATTACAAATAAAATTCCAATTAGTATTAAATTTACAATTACAATTACAATAAAAATCAAAGTACGAAAAGATTACCCGACTAATTAAAGCTAGATAATTTATCATAGAAAAATAAAGTATATTTTATATTTACTGAATTACAAATTAAACGTAGAATAACAAAATTGTATAGTGATGAAATTACTGGGTATTGAAATATTTTGTGATAGATTAAGGAAACTATTTACAAGAAATCAACTACTGACCAAGTGCCTAGTAAGTTTGCGTTTGAATTCAATTTTATTTCGACAGTCCCTGATGCTAGCAGATAGCGAATTCCAGAGTCTTGGCAGGGCTATTGTGAAACAGGATGAGTATGAGGAGGTGCGATGGAATGGTATTGTTAGTATTGTTTCATGACGAGAGCGTGTGTTCAGATTGTGGTGGGAAGAAAGGTAAGTGAAGCGAGACGACAGGTACGAAGGAATAGAAGAGTTCAAGATTTCGAAGAGAAAAAGAAGTGAATGTAAATGTGTTTTCTTATCTAGTTTAAGCCAACCTATTGCTTCCATATTTACAAACATTGCTTACAAAACGTACACACAAATTATGAGCACGTTGAAGTTTCGTTTTGTTGTCGCTGGAGAGGTCAGTCAGTAAAATGTCAGCGTAGTCAAAACAGAGAAATACAAGTGTCTGCACAAGGGACTTTTTTAAGGAAGAGGGGAGATGGACATTTATCCTTTTTAGCACATGGATAATAGAATATATTTCTCTGCAGGTTTCTGTGATTTGCAAGTCCCAGTTGAGATTATTATCCATGTGAATGGTAATAGGTAACAGAAGTAGAGGTTACAGTTCAATTACGTTAACTATGATGCAGAATTCAAGTTTGTCTATCATCTCTAAGCTTTGGTTAAATTATTACGGAATAAAGGCAAAGTTATTCCCTGTACTCCTTGAAGCCGCTTGGGAAGCATGAAGGAACAGCTCTATGCTTTCTTGACCTTGACACTACAATGAGGTGGTGTGGTCGGCACCATGACCGCCTCTTACCCCCGAGAAAGATCCGAGATTCAATTTTATAGAAGGCTAAGTGAATCGGGACTGTTCTGGAAGATTTAGCAACGAGAAAATCCCGTCACCACCCGGGATTGAACCCAGTAACCTTCTAGTCCGTAGCCAGTTGATCTACCCGGCCGCATTATCACAGGAATGCTTTCTACTCTGAAAAAATATATATTAACCGCTTTTTCAGGTCCAACATAACAAGTGTACTAGAATTTTAATCACCCCGCATTTATGGATTATTAACTTTCCCCACGTTTTCACTAAATACAGCATTACAACAGATCTTACGTAACAAGTTGTCAATATGTTAATCTGAAAGCCACTTTGCGCTGAACTGGGGTCTAATGACAGTATTTGTAAGTCTTCCACACCTGTTCCCATCTGGCGGGCGACAGTGATGCTGCTTCCCAAAACAGAGGAGCAAATAGAATTAAGTGCTAAACTTATCCTCAATATTTATATTGCGTGAATTGAATTTTAAGACCGAAATAGAAAACATTATGCTTCAATTTCATCCTGGATTATGATTATTATTAAAAAGTACATTTTTGTGGTGGCAAAAATAAACTTTCTACAAATATCGAATTTTCCATTGAATCACAGCCATAATTACGTTTTCAGAATTATACTACAGTATTTCGATATACCATATGATGGACTGAATCCAAATTCCAACAATATACAGGGTGTATCTAAATTGGTGTCAAATATTTCGGGGACGTGTTCCTAACATAAAAACAATTAAAAAAGTTAATAAGAACATGGGTCTGAAAACCATTCGTTAGGGAGTTATTAAAGGATTTGTCCCTTCATTAACCGCTGATTGTTTGATGATTTTTTGTTTGTTTGTATTTTGTAGAGCAAAGAAATCAGAAGAAAATGTATTCTGTGAGTGAACAGAACCAAATGATTTGCATTATTTAATTGATGATGTGCTTCTGGACGTCATCCAACGAATGTGTTTTAACATGATGCTGCTCCAGCTCATTTCAATCTGATAGTTCGTAATTTTTTAATGATCGATTTCCCCAAAGATGTATTGGTCGAAGGGGATTCATTGCATGGCCTGCTCGATCGCCTGATTTGAATCCAATGGATTTCTTCGTCTGGTTTATGCGACTCCTGTGCTTAATGTTGATATTCTGAGAGCGTATGCAAACTGGATTTCACAAAATACGAAACACTCCAGGAATTTTCAACAGAGTACGCCAGAGCATGTAACGCAGGTTTAGGAGACACATCGAAGCAGGAGGAAGCCACTTCCAGCAATTTTTGTAACATTAAACTTTGTCTTGTAACTCTGAAATAAATTATTTTGAGACCAATGTTCATATGAACTTTTTGTAATGTTTTGGTGTTAGGAACACGTCCCCGAAATATTTGACACCAATTTAGATACACCCTGTATAGGCCTTACTTACTTACTGGCTTTTAAAAAACCCGAAGGTTCATTGCCGCCCTCACATAAGCCCGCCTTTGGTCCCTATCCTGAGCAAGATTAATCCAATCTCTACCATCATATCCCATCTCCCTCAAATCCATTTTAATATTATCCTCCCACCTACGTCTCAGTCTCCCCAAAAAGGTCTTTTTCCCTCCGGCCTCTCAACTAACACTCTATATGCATTTCTGTATTCGCCCATACGTGCTACATGCCCTGCCCATCTTAAACGTCTGGATTTTATGTTCCTAATTATGTCAGGCGAAGGATACAATGCGTGCAGCTCTGCGTTGTGTAACTTTCTCCATTCTCCTGTAACTTCATCTCTCTTAGCCCCAAATATTTTCCTAAGAACCTTATCCTCAAACACCCTCCATCTCTGTCCCTCTCTCAAATTGAGAGTCCAAGTTTCACAGCCATCGAGGATGATTGTATGGTATGTTGTCAACCACGAGGCCAGGTGTGAAGTCTGAAGACGTGACTCTGAAGCGAATTCTCTTTGCAAATAATTGTAAAATTATAATTTGAATGAATGAGAGGAGAAACTTTAAAAGGTATGCGAAAACGCGTCCTTGCAAGGAAGTTAGGGGCTGTGAAAAACTGAATATGTGAGCTCCAAGCCTGTTGGCCTCTTGTCTCATTCCGAGTTTCAGTGCTCCACTGAAGGATCTCTAGAAAATTTTAAAGGGGAAAATTATATTTTCATCATTACTGTTCATTATATTGATCTCTGATGTTAGACATTTTTCAGCTTCTGAAGAATATCATGTTACTATTAGTAGTGTTAAGGAAACACGATTCTGTTGCTTTACTGATTTATTCATATTGACTGTATACTTTTAACTTTTTAAAGTCACAATTGTGTGTCTATTAACCGAATTTTACGGTATGAACTTGTGGTCCCGCCAGCTGATCATAGTTTACACTATTGAAAATAACAATCGCATATTTCTCTTCTCTCTTTCCTGAACCTAGAGTGACAAAACTCATTGGACACGTGACGAACATGAGGCAAAGCTAACCACTGAGACAACATTAATACGCAAGTCAGTGCATGCAGCCACTCAGCTACTACAGAAAGAAATTAAATACAATTTTTCTATCGCTTGTGGAACTCGCATTGGCTAAATTGGTGTCACTAATGTCATTACTTGCACAATGAAGATGCACAACAAACAAAATTTATAATTATACGCTGTTAAAATTTTATCATAAAAATCGTAATAAGTCTGTATTACGGACACATAATTATGACACAAGACGAAATATTAATTTAACATTAGTAGAACCTAAATGTCTCACATCTGCTGGTCTAAAGCATAGCATTAATTTTGGCCCTCGAGTGTGCAATGCTTTAACTAAATTACATCAAGAACGTCTAACATGTGACCCACTAACATATAACAAGAAAATTAGAAACGTGTTGATATCTTCAATTTGATTAAATAAATTTATAGCCTATGTGTATGAATTAATCAACCTATATTATATTTGTATTCTATAATTTTGATATATATATATATATATATATATATATATATATATATATATTTAAATTGTCCTACTTTTTACGTGCGATATTATTCTTCTCTAGTGTTAATATTATATTATATTATATAATTCCATTGCCGCTGTAATTTAAATGTTAGTTCCTATTTTATTTTACTTATTTATTTTTATTATTATTATTTTTTTTATTTTCTATATTTCTCTTATATTAATACTGTATTATATAATTTCTGTAACTGTAATTTTAATTCTATTTCCTATTTTATTTTATTTTAGTTTCTCTTATAGGCCTATTAATATTATATCTGAACTGCGACCGAACACGAGCGCTGCTCATTCGGTCTCAGATTTTGTTAATACTACTTTATCTCCCGTTTTATGTTGTTTGTATTATTTTATTTCTATTTCTCTTGTTTGTTTGTAATTATATAATTATAATTACAATTAATATTAAATTTACAAATTTACAAATACAGTAATTTTTTTTTCGTATTGAGATTTCATATTTATATTCCATTTGTGAATTATATATGTATGATATTCCGAAAAAAATAGAAATAATATTAAAGAGTTTATGGAAAAGCAAAAAATTAATTATACAAATATTTAAATAATTTTCAAATGTTTAAATAGATCGCATTTCACGATCTGAAAAGAGCGTAGTCTGTGCTGATATTGAAAAAATCTATCTTTCGAAATCTGGACTGCTTCATAGAAGCACTTAAACATTTAGCTTCAAAATATATTCGTTAGTGAAACTGTATTTTGCAAACTAGCCTTGCTTGTATTGTTCATTATCAATCAGCGTGAAGCTTTCTTAAAGGGGGCAGCTGTCTTCTCTCGAATTATATTAATTTTGGACATAACCAGACGACTATTGAAAAACACGGAATCAAAGTGAAATAACGGCTCGTAGTGTTAAAAATGCAAATATTTCAAGTCCGTGTCATATGTTGTCTCTCCTGTTGGATGCAATGATCGGTCCACTTTAAAAAGGGGCGCGGTGTTGTGGGGCTTCTCTTGTCTGGTCGTCCACTCATCTGCCGACGGCCAGACGACCGACTGTCTGCGCGTGACCCCAGGCAGTTTGACCCCGTGCCTATAGGCTCGGGACACCAAGCGAATGCCACAGTGTGTGTCCAATTGTCACGTGATTCTCAGCCCGTCCAATTCATAAAAAAGAAATAAATCGAGCTTTAAAATAAAACCTCAAGAAATTGATATTTCTTCCTAAAAATACAGCAAAGTATTAATTTGAAACAACACATTCAGCAAAAGGCAATGTAACACTTTTCACAATACAAAAACATAATTATATTTAACTATTAACAGTAATAGGCTGTCAATAAGTACTGATTGTTTTCCGGTAGTCATATTGGGCTTAACGAGTGTTTCTTGTCATGATAATTATTTGGATACCTGCGGTGTCGAAACAATTTATTATCTCATGACAAGAAATGAGTTTAAAAGCAAAATTCTGTGGCCGGGAGGAAAAAGGTCTTAAGTAAAAATTTTAAACTTTTGAGGAAAGCAGTAGAAGATTGAAATTGGTGTCAATTATAGAGTGTTTTTAATTAAGAGGTTTTTCCTGGATATTATTTGTTTATATTTCTTCTAAAATAGATAATGCTGCTCATTTAACAATTTTCTAGATTATTTCCAAAAATAGCCGCACTTAAGCCCTTTTAAGACTAGAAGCCAAACTGAGTAGAAGGGACTATTAAACATAAGACCTTTTTCATGTCAAAATAAATGAGAAATGTAAATTATTAGGAATGGAAAATGGGTCTTAAACAATTATAGGACTGTTTACCCTGGTGCTTAAAGTTTTAAAAGGAAAGGTCATCAGTATGTGATAAAATGGCTAAAATATAAGTTAGACCTTTTTAATAGGGAAGCATGGAAAGTAAAGATGTGATGTTTGTAAGGAAAAAATTATTAAATATACTTAAGTCCTTTATTCTGTGTGTGCTCGAATCAAAAGGTACTTAGGATATTTGGTAACGCTCTATAAATCCAGTCAGGAGCCTTATTTGACTTTAGCCGTTTTACCAGATTGTAGAGAATTGTTTCCGCTTTCAGAATATATAAAAATCTCATTTTCACAAAAAATTGACTTAAGACCTTTTTTCTCCCGGCCACAGAATTAAATTGTCCTATTTTGCATATGTGAAATTCGACTGCATAATTCTTACGCGAACAACTGAATTGTATTGCATCAGTGCATTCAAATATTTTTTCTGTGAAAGCAGATATTATAAATACATACCAACTTCCTGTAAATATGAAATTCATAGAAAAACTTTTGAGGTTATAATGTCATAACACTTTATTGTGAAGAAATTTTTATTTATTTACATTTCAAAATATTAAATTTATTGCGAACTCACTTCTCGATTCTCCTCTCCTACGTGATGTCTAGTACTGGTCGAAAATTCCAGTCGAAGATGATTATGATTCACAGCTTTTCTCTTTCTCCTACCTCAAGCGGCAGTCAGCTTTCCTTCTCCCAACAGCACCCAATCTCGCATGATTTCTCGCGTCAACTTGACTCCCTCAGCTGAAGCTTTTATCCTCATTTATTTCTTTTAGTGTTCGTTGGTGTTAAATCCTCTATAGCTTCATTTATTCTCTCTATATTTTTAACATTCAAATTTCACCATGTTTGCTTAGCCTTTCGTACTAATCCGTTAATAACTTCGAGGGCAATAATAAAATCAAAAGCAGAGATGAGAGGATTAAAAAGCTCTTTGGAGTGAAACAAATGAACGTAGGATAAAATATTACCAGGTATTAGTTTTTAGCATCATTTTACTTGAAGCAAGTAAAGCGATAGGTTTGATGTAAATCCCGAAAATACAAAGTATATGATTATGTCTCATGACCAGAATATTGTATGAAATGGAAACATAAAAATTGGACATTTATCTTTCGAAGAGGTGGAAAAATTCAAATATCTTGGAGCAACAGGAAAAAATATAAATGACACTTGGGAGGAAATTAAACGCAGAATAAATATGGGAAATGCTTGTTATTATTCGGCTGAGAAGCTTCTGTCACCCAGTCTGTTGTAAAAAAAAAAAAAAAAAAAAAACTGAAAGTTAGAATTTATAAAACAGTTTTATTACCGGTTGTTCTGTATGGTTGAGAAACTTGGACTCTCACTTTGGGAGAGGAACAGAGATTAAGGGTGTTTGAGAATAAGGTGCTTAGGAAAATATTTGGGGCTAAGAGGGATAAAGTTACAGGAGAATGGAGAAAGTTACACAACGTAGAACTGCACGCATTGTATTCTTCACTTGACATAATTAGGAACATTAAATCAAGACGTTTGAGATGGGCAGGGCATATAGCACGTATGGGCGAATCCAGAAATGCATATAGTGTTAGTTGGGAGACCGGAGGGAAAAAGACCTTTGGGGAGGCCGAGAAGTAGATGGGAGGATAATATTAAATTGGATTTGAGGGAGGTGGGATATGATAGAGACTCAATTAATCTTGCACACGATAGGGACCGATGGCGGGCTTATGTGAGGACGGCAATGAACCTGCGGGTTCCTTAAAAGCCATTTGTAAGTAAGTAAGCTTCTGACTCTCAGTATAGGGCTATCCTCATTCTTCAGTTGAGTATCAGTAAGTTTGCTCATTGGCTGAGAAACGTTCACGTGGAATTATCATTAGAATTAAAATTACAACTGGCTACGGGCTGGAAGGTCCTGAGTTCAATCCTGAATGGTGACCAGATTTTTCTTCTTGCCAAATTCCTTTAGCGGTCCTGAAGTTCACTCAGCCGTCTATCAAATTAAGTACCTGGTCTTTCCTGGAGGTAAAAAGCGGTCGGAGCGTGGTGTCCATCAAACTACCTCATTATAGTGCCGATATCAAGAACGCATGGAACTCTATCATGACGTATAGTCTATAGAGGATACCTACTTTTAGAATTGAAATTAATTCCACTGGGTTTAGTACATGTAAATAACATGAACATTATTCGACGATTATTATAAGTGTAAGGACACAAGAAAAAGTAGATACGTTCAGTAATGAAAAGTTATAAATAACATTTTATTCATTCTTGGAGTTAAAGTGAAATAACTTTAAAGAAACTTTTCATTTGGCAAAATCACATACAGTACCTGGCCATATTACCGGGTGGTCCAAAACTCTCCATCCATTTCGTTGAAAGTATGGTCCAACGTTAATGATTGTTACATATGTTATTTGTCAGAAGTCTATGTACAATATTCAGCACAGTTCAATTTGCCCCCCTTCCATTTCGAAGCACTACTCCGAGTGTAGCACTATCTCTCTAAAAGCATTACGAAGCTTTCGTGATGTAATAGCTGCTGTTGCTTTGTAAATGCGTTGCTGTAAATGAGGAAGGTCACGAATCTTTGTCTTGTACACATGAGACTTAATAAAATCCCAAGCAAAAAAAAAAAAAAAAAAAGTGGAGGTTAAGTCTGGTGAACGTGGCGCCCACAGCCTTGACGCAGCTCTGCCGATCCATTGATCCAGAAAGGTTTCATTCCGATGGTCACACACAATCATAACGAAGTGGGGTGGAGCACCATCTTGCTGAAAGACAACAGAGTGTAATACACCATCCTGAGTAAGCTGTGGTTCTAGGAATTGAAGCATGTTTAAGTATGTGACTCCAATGACTGTGGATCCTTGAAACATGATGTATGGACCAGTAATTCTGGATGTATCCCTTTGCCATTCGTAAGTAGCACTAGGTTGCTCGTCGGCCCATATTCCACACGCTTATTCACACGACCACAAGTATGAAATTTAGCCTTGTCACTTAAAAGGATACGGTTCATTACATTCTCATTAGCAACAGCCTGAAGCAGATCATGGCACATAGCCTAACGGGCAGCATAATCTTCCTGTTCTAAATGATGCAGCACTTGCAGATGGTACGCACGTTTGTGGAGTGTAAACTGCAGAACTCTCCAGACTGTTGTCCTGGCAATGTCCAGTTCATTACTGAGGCGGCGAGTCGAAGCGCCTGGACTGCGTTCAGTAGCATGCCGAAGAAATGAAACATCATTTGCAGAGATTTGTGGTCTGCGGGAACGCTTTTCTTCAAGAAAACTTCCTGTTGTTTTGAATTTGTTCACTAACATTCAAATATTGGCTCTAGTAGGTTCTGGTTTGTGAAATTTTCGTTCACACTCCTGACGCACTTGTTCATAGCTTAAAAATCGCAATCGCGCGGAAACAAATGTTATTTGTTCTTCAATAGTAAGCATACTTCTTGATTAAACTGAAATAAAAAGAAAATATTGCCGATGTATTTATTTACACTGCAATGGGTATATACCCGATGGCAGTGGTAACTAATTACACTCAATAATGACAATAATAAACTTATTAATTAAAAATACAATTAATAATACTAATAATTAATACTAAGAATAATTAATAATAATAATAATAATAATAATAATAATAATAATAACAGGGAATATCCTAAATTAAATAAAGCACGATCACTTAAAATAACATTTAAAATTTATCTAATTTGTATCTTAAACCTAAGTTCGAACTAAAACCCACGAGTATGATAAGTTCATATCTGCACAAGAACCTTTCAACATTACACTCAGTCCACACCTGTGGAGTAACGGTCAGCGCGTCTGGCTGCGAAAGCAGGTGGCCCGGGTTCGAATCCCGGTTGGGGCAAGTTACCTGGTTGAGGTTTTTTCCGGGGTTTTCCCTCAACCCAATATGAGCAAATGCTGGGTAACTTTCGGTGCTGGACCCCGGACTCATTTCACCGGCATTATCACCTTCATTTCATTCAGACGCTAAATAACCTGAGATGTTGATACAGCGTCGTAAAATAACCCAATAAAATAAACATTACACTCATTTCGCTGTCAACTCACTCACTGCACTGGAACTACGACACATTTCACTGATTCTATCCTGATTTCACTAACACTTCAAAAACATTTCACTGCCACTATAAACTATAAAGCTTCACTGACAGGAACACGTTTCACTTACACAACACACTTCACTGACACAACATAATTCTTCACTGATACAACACTTCAATAACAAAATATCACTTACACCCTTAAAAAACTACTGTGTATAATTACCGTGTATTAGTAAAGTCTTTAAGCCTATTTTAAATACATTTTTGGTTGTTGGTAAAGCCTTTAGTAAGTCTGCAGGTAAAGCATTCCAGTCCCTGATAGTACGATTGAGAAAAGAAAACTTTCCAGTGTCCGTCCTCTGTCTTCTTTCCCTCAATTTATATGAGTGGTCGTTCCTTGAAGAGTAATTTGGCGGCTGCAACCTATTTTTTATTTCTCTCCAGGTAGGCTCACCTCTGTATGTTTTGAACAGTGCGCATGGAAATGGATGGGGACTTTTGGACCACCCTGTATTATAACCACTTCTGAATGTCATTTTATTTCTTCTGAAGATTTTAGCTTTATATTGTTGCCGGGCGTGTGTCTATGTACTTTATTGTTACTAATGTTAATAATAAAATTACACTCCTTCCAATTGCGTGCCAAACATATTGTTCTGTATTTGGAGGGAATCCCATTGAGAACGTCTGGAAACTCGTAAAAAGAGAGATGGCAAAAGAAATCACTACTACCAAAGTTCGACTTACTGAAAGGCTAGTACATGTTTGTAATCACGATGAGAGGATCCAGGAAGCAATACAGTCCTGTACTGCAAGCGTGCCAAGGAGAATTCAAGCCGTAATTGATGCCAAAGGAGACCGTATGAAATACTGAAATTTCTGTAAAAATACGAAGAGTGGTTATTTATCAATATTTATTGAATTAACATTGTTATAATTTGTGATTTTACTTAATATTGTTTAAAATACAATATGTCATGTGAATTCCTAATATAAAATGCATAAAAACTATTACAGAATTGAAATGAAGAAGTAATAAGTAAAGTATTAGTACATTATGCAACGAGCCTATAATGATAGTAATTAAGACGCGAGTATGTTTGTTTAATTTTCATACGAGCGTCTTAATTACCATTATAGGCAAGTTTCATACGACTTTTTATGCTCGACCATATTTCTAACTTGAAATTATTCAGAAGTATTCATTTTATTCGCATCTGACTGAAGAGCGGAAGTGACCTTGTGCATAGCTCGTAAATTGTGAGATGTGCGCAGACGTGAAAGTATTGATTTTTTCCGAGGAACAATAATGTCATTGACTTTGATATAGTCTAGAGAATAAGATGAACTAATTTTTATATAACCTGGAAATTGATTTAGAATTGAAAAACGAGATGACAAATTGAATTTATTTGAATATTATTTACAATTAACGCTAATTATTATAGTAACAGAACATAACCTTCTGCGAAAGTATTGGATTTCCAGCCTCCGTGACGTTTCCCTCGTTGTCTTTCGATTGCATATCCGAGAATAATCGAAAACCTGAACTTTAATGAATAGGTGTACTTTAATGACATGCATTAAAGGACTGCTACCAGGTGTATAATTACTACATTTCGGCATGGTCGAGCATAAAATAAAAATGTGAGTGATTATAATAATGTGGCCGGGTACCGTACACTGAAACATTGAGAAATTACAGAAAAACATTTCAAAGTTTGTGAGACCCACATGAATTCGTTTCCTTGCCGATGATATATGGCTCCATTAGTATGAAGCTGAGTGTAAATGGCGAATTTTACTATGGAAAAATTCATGACATTTTAAAGTTTCACATTCTGCACTTAAAGGGGATCCTTTCATAATGAGTGCCTGCGGCCGTCCAAGGAAACGTGGTAGGACTTAGAGAAATATTATTGTTTCAAGGTATGGAAGACCCGTGTCTGTATAAACGATATTGGTACCATGAACAATGCATCAAGACGGGACATTGTAAATGAAGACTGTGTAAGCATTATGACGGAAGTCCAATAAATGATACATGCAGTCATTGTCAAGCTGTTCATTTTAAAGGAGTGATAATAGTCATATGAATGAACATTTTAATTAATGCACTCACAACGGTTTACTGTCCTTTTCTCAGCTGCGTGTATATACCAAAATTATTCCTACATCACATTAGGACAGCTTCACAACCAGGAATAAATTATTCAGGGCATATCACCATTATTTTGTTCTTATTCTTTGATTATTTATTTATTTATTTCGAATATTAATGTGCAAAACAACAGCACAAAGCCAATTACAGTTTAGCACAAAATAAAAAACAAAACAAAACAAATGATTATGAGAATGAATGACAGAAAATGGCAGTGAGATGAAATACAATCAATATAATGGTCAACATTAATCATTCATCAAATGCAACAAAATAAATGGCAATATCTAACAAATAATAAAAGATATTAAATAACAAGTAATGATATACATATCATGCATAAGTAAAATCAAATCAGATCTTGCAAATTAGCACTTTTAATACACCTGGCTATTGGAGAAAGGGATTTAAATAATTTAGTGAAGAAAATTCTTTGACCACGAAAACTTTTCACGGGAATTCTAAGGTAGGTGTTATGTACTGTATAAAAGAATCACAATCAATGACATCATTAATAGCATTATTAAAGAAAGTGTAATCAATATCCTGACGTCTCGAATACAGACTGGTACAGTTAAAATATTTACTAGATAGTTCATAATTTAAAGAAGAGAAGTTAGGTACAAATCTGAATGCACAAAGAGAAATAAATTTTCTTAGGATATTTTCTAGTTTAGCTGAATCAGTATAAGTAACAGAGTTCCACGCAACAGATGCATATTTTAATTTAGACCTTACTAAAACATAATATAATGTAAGTAGTGTATCAGGAGAGGAAAAGGAATAAGTAATAGACCTAATGAGACCAAGAATTCTTAGTGAATGATTAAATAAATGATCAACATGGTCATGAAAGTACCATTTAGAATCAAGATATATACCGAGATCCTTTATACAGTCCTTCCTGATTATGGCGGCATTCGATAGCGAATAGTTAAACTTCAATGTAGTTGTCTTCCTAGAGAAAGAGATAACGCATGTTTTAGAAATATTAATTTTCATACCGTTATAATCAGACCAACATTGAATGGCATGTATATCATTTTGAAGTAAATGGCAATCAGCAAGACTATTAATTTCCCTAAATATTTTTAAATCATCGGCTAATAATAATAATAATAATAATAATAATAATAATAATAATAATAATAATAATAATAATAATAACTGTTATATTTGTCGAAAATCAACAAGCAGCATTTGCTGCCACAGGCCACTAGTCTCAAAGAATATTATTAGTATTGGATTGGTGCTACGTTCGTAGCGTTTTTCTAGTGTTTGTTGTTTTACGAGTTGGTAGAAATGCAAGTTCGTTATTGTTCATTATTCCATTGTTGTTGATTAGTTACCTGTTTTGTGTTTTGCCTTTTAAGTTCCCCAACAAATAAAAATCACATCACTTGAAATGAGATCGGGATTACGAGGGGGGCAACAACTCGCTGTTGATAACTCTATCTTCAAAAATGTCTTAAATAAGCTCTAATAATTTTTAGTGGGACTTCATGCACAAGCCGGGAGTTTTATGCTTTTCAGTACCAGTTGTTTTGTGAAATTCGAACCATGTTGCATCCGAAAATGTTATTAATTCAAGATCCATTCTCCTATCAGCAACACCCTCCATCAGTTTCCATGTACGTGTGCCAAAAATGTAACATTTAAGTATTCCATAAACTGTTTTGTGTTGGTGAAAACAGTATTCTGGACACAAGCTGGATATTTGAAGTCGAAACAAGACGGAGTATCAAGTAAAGAAATTTGAACATTTCCGTCACCGAGTTTAACCGAGGATCAAATGCAACAGCAGCGGCCAAAACAATTTGTGCTGTGTATGATCCTAATGCTATTGCTAAAAGTACGACAAGGAAGTGGTTTTCTCTAATTTACAGAAAGTATAATTTACTCCTTTTTCTACTTCTAACAGAAGTGATATGATGCAAGTATGTCCCACGTAAGACATCATGCCTCGACTCGCGTTACGGAATGGGGAGGGCACGGGTTCGAGTTCTCAAGAGGAAGGAATTTTCTCATGAAATTTCGGCCAGCATCGTGATGAATTTGGGAAGTGCGCTAGTAGCAATATTGTGGAGTAACGGTTAGCACGTCTAGCCGCGAAACCAGGTGGCCCGGGTTCGATTCCCGGTCAGGACAAGTTACCTGGTTGAGGTTTTTTCCGGGGTTTTCCCTCAACCCAATATGATCAAATGCTGGGTAAGTTTCGGTGTTGGACCTCGGACTCATTTCATCGGCATTATCATCTTCATCTCATTCAGACGCTAAATAACCAAAGCTGTTGATAAAGCGTCGTAAAATAACCTACTAAAAATAGTAGCAATATTAAGATATATGGATCATATGAGGAAACAAAGAGGAAGACAAAAAATAGGAAAGATTGGAGAAAGCTGGGTTTGCAGTGAAAGACCTGCCCTTGGGCAAAACACTAAATGATGAATGATAGGTACAGTACGATCATTTAGTCCTGACAGTCGCCGGAGATGTGCGCCTGGGTCAGGCGAGTCCATTTAGTTACGCCAAGGGGTGTTTGGATCATTAACTCGCTTGCCTTCGGAGCGATCGGATGTCATGCGTGCTGTAGAGTGGTATGTTAAGCTGTACTGCATTCCTTTACCGACCTCTCGCCCTTATATCTACTCCTGAACTCTCCCCACTACTCTTATTATTTCCCCTCTTTCGTGTCGCTGAGCTGTCAGGACTAAATAATCGGTCTGTAGCAAAGTCCGGTTACGAAACTCAGCTACAACAGCTGGGATTCATCTTGCTGACTGCACGTTACTCTTGTACTGATTGGATGATGGTTCACCTCTGCTGAGGCATGTGGACGTGAGGCCAGCAGTCGTGTGTGGGGCCTTAGCCCTTTATGGGTGGTCGCGCCACGAATTACTACTTTTTACTATGATTCATTGTGTCTTTTTAATCGAATTATGCTGGCTACGGCTTAACGAACGTAGAAATTTTCATTTCTCGTTCTCCTTTTCCAAGTCCTTCACACCTCTACACCTACGTACCTTGCCTCCCGTTTCAGTTACCTGTCATCATTTCATAACCTCTTCACACGCATGCAAAATAGCCTCATACTAGCCATACCAACACATAAGACAACATCGTATTCATCATCATACACAATCTCGCTTTCTCGCTTGTGGAATACCCTACCCAGTGACATCAGAGACTGTCGGAATTTAGTAGCGTTCAAAAGCAAATTTATTAAGCATTTTCTTACTGCGTAGAGTAGGTTTAATTTTTACTTAGTTAATAAAAAAAAAATTTCTCTCTTCTTAATTTTTACAATGAACTGTCTAGCTTTTATTAGTCTGTTAATTTTTTAGTACTTTGATTTTTATTGTATTTGTAAATTCAATATTAATTGTAATTATAATTGTAATTGTAGTTGTAATCCCCTGGTAGAGGGGAAGAGAAGGCCTGATGTCCTTATCTCTACCAGGTTAAATAAATAAATAAATAAAAAGATAAATAGATAGATAAATAAATAAATAAATAAATAAATAAATAATTAAATAAATAAATAAATAAATAAAAAATCTAATTCCCATAACGTTCACCGTGAAAGTATAAAATGTCCTTTTAACGTGTTTTCAAATTCGAGTGAATAAAATAATAGCGATAACAATTCATATCTGCCGAAACTTTTTATTACTTTTTAAAATTTATTCATAAAATGTTTTTACATCTGGCGATTTCTCTCTCTCTCTCTCCCCATTATGCTTCTTATCTTGTGTTTCTGCTACACTGCAGTTGCGACTTACTGACCGAGTGATCAGAGACGCACGCTATTTGTTCACGTCTAATCACTATTATCACACGAATAAGGACGAAACGAACCGAAGGACTCAGTCCTTAAAGATAGATTATGACGGTGATGAATGAGAAGACGATAACGATTAAAAGGATAATTGAATATTCCCAGGAATAAGAGTCTAATTACACAGGGAAACAATGTACTATGCCCTTATTCCGGGAGGTATTCAATTGTTCTGATGATCATGACAATGTGATAAATTTATTATTATTACTTACTTACTGGCTTTTAAGGAACCCGGAGGTTCATTGCCGCCCTCACATAAGCCCGCCATTGGTCCCTATCCTGAGCAAGATTAATCCAGTCTCTATCATCATATCCCACCTCCCTCAAATCCATTTTAATATTATCTTCCCATCTACGTCTCGGCCTACCCAAAGGTCTTTTTCCCTCCGGCCTTCCAACTAACACTCTATATGCATTTCTGAATTCGCCCATACGTGCTACATGCCCTGCCCATCTCAAACGTCTGGATTTAATGTTCCTAATCATGTCAGGTGAAGAATACAATGCGTGTGTTGTGTAACTTTCTCCATTCTCCTGTAACTTCATCCCTCTTAGCCCCAAATATTTTCCTAAGCACCTTATTCTCAAACACCCTTAACCTATGTTCCTCTCTCAAAGTGAGAGTCCAAGTTTCACAACCATGAAGAACAACTGGTAATATAACTGTTTTATAAATTCTAATTTTCAGATTTTTTGACAACAGACTGGATGATAAAAGATTCTCAACAGAATAATAACAGGCATTTCCCATATTTATTCTGTGTTTAATGTCCTCCCGAGTATCATTTATATTTGTTACTGGTGCTCCAAGATATTTGAACTTCTCCACCTCTTCAAAAGATAAATTTCCAATTTTTATATTTCCATTTCGTTCAATATTCCCGTCACGAGTCATAATCATATACTTAGTCTTTTCGGGATTTACTTCCAAACCTATCTCTTTACTTGCTTCCTGTAAAATTCCCGTGTTTTCCCTAATCGTTTGTGGTTTTTCTCCTAACATATTCACGTCATCCGCATACACAAGCAGCTGATGTAACCCGTGCAATTCCAAACCCTCTCTGTTATCCTGGACTTTCCTAATGGCATACTGTAGAGCAAAGTTAAAAAGTAAAGGTTTTATTATTATTATTATTATTATTATTATTATTATTACAATTACTATTATTATTATTATTATTATTATTATTATTATTATTATTATTATTATTATTATTATTATTAGATATTATTGGTTAGAACAGTGAACGGAAACAGACAAAAGTGTGTAATCCGGAAAGTCAGAAGAAGAAGTATAGTACCTGTCCTTAGCAATTTCTTTGTTTACAATAAAGTGTAAAACAAATGCCGTAATGTGTGTACTTGTTACGTAACGTTTACAACCCCCGACCTCGTCTCGGTCTATCCTCTGCATGTTTCCACCAGGATAGTTTCTCCATCATCAAAGTGAAGCTGCAATGTGTGTAAACTTGTCACGTGTAAGTGAACGAGATATTTAGAACCCTCTGACCACAATTTTAGGACCATTAACTTTCACGGAGATACATGATCACCTTGATTTTTTTTCTCTCGCATTATCTACCTGCCCTCTGTGGTTTCTATATTGCTAGAACTAGTGTCATGTACGTATATTTGTCACGTGTTTGAAACGAAACATTTAGAACATCTTGCCGTGCCATCTTTAATGTTCTTTAATCCAAGATATCAATGATTTTATCTAGCTGCACTTGTTCGTACCCTTGCCATATTCTTGCCTCGATATTTTAAAATCAGAATTGGACTCATGACTAGAACAGAAGAACGTCGCGTCGGCTCTTATAATATACAGCAGCCATCGTCGACTGGCCTGCATGCTAGTTCGGAGCGCCGAGACGCTGGCTGAGGAGGTAGTAGTGTGCAGTGTGTCGAGACAAGCCAACGCATCCCATCACAGAAGTCAACTTTCTGACCATAATTTACAATGTCTTCTTCGATTGTGTTCTACACGAGCATTGACACCTAACATTGACCACTTAGTGAGGGAAAAACTAATTAAAAAATCCAGGAAAACCAATGCTAATGATCAGCGAAAATAATTTTTATCATTTGTTATTTACATTGTAATAAAATAATGTAGGCCTACTTCAGTCTTGTAACAGAAAAGATAATATATTTCATATGTTACACATAATAACAAATAATTGGTTTTGTGATATATAGTGTCAGATAAAGAATGGATAATTTTATTTTATTGACGATACTTGAACAAAGGAATAGGACGATATGATTTAAATATTAGTACCGGTAATGGATTCGATTTGTTTAATATTTTGTAACAGTGAACATGCATTATAGGTCTGTAAGTTCTCAATTACTTTAATATAAAAAAGAAAAACTATTTGCTTTAAAAACCGTTGCAATACATAACGAAAAAGTACAACTTCTTTGTTGTCTTAAACTGAAAAGTGATTTAAAAATCCAGGAAAACCAATGTTAATGAACAGCGAAAATAATTTTTATCATTTGTTATTTACATTGTAATAATAGTAATATACGTTACAAGAACGGTATGTTGACGTTTTCATGGTCGAGGAAAAGATTGAAAAAGCGAAACGTAGTTGAGCTTTTTTAATTTCCGAGAACATGAAAACAAACATACCGCTCGTGTATCGTACATTATTTTGTGCAAAGATCGTTTATTACATACCTGAAAGACGAATTTCTAATTAGTTGCAATGAAATCTCCATCTTGGTTTCTGTTTAATGACGGCAACTTCGGAACACCAAAATATCTTTCTTCAACATTGTTGCTATAAAATGTTTTCTGTCTTTACTATACTCCAGCAGGCCGTGATATACGTCTGTCTTTTTTTCCCCCAGTCTATAAATGCGAACTTAAAACAAGGGGTAAGGTTATGTAATGTTTTATTTTTCATTTTAATATTTTAACAATATTATTTATATAACATATTGCAGTAATAACATCGGCAACTGGAATCTAGTTGATTTTTTCACGGCTTCCTTAATGTTACTTGTATCAGGAATGCAATAAGTTTCGTGGAGTAGTATAGTAGACTTTATTTAATTTTTGCAAATATTTAAAAAAACAATAATTAACATTGCAATTAATTAAAATTGCAGTGGTAAGTTTCCAATTTATAATTATTACTATGTTAAACGTCTCTAAAAATAATATGTTAAAAGCCTAAAGCAGTAAAATGAATGTGGCGCTTAAGCGGTAAGAAGAGGGAAATTGTTATGTGTGTTAGGTTGGGAATACTGAATGCGGTATTTCACACTTACCGCGTATTGGTTCTGTGAGGAAAACAAGCAAATACGCACGATCTCGCACAAAATAATTTACTTCAGTCTTTTAACAGAAAAGATATGTTTAATATGTTTTTCATAATGAGAAACAATTGGTTTTGTTATAGTGTCAGATAAAAAATGGATAATTTATTTTATTTTATTGACGACACTTGAACAAAGGAATAGGATGACATGATTTAAATATTACTAATGGATTCGATTTGTTTAATATTTTGTAACAGTGAAAATGCATTATAGATCTGTAAGTTCTCAATTACTTTAATATGAAAAAAAAAAACTATTTACTTTCAAAACCGTTAAAATGCGTAACGGAAAAATACAACTGGTTTCTTTTCTTAAACTGAAAAGTGGTTTACTTATTACACAGTTTCTCTTAAAATAAATTAGGTACATGCTTCTTCCGTGTTTATTATAATTATTAAAGACTGATTAAAAGGGTTGAACAAGTGAACGGACGCCACTGCCATCACCAGATTCCTTCCCCCCACCTCCTGCTGCACAGTTGATGTTCAAGGGATAGAACTGAGCAGCGAGCAAACTGTGCCTGCACCATAGTGCACTGAGATGACGACTCCTGATATACTGTACAGCATCGATTCTTTGACGTATGACCACAGTCTACTATATACAGTCACGAAGCTTGAGTTTTGAGGGTGCTAGAAACAATAGACTGTGCCGGTACTATTTTGCATTGCCTGTAATGAGGCGATATTAGCGATCCTAGTGGTGAGCAACTATCTAATGTATGCATATTTACTACGTATTGAGCTTCGTGACTGTATATACTAGACTGTGGTATGACTACGTCTTCTGAATTCCTATCTCCAGGCTTCTCGATCCTCCGATATACCACAGAGAATACCCCTCCTCTTGATAGCTTCGTTCATACCATTCTCCCACGTTCTTATTGGCCTTGCGTTTCATCTTTCCAGGAGATTTTCAATCAAACAGTTACTTTGTCTAAGTCTTGTATTGGACATTCTTTGAATATTGACATGCCAAATTAACCGTTTTTTAAATAATTTTGTTTGGATTACGCCAATTTCATCCCGTTTTTTATTTCTAACTCTATTCTTAAAGAGATAGATTTGGAAGTACATCCCGAAAAGACAAAGTATATTATTATGTCTCGTGACGAGAATATTGTACGAAGTGGAAATATAAAAATTGGAAATTTATCTTTTGAAGAGGTGGAGAAGTTCAAATATCTTGGAGCAACAGTAACAAATATAAATGATACTCGGGAGGAAATTAAACACAGAATAAATGTGGGAAATGCGTGTTATTATTCGGTTGAGAAACTTTTATCATCCAGTCTGCTGTCAAAAAATTTGAAAGTTATAATTTATAAAACAGTTATATTACCGGTTGTTCTTTATGGTTGTGAAACTTGGACTCTCACTTTGAGAGAGGAACGTAGGTTAAGGGTGTTTGAGAATAAGGTGCTTAGGAAAATATTTGGGGCTAAGAGGAATGAAGTTACAGGAGAATAGAGAAAGTTACACAACACAGAACTGCACGCATTGTATTCTTCACCTGACATAATTAGGAACATTAAATCCAGACGTCTGAGATGGGCAGGGCATGTAGCACGTATGGGCGAATCCAGAAATGCATATAGAGTGTTAGTTGGGAGACCGGAGGGAAAAAGACCTTTGGGGAGACCGAGACGTAGGTGGGAGGATAATAATAAAATGGATTTGAGGGAGGTGGGATATGATGATAGAGAATGGATTAATGTTGCTCAGGATAGGGACCAATGGCGGGCTTATGTGAGGGCGGCGAAGAACCTCCGGGATCCTTAAAAGCCAGTACAAGTACAAGTCTTTTGGAGTAATGAAGAAAATCGATCGTGACCATCGAACTCTCAAATACAATACGAACATTGTTTTTAAAAGTACTATTGCTTGAACAGCAATACAATAAGGACCTATCGTTTTTGTCACAAAAATATTCATTGTTTACCAATATTTGATAGAGCATTAAAAATCCTCTAGTAATCTAGTCCAACTGAATAAGGACGAGCTTAATTAAAAAACTGTCTGAGAAACAAGTTCTCTCCAGTGTTACACTTTAATCTGATGGAGTGTAGCGACTCATTTTTTTTTCTACTTTATATATTCAATCCGTCATCAGAATCTATTCCTCTAGCAAAATTATTCTAAAAAGGCAGTAATGGTACTAATCGTAATAACATTAGCATTACTGAAAGAAAAAAGCATGGACTGTTGTCATTATTTTAGTTTAACAAGTAACACATGATAATTCTACAGCATAGTTACTAAACTTCAGGTCGAAATTAACTGAAATTTTTGTCTAGTCAGTTACTTTTTTGTTACATAATATTACCCTATTAAGCGGAAATAAAATATACCACTTTTATGTAGAGTAAAACAATGTACAGTTCTAGAAAAAGATGTCTTGTCTGAATTTTGATCCAGATTCAACGCACTGCGCATGCTCTGTGCTCCAAAGCGGTGGTACACAAGAGATCGCTTTTGAAGCTATTGAAATTCATTTTGCTTCGAGTGTTGTAACCCCAAAGGTATTTTAAAAGATGCGATGAAGATTAATCCATTCTTAATACTGAATATTTATAAATATTGCAGTAAAATAGGATGCTGGAGAACGAAATCTAATTTGTTAATATTATGCAGGTTATTTCCTCAGCAGTATCCGAACCCTGAACTTCGTAGTCTGCGAGCAAACACGCTAGCACAGAGATATTGAAATACTTGCAATGAATTGTATTGTATTGTATTTATTAACATTCCATGGCATTTATACATTGCTTACAGCTAGAATATGGAACAAGTAAAAAAACTTAATACTATTATAAAATCTTAATTTATAGTCACAGTCTAGATGAAATATATACAGACGAGATTTGCGGTATAGTCTACTAGTACAACACAAAGTTTTAGTATCAATTTCATGAAGTGTTATCGAATGTCATGAATTCACCTACAGAATAGAAGGCGTGAGAAATTAGGTACTTCTTCAATTTGGCTCTAAATAATTTTATGTTTTGAGTTCCATTTTTTATATCGATAGGGAGGCTGTTAAAAATTTTTACTGTCATATAACGCACTCCTTTTTGATAGCACGATAGACTTGCCGATGGAGTATGAAAGTCATTTTTTAACTTGTATTTATGCTATGAACTGTTGAATCAGTTACAAAGTTTTCACGATTACATACGAGGAAGATTATTAATGAAAAGAAATACTGACAAGCCATGGGCATTATTTGTAGTTTTTTGAAAATAGTCCTACAAGATTCCCTAGATTTGGCACCTAATATTATTCTAATTACTCTTTTTTGTAATAGAAATATATTGTTACTATCTGTGGAATTTCCCCAGAATATTATTCCAAAACTCATTACCGAGTGGAAGTATGCAAAGTATATTGTTTTTAAAGTATTGATATTTACTATCTTTTGCATAGATCTAATATCAAAACAAGCTGAATTTAGTTTGGGGGTAATTTCTTTAATATTATATTTCCAATTTAACACATTATCGATTTTTAAGCCAAGAAATTTGGTTGTTGTTTTTTTTTTGTAATAGGGATCTATTATTAATTATTACGTTAGAAATTTGCGAGGTTGAATTTGGACAGGATTTAAATTGAATTATGTTAGTTTTGTTACAATTTAATACCAATTTATTTACTCAGAACCAGTCCCATATTTTGAAGAGAATTTCCTCTGTAGAAGATTGGAATGTGTTGGAGTTATTGGCTGTAATTACTATACTATTATCATAATCAGAGGTGTCGTACTGTGTCGTGTTTGTTACATAATGACTCTTAGACAATAATTTAATCTTATTTTCAGATTAACTTCGTGCTATTTGCATTAGTTGTGAAATATCTTCATGTAGTACTGAGTTGAAAACCGCTGTTAAATCGTTATGGTGTGAATCATGCTCTGTAAGGAACTTCAAGAGTCGATCATTTTTGTTCGGACTGTACATAATTTACATAAATGTCTGGTAGTAAACTTCATTTCTAGGAATGCAACACCAGTATTTATTCAAGCAGATGCGTTTCTGATTCTGGTACTAACCCATTGCAGTATTGGTACAGATTCATAATATTGTTACCCTGCCTGAACATCGTCTACACTTTAAGGAGAATGAAGACACAATCACATCCATTCCTGCAGCGCATACACACACAAATACCTGCAAGTAGGTACATGTACGGCTTGCATATGCTCACTTACACACAAACGCAGGCCAAATAGACAGACAGACAGATATACGAGTGGTTACACGCTCAGCTTCGTGCCGTTTCATTTATGACAATTACTGGCAACGTAAAGATATATGAGAAGTGAGGCAATTGTGTCCAATTCTCTATGTGGCTGGCGACTCTAAAACAGAGGAAGTTATTTCAATATTTATATGTCTATATACACCCGAACCTTCAAACATTTTAACTGAGTCAAATTAAATAAGGTCATAAAGAAATTAATTTTGAGTCTAAGGTTAAAAATTACTTGTAAAATTGAGTTCCATACCTACTGTACATAATATTAATAATAATAATAATAATAATAATAATAATAATAATAATAATAATAATAACAATAATAATAATAATAATGTTTTATTTTCGCTGGCAGAGTTAAGGCCATAAGGCCGTCTCTTCCACTCAACCAGTCTTAATCAATACAATACATATTTAAATTACTAATATTTACACTACACTTAAAAGGTTCTCCAGCAATATTCTTCAGTTAAGTTTTAACTACTAGTAGACTATATATTTATTTAAATTTAGACAAACCTATAAGGTAAAGTAGTAACTTAATTTATGAGCTAATTTAATTCAATCAATTATAATTAATTTGAGATTTGAGATAGCTAGTAAAATGATGAAAAGTAATTTAATATAAGCTTCGTAGAACTATGTTACAGGGAGAAAAAAAATATAAATCTAAAATATATTTCTGTAATGAGAATATTAATGTAATTGCCATTAGAGGTTTTGTAAATCTATTTAGAGAAATTAATGATAATAATACGAATGGATAGATGTTAGTTTCATTGTATGTAATAAATATTAATCAGCAATTAATTTGTTAAGTAAGAATTTATGTAATTTTGACCTAAATGAAGTTATAGCAACTGAAACTGTATAAGATGAAGCATATAAAGATGTCTTGTGGTAGGGTATAATGAGTAAATTGTTATGATGAGATCTTGTACTTAGCTGATGATATGCGGATAAATTTTGAAAACGAGAAGCCAAATAGGTTGGGGTAGCGGTGCGCAGAATTTGAAATAAGAGAACAAGAGAATGCAGGGCTCGTCGATCGCTTAGCCTTAGCCAAGACAGAGTTTGGAAAGACGGGGAAACATGATCATACTTACGAATATTACAAATATAACGGACGCACGCACGCATACATACATACATTCATACATACATACATTGTATACAGGGTGTAACAAAATTATGTCAAAACTTTAAGAAACATTCCTCTCACGTAGAGGATGAAAATATGTTATATGAGCATGGGTCCGTAAATGCTTGACTTCCTTGTTAGAGCTACTTTCATAAACCCTGCTTACATTGTATGAAGAGCAAGCCATTTTGTTTGTTTGTTTTTTTTTTTTGTGTAACAGAACACTGAATAGCAGAACTGTGGGAAATATACAGAAAGAAAATGTACGGTACATCATCCCCACCTCAACTCCACCTATGTGTAATTACATTCTAACCAGAGGTAACCAAGAGCTTCTACATGACGTAATCAGATTGTTCTGGTGTGGAGTTGTTACACGAAGTTATGATGGCATTCCACACTAACTAGCCTGCGCTCTAACAAAGAAATAAAATGTTTCCGGACCCATGATCATATAACATAATTTCATCATCTAAATGTGAGGAGTATGTCCCTAAAGTTTTGACATACATTTTTGTTACATCCTGTATAGACATACATACACACATACAACCTTAGATAAATAAATACTTAGATACTTTACATGCAAACAATCTTATACACATACTACAAATATACATGCATACATACCTAAATAAACTCTATATACACAAAAAATATACATGTATACTGAGTATATACACAAATATTCTACAAACTGTATACATTTAAAAAACCGCAACTACCTAGTAAACATTTAAAGGAATATAAAATACTTGAGCTCCATTTAATAGGTCCTGAATCATAAAACTTTTGAACTTTTGAGTTTTGCTAAAATCGGCATTTAATATTTCAAATTATCATCTACTAATATTAAGCTAACTCACTAATTCGTGTAGTAAATGAAGAATTTTGAACAACCTTAGCCAATAGAGAACGAAGTATCTGCACACAGGTTTCGTATCTTATAAAAAAATTATAAATAAAGTAAAAATAAATCAATGAAGAAAATAAAAATATATCCATAACTCAACGATCCATTAAGAGCCTGCTGGCCTCTCATCCACATGTTTCCGCAGAGGTGAAATATCACCCAACCAGACCACGACGCAATGGCGCGGGAATTCATAGCTTATAGTTCAATAAAATCGTGGATATTTCTAATCATAGAGCTATAGGTACAAAGGATATACGAGAAAACTATAAACTTAAGCAGGCTTACACGTCAAACTCTGTATTTTGTTTACTGAATTGTTAAATTAATAGTACATTATGCAACGAGCCTATAATGATAGTAATTAAGAAGCGAGTATGGATGTTTATGAAACGAGCGCAAGCGAGTTTCATACGACTTTTTATACTCGACCATATTTCTAACTTGAAATTACCGGTATTCAGATGTATACATTTTATTTGTATCTGACAAGATCGGAAGTGACCTTGTTCTAGGTCGTGAATTGTGAGATGTGCGCAGACGCGAAAGTATTTATTTTTGTCGAGGTACAATAAAGTCATTGACCTTGATGTAATCCCGTTAAACTTGATAATATTATAATATTATAACCTTGATTATTGAATTCGACATTGAAAAACGAGATGACAAATTGAATTTATTTGAATATTATTGACAATTAACGCTAACAGAACATAACCTTCTGCGACAGTATTGGATTTCCAGCCTCCGTGACTTCTCGCTAAATCTCTTTCGATTGCATATCCGAGAATAATCGATACTTGCGGTTTTATAACGGTAAAAAGCTCACTTGTTATTGGATGAACACATGTAAGCTGAGTTATCATTGGCTGAAGACCTGTACTTTAATGAGTAGGTGTACTTTAATGACATGCATTAAAGTACTGCTACCAGGTGTATAATTAGTACATTTCGGCATGGTCGAGCATAAAATAAATTACGATAAGCTGGTCAGGTTTTTCGCGTCAAAATTTCGTTTAATATTTGTTAAGCAACCTAAATTACAGGTAATTACTTTAATAATGCCTTTTTTTTAATAAATAGCTTTGACTCTGCGCAGAAGCCATCGTTGTGATTTGGAATCCTGTCTAGGCATTGACGTTTGTCCGATGTCGATGTGATGTACCGCTTTGCCTTGGGTGAAGATTCGACTTCGTATTCCCACTGCAGTGCGTTATTAAGATATAACTTATGTGTAAGTGTGTATGGATGCAGATGCACGCATGGGCTTTAGTGGCATAGGAGGAGGAGAAGGCCGATATGAATATGAAATTGTGACAGAAAATTTGAACCATTTAGGTTCGAAGAGTTGAAGCATGAAAGATCAGCGTCCAAATGTTAGAGCCATCAAGACTCGTCACGTCCTTCGATTATTCCAGCAATAATATTCGCTTTAATTAAACTTGTCTTGCAAAATTTGTGTGCGGACCTTGAAAAAGAGCTGGACGCTGGGACTGTACAAAAAACGAGTCTTAAAAATAGGCCTATAGCACAAGTCCTGTCCACGATGACCTCGTCAGTTTCGCTCCTGAAGTGCTGCAAACCTGCGAACCAACGTAGTACCTTCCTTGTCCGTTAGATGGAAGTGGAGTCTTGCAATAAGCGCGAATGTTTCTGCATCTTCGTGATTGCTATTCTGGAGGAACCAAGAGGGGAAAGCTACTTTAGTGTTTTTGAAACGGTATGTTTTGGGGGGGGGGGAGGAACAGATACTGCATAAACTTCCCCTTCTCCACTTCTTCTACTCTTCCAAAAATTGGGTACTATTTTCCCAGATCCGAAGCAGTAATTCATCCAGTAGAATCTTTCGTGTCATCTGCAAGAATTAGTCTCTAAATATTTTAAGCACGTAAAAAAAAAAAATTAACATCTTTCACATTAACCATGCGTTACTTAAAAAGAAGAGAAAACTTTCATTTGATCGTTAATTTAGCCTATTTGGTTGTCCGTTAACAAAATTTTAAGCTCAGAGCCATCTGGACGACAAATCAGATACATACTGTAGTTGAATAAGATTAACTGAAAATTGTTATATATATACATATATATATATTATATATATATATACATACATTTATTGTATAAACTATACATTCGAAGCTTGATGACATATGCTGCACCATCTTGGGGTTTGCACCGTATACTATCTTGCACCACCAACAAGTGGTCCCTAAATAAAGCATTTCGAATAATATGAGGTTATGACTTCTACAAAGTAAAGATGTACGACGATCTTGAAATGCGTACGGTTTCTGAATACATCCGAGGTAGGCCTATTACCAAGAATTTTCATATAAAAAGAAAAGAAAATGAAAATGCATTAATTTAAAATATTGGGACCTATGATGAAGTATATGATTATGTCTCGTGACGAGAATATTGTACGAAATGGAAATATAAAAATTGGAAATTTATCTTTTGAAGAGGTGGAGAAGTTCAAATATCTGGGAGCAACAGTAACAAATATAAATGATACTCGGGAGGAAATTAAACACAGAATAAGTATGGGAAATGCCTGTTATTATTCGGTTGAGAAACTTTTATCATCCAGTCTGCTGTCGAAAAATCTGAAAGTTAGAATTTATAAAACAGTTATATTACCGGTTGTACTGTATGGTTGTGAAACTTGGACTCTCACTTTGAGATAGGAACAGAGATTAAGGGTGTTTGAGAATAAGGTTCTTGGGAAAATATTTGGGGCTAAGAGGGATGAAGTTACAGGAGAATTGAGAAAGTTACACAACACAGAACTGCACGCATTGTATTCTTCACCTGACATAATTAGGAACATTAAATCCAGACGTTTGAGATGGGCAGGGCATGCAGCACGTATGGACGAATCCAGAAATGCATATAGAGTGTTAGTTGGGAGGCCGGAGGGAAAAAGACCTTTTGGGAGGCCAAGACGTAGATGGGAAGGTAATATTAAAATGGATTTGAGGGAGGTGGGATATGATGATAGAGAATGGATAAATCTTGCTCAGGATAGGGACCAATGGCGGGCTTATGTGAGGGCGGCAATGAACCTTCGGGTTCCTTAAAAGCCAGTAAGTAAGTAAGTAGGGATCTATGATGTTGCTATATGCATTAAGCAAAAAACCCCAAACATATGCTACTCAATTACGAGTAAAAGGTGTAAAAGGTGCCTTTTATGTACAATTCAGAAAACGAAAGTTCATCTTCTTGTCTGAGTGCATAGGTCTAATACACGATTTCTTCACTCACGTTCTTTGAATAATATAAAGACGCTAATAGCTATCATGTGATGATGACTGTCACAAGAAATTACAAATATTGTCACATTCTTATTCTAATTTCAAAATATTTTTTTAGTATAAGGAACAATGCTCAATCTGCCTTTCATTGTTTACTTCATAGGGTTATTATTCTATAATACTCGTATAACATTTTTTGAAATAAGATTTAAACTTACAACTTTCCCTTTAGCACTACTAGCATCAAATGGTAACAGAACGAGTTCTTCGCAAGTTACTACCACACGGTGCTTACAAGATCTTATCCAGAAAACGAGATGTTCACTCCTCCAACCTAAATCGGTAGACCAGTGCATTAGCAAAGGTCGGGTTGCATAAAGCACAAGTAATTACCTGGGTGCAATGGAGAAAGGGAGATTTTGAACACGGAAGAATAAAGGTTAACATTGGTACAGCGCAGTGAAAGTTCACGTCATGACGTATTTAGTGAGAGGTCGGCACCCGATTCTTCTCCGTCAACAAAACTTTCCGTGTCACTGATATAATTCCTCTGCCAAATAATCTGTTCTTTGTTTTTGTATGATTACTATACATAATAAAGGCACATCAATGTTTATTCTTGTTATTCTCTTTCCATAGTCGCAACATTATAAATGTGTTAATCGATTCTCACAAGCTTTCTAGTAATATTTTGAAGCTATTCTATTTAAGTCATTTCCTATTATCTACAAACATTTCTATTTTCAAGGATTTGGGTACAGTCTGGGAATATGCACTGTTCACTATAAGCTAACGTCCGCATTCATCTTCTTCCCCCTTTGTCTTCGTATTTAGGCTACCTTCATCTTAATCTACTTCTTCATCTTATTGACTTCCGTTTTAGTCTTCATCTTCCTGTACATTTGTCCCCTTCATCTTATTGACTTCCGTTTTAGTCTTCATCTTCCTGTACATTTGTCCCCTTCGTCTTTTCCTTCGTCTTCAACTTATTTTCCTCTCACGTCTTCAACTTAGCCTCCTATTTCGTCTTTAACTTCGTCCACATTAACCCCATCTCTCTCTTTTTCAATTTCAACTTTCAGATTCATCCTTATTATTCGTATTCCTTTTTACTTCCACGGACTTCAATTATCTTTTTCTTCAGATTATATTTCGTGCATTTCATCTTCAACTTAGTTTCTTTTTTCACGTTCGTATTTAATTTAATGTCTCTCTTAGTATTCAACTACACTCCTCTGTTCGCATTCAACTTCATTTCCCAATTCGCATTCAACTTCATTTCCCGATTCGCATTCAACTTCATTTCCCTATTCCCATTCAACTTATTTTCCTCTTCGCACTGAGCTTCATTTTCCACTTCGTATTGTACTTCATTCCCTCTTCGTATTCAACTTCATTTCCCTATTCGCATTGAACTTATTTCCCTCTTCGCATTCAACTTCATTTCCCTCTTTCCCTATTCGCATTCAACTTCATTTCCCTATTCGCATTCAACTTATTTTCCTCTTCGCACTCAGCTTCATTTCCCTATTCGCATTCAACTTCATTTCCCTATTCGCATTCAACTTATTTTCCTCTTCGCATTCAACTTCATTTCCCTATTCGCATTGAACTTATTTCCCTCTTCGCATTCAACTTCATTTCCCTCTTTCCCTATTCGCATTCAACTTCATTTCCCTATTCGCATTCAACTTCATTTCCCTATTCGCATTCAACTTATTTCCCTCTCCGCATTCAACTTATTTCCCTCTCCGCATTCAACTTCATTTCCCTATTCGCATTCAACTTCATTTCCCTGTTTCCCTATTCTCATTCAACTTATTTCCCTCTTCGCATTCAACTTCATTTCCCTATTCGCATTCAACTTCATTTCCCTGTTTCCCTATTCTCATTCAACTTATTTCCCTCTTCGCATTCAACTTCATTTCCCTGTTTCCCTATTCGCATTCAACTTCATTTCCCTATTCGCATTCAACTTATTTTCCTCTTCGCACTCAGCTTCATTTTCCTATTCGCATTCAACTTCATTTCTCTATTCGCATTCAACTTATTTCCCTTGTCGCACTCAGCTTCATTTTCCTATTCGCATTCAACTTCATTTCTCTATTCGCATTCAACTTATTTCCCTTGTCGCATTCAACTTCATTTCCCTATTCGCGTTCAACTTCATTTCCCTGTTTCCCTATTTGCATTCAACTTATTTCCTTCTTCGCATTCAACTTCATTTCCCTGTTTCCCTATTCGCATTCAACTTCATTTCCCTGTTTCCCTATTCGCATTCAACTTATTTCCCTCTTCGCATTCAACTTCATTTCCCTGTTTCCCTATTCGCATTCAACTTCATTTCCCTATTCGCATTCAACTTATTTTCCTCTTCGCACTCAGCTTCATTTTCCTATTCGCATTCAACTTCATTTCTCTATTCGCATTCAACTTATTTCCCTTGTCGCACTCAGCTTCATTTTCCTATTCGCATTCAACTTCATTTCTCTATTCGCATTCAACTTATTTCCCTTGTCGCATTCAACTTCATTTCCCTGTTCGCATTCTACTTCATTTCCCTGTTTCCCTATTCGCATTCAACTTCATTTCCCTATTCGCATTCAACTTATTTCCCTCTTCGCATTCAACTTCATTTCCCTGTTTCCCTATTCGCATTCAACTTCATTTCCCTATTCGCATTCAACTTCATTTCCCTGTTTCCCTATTCTCATTCAACTTATTTCCCTCTTCGCATTCAACTTCATTTCCCTGTTTCCCTATTCGCATTCAACTTCATTTCCCTATTCGCATTCAACTTATTTTCCTCTTCGCACTCAGCTTCATTTCCCTCTTCGCATTCAACTTCACTTCCCTCTTTTCCTATTCGCATTCAACTTCATTTCCCAAATCGCATTCAACTTCATTTCCCTATTCGCATTCAACTTCATTTCCCTATTCGCATTCAACTTCATTTCCCAATTCGCATTCAACTTCATTTCCCTATTCGCATTCAACTTCATTCCCTCTTCGTATTCAACTTCATTTCCCTATTCGCATTGAACTTATTTCCCTCTTCGCATTCAACTTCATTTCCCTCTTTCCCTATTCGCATTCAACTTCATTTCCCTATTCGCATTCAACTTATTTTCCTCTTCGCACTCAGCTTCATTTCCCTATTCGCATTCAACTTCATTTCCCTATTCGCATTCAACTTATTTTCCTCTTCGCACTCAGCTTCATTTCCCTATTCGCAATCAACTTCATTTCCCTATTCGCATGCAACTTCATTTCCCTATTCGCATTCAACTTATTTTCATCTTCGCACTCAGCTTCATTTCCCTATTCGCATTCAACTTCATTTCCCTATTCGCATTCAACTTATTTTCCTCTTCGCACTCAGCTTCATTTCCCTATTCGCATTCAACTTCATTTCCCTATTCGCATTCAACTTATTTTCATCTTCGCACTCAGGTTCATTTCCCTATTCGCATTCAACTTATTTTCCTCTTCGCACTCAGCTTCATTTCCCTATTCGCATTCAACTTCATTTCCCTATTCGCATTGAACTTATTTCCCTCTTCGCATTCAACTTCATTTCCCTCTTTCCCTATTCGCATTCAACTTATTTCCCTATTCGCATTCAACTTCATATCCCTATTCGCATTCAACTTATTTTCCTCTTCGCACTGAGCTTCATTTTCCACTTCGTATTGAACTTCATTCCCTCTTCGTATTCAACTTCATTTCCCTATTCGCATTGAACTTATTTCCCTCTTCGCATTCAACTTCATTTCCCTCTTTCCCTATTCGCACTCAGCTTCATTTCCCTATTCGCATTCAACTTCATTTCCCTCTTTCCCTATTCGCACTCAGCTTCATTTCCCTATTCGCATTCAACTGATTTTCCTCTTCGCACTCAGCTTCATTTCCCTATTGGCATTCAACTTCATTTCCCTATTCGCATTCAACTTATTTTCCTCTTCGCACTCAGCTTCATTTTCCTATTCGCATTCAACTTCATTTCTCTATTCGCATTCAACTTATTTCCCTTGTCGTACTCAGCTTCATTTTCCTATTCGCATTCAACTTCATTTCTCTATTCGCATTCAACTTATTTCCCTTGTCGCATTCAACTTCATTTCCCTATTCGCATTCAACTTCATTTCCCTGTTTCCCTATTCGCATTCAACTTCATTTCCCTATTCGCATTCAACTTATTTCCCTCTTCGCATTCAACTTCATTTCCCTGTTTACCTATTCACATTCAACTTCATTTCCCTATTCGCATTCAACTTCATTTCCCTGTTTCCCTATTCGCATTAAACTTATTTCCCTCTTCGCATTCAACTTCATTTCCCTGTTTCCCTATTCGCATTCAACTTCATTTCCCTATTCGCATTCAACTTATTTTCCTCTTCGCACTCAGCTTCATTTCGCTCTTCGCATTCAACTTCACTTCCCTCTTTTCCTATTCGCATTCAACTTCATTTCCCTATTCACATTCAACTTATTTTCCTCTTCGCACTCAGCTTCATTTCCCACTTCGTATTGTACTTCATTCCCTCTTCGTATTCAGCTTCATTTCCCTATTCGCATTCAACTTCATTTCCCTATTCGCATCCAACTTCATTTCCCTCTTTCCCTATTCGCATTCAACTTCATTTCCCTATTCGCATTCAACTTCATTTCCCTCTTTCCCTATTCGCATTCAACTTCATTTCCCTATTCGCATTCAACTTCATTTCCCTATTCGCATCAACTTCATTTCCCTCTTCGCATTCAACTTCATTTCCCTCTTTTCCTATTCGCATTCAACTTCATTTCCCTATTCGCATTCAACTTATTTTCCTCTTCGCATTCAACTTCATTTCCCTATTTGCATTCAACTTATTTTCCTCTTCGCACTCAGCTTCATTTCCCTCTTCGTATTCAACTTCATTTCCCTCTTTCCCTATTCACATTCAACTTCATTTCCCTATTTGCATTCAACTTATTTTCCTCTTCGCACTCAGCTTCATTTCCCTCTTCGTATTCAACTTCATTTCCCTCTTTCCCTATTCACATTAAACTTCATTTCCCTATTTGCATTTACCTTATTTTCCTCTTCGCACTCAGCTTCATTTCCCTCTTCGTATTCAACTTCATTTCCCTCTTTCCCTATTCGCATTCAACTTCATTTCCCTATTCGCATTCAACTTATTTTCCTCTTCGCACTCAGCTTCATTTCCCTCTTCGCATTCAACTTCATTTCCCTCTTTCCCTCTTCGTATTCAATTTCATTCCCTCTTCGTATCCAACTTCATTTCCCTCTTCGTCTTCTAAGGTCAGAATTAATGACAATAGTACGCTGCAGAAATAAGGGGTGATACAAGAGAAGAACCCATGTTAGAAGCCGAGATATTAGAGAACACTGCAATATCATGCTAATAGGCGAATGAGTAGGAGACGTAGGGAAGACTCTAATAGTAATGTATCCAGACTGGACGAAAGTGTAATTATCAGGATTGTCAGAAATAATCTTTCTAGTACAAAGAGGAATCTTGAAAGGCACTGCAAAACAATGGGCCGACTTATCTGTGGAAACAGGCTAAAAAGAAAGATCATCTTCATCCCACTCAATATTTTCTACCAGTTGATCTTTATATCCATCTTAAACTCCTCATCGTCTTTATCTTGGTAGCTCTTGATATCCCTTCATTCCCACTGCACTTCGTCTTTAACTTTCTCTTCCTCCTCCAATCAGTTGAAAAGAACATGTCCAAATGATCTCGAATTAAGTTTAACCATCATAAATCGTAGAGTGTTTATCACGAACAATATTCTGGATCTTCAGTGTGAGAGAAGTCGTCAGCTGAGAGGTACGGCTGGACCCAGTTAGATGAAAGTAGATAGAGAGTATAGTACCGTTTAACAGCTTCCAAGAATTACTATAAATGAATCGTGTTGCCACTTGGGATGCAGCATCGCAAACGGACGAAGTTCAACTAAGGAAGAATTGTTGCGATGACGTGTACTGATTCAGTTTCCAGCTTTTTGTAAAATTCTTGAAGGTATGACGATAAATTATATCGTCCGACATATATAACATTTCGTAAAACACATTAACGAACAATCTACACAATTTACACCATAGACCTTACAGAACAGGGAATGACAAGGCATTTTTGTGTTCATATAATATTATATGACTGAGGGGATACTTAAATTGGTGATGATTCAGTTCTCTTGACCTAGTTTAATCAGCGAGTTTCGTAATCGTTGCATCTACGTGGGTGACAGAGACATTAATTCAGTTGCATTTTTCACAGTTTGTGTTTCCGCTGAAGTTCAGGATTTAGTACATTGGTTTTCTTTCTCAGCAGAGAAGGGCTAAATAACAGTACTATGCAGTTCTTTTAGGTATATCAGGAAACGAAAGAAATTAAAAATCCAGCCATTATTATTGCAGTGCTGCATTGTTACCTCTTTTCAAAGTTCCGGCACTCGGGCTCGTTTCGTCCACAGGAAGACTTATAACGGCTTTCTGTGACCATTAGAGAGGAAAATTAACTTTTGCAGAATATGAATTCTTGTTCGAATCTTGATTTTGAATCTAGTTAAGTAACTCATCTGCGACCTTTCGTCTGATGCCTTGCACACGTAATAAAGTTTCGGATAAGGTGGGTGCTCCTGTTATGGCCTTGTTCCTAATATGGCCACCCCTCTATTGTGAGTTAGTTAACCAAAAAATCCGCTAAATTGCAGCAGCATCCAGTGAAAGGGCATCCTAGTATGTTACTTGATCGTTTTCCATCCAGTCAGGTTGAGCAATATGGCGTCAGTTGCCTGTTTTGAGGTTTTCATGTGACCTCTTCTTATTTTACTCTGGTAAGTCTCCTTTGTTTTATGCATGTTTTTCAAATACTTGTTTCATGAAAACCATCATACTCCATTCAGTTTTTAATGTTCTGTTGATTGGTGTTGTCGTTGATGGCGTATCTTTTACGAGTTGTTCATAATCAAACGATTTTCGTGAAAGCTTACCTGCTCCTGATACGGCCATATCAAATGCACCATGGCCATATCAAGTTCATTTCACTTTAATTTTTTTCACCTGACAAATTTACATGCCTTATAGCTGGGATTACGCAAAAATTTTGTATTTTAAGAAAAACAACTTTTTTTTATGGAAAAACCTGTTTTGACTACACTTTTGAATTATAAAAAAGATGATTAAGTGTCATTTTCCTTCATTTTACATCAACATTATTTAATTTTAGCACAACTGCGCTATCAAACTGAAAACAATCACGATTTGTAGAACATGGAACAAGGGTGGCCATATCATATGCACATGTTCCTGATATGGCCACTAGGTAGACTTTTGGAATTTGGGACTTTTTGGACAATTAAAGCTATTTTTATGGGGAAGGGAAATTGTTTTAAGAAAGTCCATTAGACTGAGAACGAGTAAGAAAAAAGTGGTTTACATTTAAAAAAAAATGGCGGCTAGAAAAATTCTCAAACCTTAGCATGGCCATATCACGGACACCTACCTTACGTAACGAAAGAAGAATTAGATTGAAGATACCTCATGATTAAGATTGTTAGCTAAAATTTAAACATTATTTTAGTAGTAGCAATAGTAGTAGTGGTGTATAATTTAACGGTGATTTTAGCAGCAGACATTATTCACAGTCTGAATTGAATATGGCGAGAGACAGCCGACAAATTTTGTTTGAAACACTTTATCAGGGACAGGTTTCTTTTAATTGCCGTAAATCTACGACATGAGTTTCTGAGCTTCGCTACCCTCCCGGAGGAAGTCATGCTAAGGATTTTATCGTCGTTCAAACTCCATCATCTGGGCTGGGTTTGAACCCACGAACCTGTAATTCAATGGCTATATGGGTATCCGCTAAACCACGGAGGACAAATATTTAACTGTAGGAAATGTCGATAATTTCACTTTTGTGAATTATTAAATTCAGAAAATAGAAATGGTTCCTATATAATAATACTTACTTACATACTTACTGGCTTTTAAGGAACCCGGAGGTTCATTGCCGCCATTGGTCCCTACCCTGAACAAGATTAATCCAGTCTCTATCATCATATCCCACCTCCCTCAAATCCATTTTAATATTATCTTCCCATCTACGTCTCGGCCTCCCCAAAGGTCTTCCCTCCGGCCTCTCAACTAACACTCTACATGAATTTCTGGATTCGTTCATACGTGCTACATGCCCTGCCCATCTCAAACGTTTGGATTTAATGTTCCTAATTATATCAGGTGAAGAATATAATGCGTGCAGTTCTTTGTTGTGTAACTTTCTCCATTCTCCTGTAGCTTCATCCCTCTTAGGCCCAAATATTTTCCTGAACACCTTATATAATAATAATAATAATAATAATAATAATAATAATAATAATAATAATAATAATAATTGTATGGTTTCGTAACAAAGTGTTTTTTACGGTGATGGGTTGTTAGCTTTTCGCGAATCCAGAAATGCATCTAGAGTGTTAGTTGGGAGGTCGGAGGGAATAAGACCTTTGGGGAGACCGAGACGTAGATGGGAGAATAATATTAAAATGGAATTGAGGGAGGTGAGATATGGTGATGGGGACTGGATTAATCTTGCACAGGTCAGGAACCAACGGCGGGCTTATGTGAGAGCTGCAATGAACCTACGGGTTCCTTAAAAGCCATTTGTAATTACGTAAGTAATAATAATAATAATAATAATAATAATAATAATAATAATAATAATAATTCTACACTGTTCAAGATTAACTTCGAGAATTTAGGGAAGAACTTTTTCAGTACATGGAGGGGAGATAGTAAGAAGAAGAATAGCGTTCTTAGTAGAAGAGGAGGTGATACTAAGGGCTAAATGACAGCTGTGAGCAGTATGAGATGATAAATGCAAACAAGACTAAGACCATAGTCATTAGAAGAAAAATAAAGAAGGTAAACTTGCGAGTTCGAAATGAGGCAATGGAACAAGTGGGACAGCTTCAAATAGGCCTACTTGGGTGTACTATAAGTAGTAACATAAGCTGCTGCCAGGAAGTCAAAAGGAAAATAGCAGTGGTAAGGGTGCATATTCTGCGGAAAAAGAACTGAAGAAGCATAAACTTGGACATTACGATGAAGTGAAAAGAAACGACTTCTAACACATGAAAATGTGGATTTGGAGAAGAATGAAGAGTAGAAAGGGATTGATAGAATAACAAATGAAGCTCTCCTAAAAAGAGTGGAGTCCACACCTGTGGAGTAACGGTCAGCGCGTCTGGCCGCGAAACCAGGTGGCCCGGGTTCGTATCCCGGTCGGGACAACTTACCTGGTTGAGGTTTTTCCGGGGTTTTCCCTCAACCCAATACGAGCAAATGCTGGGTAACTTTCGGCGCTGGACCCCGGACTCATTTCACCGGCATTATCACCTTCATTTAATTCAGACGCTAAATAACCTAGATGTTGATACAGCGTCGTAAAATAACCCAATAAAATAATAAAAAAAGAGTGGATGGAGAGAGTAAAATGATCAAACTGATCAGGGAAGGAAAAGAAATTGGCTGAATCACTGGCTAAAAAGAAACTGCCTACTGAAGGATACACTGGAAGGAATGATGAATGGGAGAAAAGTTCGCGGCAGAAGAAGATATCAGATGATAGACAATATCAAGATTCCTGTATATGAATCGTATGCACTTTTGGTAGCAATTTCACTCGAAGTTCTTACCACTCCAGTTACAAAAGACAACATAGGGAATATTCATCTTTCCTGAAGGATTAGTGGACACTATTTTTAAACACCGCTTGTTATTATTGGATGAATTTCCAGAGAATCTTATTAGTCTCATACAGATCTAACTAATAGGCCTACACGGAAAGAAGGAAATATGCTTAAAACCTCATTATAAAGCACTAAGAACTTTTAACGTATAAATGCCCATTTTTAATAAACAGAGTATAAAAATATTAGAGATGACCGCAATTCTCTTTACATGTATGTGGTCCTTCCAGCTTTTCCTCAATTATTTCCCATTGTATTTTAGAACCGGTTCAATTTTTAATTCCTTCAAGATGTCCTCGTTCCTTTTCAGATACCATCTCGTATAGCCAGCAATACTTCTCATAAACCTCATCTGTGGTGTTGTAATTCTAAAAACGTCGCATTTTATGGTAAATAATCCATGCTTTGTTGCCATAAACTAAGATGGGTCGGATCTGTTGATGTGCGGTTAAGAGATGGCATGAGACCGTAACGGACCACTTGGTCTGATATTTGGCTGGAAGGGATGAAGAAATGACTAAAATATACGAAATATAAAATAATGCAATATATTTTATGTAAAACTGTGCATAATCACAGAGAAGTTCACCCTAAAACGTACAAGATACATAGGGTAAATTAGGGTCTGTTGGGCAGTCGGGCCTGTTGGACACTATGTACTTTAACGTGTTACCTCGCCACTTGTGGGCACCAAATTCTGCTAGAAGTAATGACGTAAGTAGCAACGAGTGTGGCTACTTCCGTCATTGACTTCTAGCAGAATGTGGTGCCCACAAGTGGCGAGGTAACACGTTAAAGTACATAGTGTCCAACATGCCCGACTGTCCAACAGACCCTAATTTACCCTATTACATAAAATATCTTACTTTCTAACATTATGAAATAGTAATGCCTTTTATGTTCAATACAGAAAACGAAAGTTCATCTTCTTGTCTGAGTGCATAATACATTATTTTTTCACTCACATGGGCGTCCTTTAAATAATATCATTGGAGCATGTTTCTTACTACCCTGAACGAAAATGGTCATTTAGGCGTTAATGTTCTATTAAAATGATAGAGAAGTGAATTTACACGGCAAAATCTGTAGGCTTGTTGTATATTTAGTCAACAGTCCGAAGAGTGGTTGAAACCTTTTAAGTGCCACTTACTTTTTTCTTAATATGTTTGTATCTTCCAGAGGTCTGCATCGGACGTTTTCGCTCGAGCGCCAAATAGTTCATAGCATAATCAGATAGGTAGCGCACATGCATGATGGGTAAAATTGTCGCGAGCGATAAATCCTCGAACGGTATAAGCCGAGCGTTAGACATTTGTTCTTGTTACAGTGATGAACTGTGTAGTAACATCATAGATGTTTATCATTTCAAAACTTTGCAGTGTTTAACTAACCTCTGAATAGTACAACTACAAAACTTGCTTTAAAATGTAATATAAATGTTGTAGGTAAATTTTTTTTGTTTTTTTTTTTTTTCCTTCCCACACAGGAGTGATTTTGTTTTTGCCATACCTGATAGATGTTATTGGATGTAAATGTAATTGTTATAAACGGAGAACACAATCACGATAATGCAAGAACTGTATCAAGTTTTCTAGTAATAATAATAATAGTCTCTAATAATTAGTGGATCAATCTTTGCGTCTGTAACAGTTGTGCAGCATGATTATTCGTTTTATTATATTTTCTGTGACGTTATCTCTGTATTAATATTGTTATTAATTTATTGATATATAGTAATATTTTGTAAAACGTTTCTACATTGTCGCAGTATATAGGCGGAACACTATGTATGGACCTATCATTGAATTATTATTAATTAGGAATAATAACTGTATATCGAAGTTTTTCATACTACTTTATTTATAACTTCATGTTCCAGTTTTGGTACGTTCCATTAGACGTTTGTCATAAACGCAGAAAATAAAGGCTTATTTTTACCATGTGAGCAAAACTTATGTGTATCTTATCTGTCGCCTTCCATACAAGATAAGACATGTCGGTGAGATGACCTTGTACTGTGCTTCTATTTATTACGAGCGTATCACGACCGATCTTATCTCACTCGAGCGTGCGACATTCGACCGAATTCAAGCGAGCGATTTAACTCCAATGCAGCATCCCTTTTTTTTTTTATCAAACTTACACACCAATGCGGATAGGAAGATTCATCTAAACGTACACTAGACATTTCACAAATGCCGGCCTCCTCGGTCGTGGGATCGGCATGACGCAGGACCACCTCTGAGGCATCACAAGACAATCACAATACAACGGACAAATACTTAGCCGTAGAAGGAAGATACATTTCATCGATTGCCCACTCACGAAATCGAATCTCGGACCGTTTGGTTGGGAAGCGCCACAATAGTCATAACGACGGACAGTGTCATTTGCATGTCATTTATATTTTTTTTATTAAGGTATATGTAGGCCTACACCCACAAAACGCAAAAAATGATGAAGAATTAGAATTTTCAAAATATAACTATTTTAATAGAGAATTTTCTCCTCTTTAATTTTATATAAGAACTTTCGATTTATGCCTTATGGTTTTTCAGATAAATCCCATTTTCCAAAATGCTGCGTCATCAGCCACGGTCACTTACTTTTGGAGTGATCTTCGTAGCAGTCAATCCCCTCGTCCAGCATTGCTTGTAAAATAAACTTCTTTCTAGTCCCGAAATAGATGCATAGATATCCGGGCATGATCATTAGATTGAAAAAACTTTTTTACATAATGAAGTAATTTATAATCTTTTACTGTTAGTCACAAAACTGTAAATTTGCGTGTCAATGATGTTGTACGTCGTTTTAATAAGAGTTCAAAAGTAGAAATTACAATTCTGAGGAGGATGGGCATAAACCCTGGGACAAACGCCATCGCAGGATTTGTTGCATCAATGGAAATAGGGACAAAAATGCAAAAAAAAAAAAAAAAAAAAAAAACATTCAACACCTGGAGTTAAAACAAGGCGGAGGTATTTGAGAGGCAGAAAGAAGCTGAAACTGGACCGACATGAAGCTGCTTAAGGGGTGACATATGATGATGGAGTCTTCTAGGCTCTGAAAGTTTGTGGCTCATTTCTTGTAAATAGTAATTTTAAAATATTTAATTCTTTCAAACATGATATCTCAGTCAAATATGGTGATACCAAGAAGATATTGGTGTCATTTTGAAGCTTGAAATGTCCCCCAGTGCCTGACAATGAGTAAAATAACATTAATATAATTAATAATTGTCTATGGATTTTTTACATGATTTATGCAACATCAAACATTATGTAAGTTCCATATATGGTAATATTTAATTAATGTAAATAAAAATAAAAAATAGCTCTATGTCAGGTACTAAAGAATAGTTTTAGCTATAAAACAGTGAAAAAACTGTGGCTCTATCTTAAAAACTGCATGAGCTATCATGTTTCAAGTTGCATGTCAAAATTATAAACAAAATAATTTTTAAAAACAATTTAGACATAACTTCAAGGGATCTGTTCACTTCATTGTCTTTCTGGTACCATTCTCAATTGTATAAAAATTTTACAGAGCAAAATTATACAAAACAAAATTTTTTGTATGTAAAGGTGTACGTATACCTCAATCAGACGTTGCTGAAACAGTAATGAATCAGACGTGAGAATATACGAGGCACGTTGAATACCGGAACATTATTGCCTAACATCCGTCATCTTACCCGGGTCGTGTTGGTGTGTAAACACGTCAGATTTCAAGTTTCGCGACATCCGATTCAAGCCTGTCTCGTATTCGTTACGTACGTCTGTTCGTCACAGTGACAGCTTGCAGATTGAATGCTGACATATCGGAACCAAAGTCTCCTTTATGATTGGGTTTCCGAGAATGTGCTTGGATCTCAAAACTGATGTTAATAAGCCATTACAATCTCGCGTAAAATGGAATTATCATATACTGTACACCTGTTTACCAGAGAATGGCGTTACTTCCTCGTGTGTTAGGGAGTGCAGATGAAGAGGTTTCATATTTTCGCAACAACGTGGATTGCACCTCACAACTGCGTGCTCAAGTTACATTCTTAGTTTCCTCACGGGAATTTCAGCTGCGCAGATTATTTGACGCGAAACTCGCTCATTCAAATCTCCCAGACATCAAACGAATTTATCCATGAGGCGCGGAGCGTGGGAAGATACGACAAATTGTCTTTCGTTCCGTCGGTAAGACAGTGGGATGATGAAATTCAAAGTTTTAAGAATATAATAATTTATTTAGTATATATTTATTTATTTATTATTTTGCTAATAATTGTAACATAAAATGTAATATATACAGAAAAACTTTAGCTCGCCCCTGAAAGAATAGAACTCGTGCTCAGGGCCGGATTCCTGAATTGAAATTAATAATTATACAATACAATTTGTCTTATGTCTACTGTGCAATTATAGTATATAAATTTAAATTTACAATTTTTCAATTTTTATAAAATCCATACATAACTTTTTAAATTTAATATTAGAACTATTAGAATTGACAAGATTAGGATATTTAAATATAAATTTGTTATATATTCTTGGGCCTAAATTACTACTATGATTAAATACTGTAACAGTGTTGCATTTTGGTTCAAACAGTCTTAAAGAATTCATACCTTTTGTTTCATAACTATGAGAATACAATTCAAAATTATTTCGATTTTTATGTATGAATTTTATTAATACAATATAATAAATTTGTCTTACGTTAAGTACATTAAAGTCTAGAAACAAATTTTGAGATGGAAAATCAATAGGTTTATGAAGACATATTTTAATTATTTTCTTCTGTAATAAATAAAGTGGATTAAAATTGGATTTAAATGAGCTACCCCATCCTATAATTCCATAAATAATTACCGATTGAAATAAAGTTAAATATATTGTGCGTAATAAACTTATTGACAAGTAATTCCTCAATAAAACAAAATACATCACATGCGTGAAGATGATGCGAAGACTAACAAGAGAATTTCGAAAATTATTTGGTCGAAACGTCGTACTCGACTAAGTACTCTGAATGAAATCTTAAGTAAAAAAGAGATGAAAATGTGAATTACAAGGCACAAAAATAACTACTAAAATAATACGAAACCTTTCGTTGAGTGGCTTCTTTGTTAGACTATTGGAGTACACGTGCTTGACACAGCTCTCCGTGGTCGATCACTTCCCGTTACTTGTCATGTAGATCAAATACAGATACACTGTCTTACACTATAAATAATCATACTGAATTATATACAATGATCTAGCTGAATTGTTACATAAGTTACCAATCTGTCTCTATTGTAATGTAGAATGTGACGTAGCGTATCTTCTTTAAGATATACAATAGTACATTATGCAACGAGCCTATAATGGTAGTAATTAAGACGCAAGTATGTTTGTTTATAAAACGAGCGCAAGCGAGTTTCATAATTTTCATACGAGCGTCTTAATTACCATTATAGGCAAGTTTCATACGACTTTTTATGCTCGACCATATTTCTAACTTGAAATTATTCATAAGTTTTCATGTTGTGGTATGTTAAGTGACGAACGGAACTGACCTGAATTGTGAGATGTGCGCAGACGCAAAAGTATTGATTTTTTCCGAGGCACGAATATCATTGACCTTGATATAACCTAGAGAACATCAGTCTTGACATAACCTGGAAATTGATTTAGAATTGAAAAACGAGATGACAAATTGAATTTATTTGAATATTATTTACAATTAACGCTAATTATTATAGTAACAGAATATAACCTTCTGCGACAGTATTGGATTTCCAGCCTCCGTGACATTTCCCTAGTTGTCTTTCGATTGCATATCCGAGAATAATCGAAAACCTGAACTTTAATGAATAGGTGTACTTTAATGACATGCATTAAAGGACTGCTACCAGGTGTATAATTACTACATTTCGGCATGGTCGAGCATAAAATTTATTAATTCACTAGTAGAAAGATATAGTAATTACTTCGTTTTTTTTTTTTTTGTGTCGTAGTTTGTATTGGAGTTAAATTTTTGTAGGTAATTTTTCTTTGCAGAATTTACCGCTAAGCAAATTTTCAAAGAGCGTTTCGAACTGATGGTAAGGTTGTAATAAGAAATTTTGAAGGAAATTATTTGGTATATTTTATGCCATTACCTAGAAATTTAAAGAATGATAAAATAAGAACTGTTGCCATAGACGGTTTCCGAGATTCAACGAACATTAATTCGAATAAGAATACAGCATGCAACACTAAGGTTGGCCTATTTGCTCAGAATTGAAAGTGAAATTTGAGTGGGAGCAAATAAGTGCCGGGAAGATCTCAGGACAACCGTTGTAGGCATTGCCACAACGAGGTTGAAACTCTTGCACATGTCCTGGGATCCTGTCCGCACGGCGAAGCTCTGCGAAACGCTAGACACCACTAAGCACGGTCAATTATAGCCACTGCCCTTAAAGATGCCGATTACAATACCTTTGAAGAAGTACATGGTCTCTCCGTCACTGGCAGTACACGGCGCATACATATAATAGCTTTCAAGGAATCTACAAGATCTGGATACATAATTGATCCCACTGTGCGTTTCGAAACGGATGAGGAACAACCAGCAGAAGTGGATAAGGAAAAAAATAATATCTACAATCCTACCATTCCCTATTACCTCCAAAAATACCAGTTAAAAGAGCTTGAAGTAATCGGAGCAAGAGGTACCGCTACTCTCTTCATGAAAGATGTATTTAAGAGGCTTGGAATACCTATATCTATTATTCCTATTGTAACCTTAGCTGCATTGAAAGGATCAATTGCTCTCCTGAAGAATCACCTATATTCGATCAAACTAAGTTCAGTAGCATTCTTTACTTTTTTGTAACACTTACCTCTCTAAAAATAGGTATATTTCCACTAATCTCAAAAAAATTATTTGCAGCTATATACTTGTAGGAATTTCATTGTTAAAACAAAATCAATGGTTCAATGAACTTGTAAAAATTTCTGTGGTTAAGTACTCTTTGTCCCTTGTGGCAGCTCACGAATGGTGAGAAGATTTATAAATTTATTAATTTGATCTTGAGAAATACGAGTATTAAGCAAATTCTAGTGAGTATAAACAGCTCTGGAGAATATACTATGTCCTAGTGATCTAGACCATCAGATTGTCACGCAGGCCTAGGCGGTCCGAATTCGAGTACCGGTCAGATCTGGGATTTTTCATTGGAACATTCATATTGACACTTGTGGCGGACAAGGCCACAGTTGGATTTTTTCTCGAGATACTCCCATTTCCCAATGTTAGGCATTCACATAATTGCGGCCGATTTCCGTTGCATTATCATATTCATAGCATTTCTCCGATAGGTTGGCGATGGACTAGGAACTTGTGGGGTTACTTGCATGAAATATGGGTAAGCAGCGGACCTTAGCAGAGTTGACTGATATGAGTGAAAGTATTCCTAACAGGGTTTACCGTAATAGATTACTATGATGGGCGTAGAGCTAAGGGTTCACTCTCCACCTTCATGATAATAAACGCATGGACCTAGATCGGTGGAGAGAAGAAAGTAATATCAAAACTTAAGAACCACGATTAATATATGGTTAGATTCCTAACACTAAATATGTAGGGCGTAGTAAAACAAGGTATTTAAAGTAAACCGTTAGTTTTGATAACGAGGTCAACAGTCTTCAGTAATTTAAATTGAAAATAAAAGTAGTTTGTAGCATAAGAAAGAAGTTAAATTTTCTATTAACTGCATACTTAAATTATTGTATTTAAACCAATAATAAGAGTAAATAAATAAAAAAATTACATTAAATTATATTTCACAATAAAATTTAAATAAATAATCCAAATAATATATTTAATTTCGGAACTAGTTTACTTTTAACTAGCCATTATAGCAGCGTGACTATTAAATACGAGCATGACTTCGAAATAAAGGGGATAGAATTTGGCAATACCTCTGTTTGCGAATTGACGTAAAATTCAATCACTTTTACAACAAAATCACGAAATTTCTTTGCATAAACATACAAAGAGATATTCTGACATTGGATTTAGAAACTTCACCATGCTCATTTGTGAAAGAGTTTTTTTTTTTATGATTATTGACAATAATTTTTTACTCTTCGACATAATATATAGTCCGGATCAGCTTACTTAATACCCTAAGGGTGAAACCTAATCATTTTTCCTCCATTACTACATAAGCTAGTGGCTTACGGTAATTTTCTAGTTCGCAGGTTGAATTTTCTTTTGCCAACTTTGTTTCGAATTTCGGTACTGACAAATACTACAATTGGTAGTGATTTTATAACCGTTATGTTGGCAACAGTGACACAAGTTGTCAGTAGTTTAAATTCTGAAAATTCAAATTGTTCTAGATTTCTGAGCCCATTACTGGAAGCTAGTGAAATTTTAACATACTAATAATTAATAGCAGTATTAATATTAACACATAATAGTTATTGTATGTGTTGCTTTGTGTTGTGGTTACAATTTCAAGATTAGAGTCAGGTAGGCTAAGTATACACGCGCTTGAGTAATCGATAGAAATACCATTTCACATTTTAATTTAATTTCGTTCGTGTTTAGACTTTTATTACAATAATGGAGTATGTAAATATTCTAAAGCATGCATTTCAAAGTGGCATTCGTTTTCGGAATTCATATTAATCATTTCACGTGATCAAACAAAATACATTTTTAGGTTAGGTCTCGTGATTCGCAAACTGTTTAATCAAAGCAATGAATTTCATGTTGTCAGACAAAATACATTTTAATATTAGACCATACACTAATCTACTAACTTCTAACATAATATGCGAGAAGAAAAATATACTCTTTCACAAATTATTGAATCTTTCAGAAAACACATCCCGAACATAAAGATGAGATGTAAATAAGCAAGACATCGTTATTGTTAATACTATATTATTATTATTATTATTATTATTATTATTATTATTATTGTTATTATTATTATTTACTTACTTACTTACAAATGGCTTTTAAGGAACCCGAAGGTTCATTGCCGCCCTCACATAAGCCCGCCATCGGTCCCTATCCTGAGCAAGATTAATCCAGTCTCTATCATCACACCCCACCTCCCTCAAATCCATTTTAATATTATCCTCCCATCTACGTCTCGGCCTCCCCAAAGGTCTTTTTCCCTCCGGTCTCCCAATTTTATTGTAGGGATTCGTAACAAGCTGTTTTTTACGGTGATGGGTTGTTAGCCCTTCGCCCAACCCCCAAGCTGGAGGACCACCCCTTATCGGCTGTCCATGACTGCTTATTCAATATATTCGCAGCTACCCTCCATATCTGGAGGCCGTCTCCTCTATCCGCAACCTGAGGACGCGCCATGCCGTGGTGATTATTATTATTATTATTATTATTATTATTATTATTATTAATATAGTATATGGCATTGTGTGATTTTATTCTCTTTTGGTGATATCTAGTATTAGTTGGCAACACTGAAGAGACAGCCAAATTAATCTTTTAGGAATTACTCTTACGTGATCCTCACTATATATTATTCTCTTGGAAAACGCCTATCAATGATTTAATTCCTGAAGTGAAAAAGCTTAGATGTCTATTTTTATGTCCTTAAAGTAGCATAATATGGCATAATGACATTGTTTAAAGGTACCAAGGAACAATTATATTGCACAATTAAAGAGAAATTATTATTATTATTATTATTATTATTATTATTATTATTATTATTAAGGCAGAAACTCAATATCTCTGTTTACTTTGTTGTGACCAGACTTGTTTGCTCTTTAGTTCACTGTTGCGGTTAACTGGCAGCGGCTCCGTTATGTAATTAGGGGAGGGGTATTGTAATTAATAATAAAATATAACTAGGTCAATCTCGGGGACCAATTTTAGAAGATAGGTCCGCCATAACCATTTACCTTTACGACTTCCAGAGATGAGACGTGACCGTAATTCGATGCGTCTTGGCGTGGGATATTTTTAACTCTAAAAAATAAAAAGATTGAAAAAGTAGGCCTATATATAAACTTAAATTTCAAGACCAGTCAAATTTAATACAGGAAGAAGCACTGTAAAATGAGAACCTTCAAGAGCAATAATGTAAGTCCATTTGCGTTCTACTGTTTGGACCAATGAATGGAAGTAATTACCTATCCTTTTGTCGAAAAAAAGAAGATTTTCTATATTGTTAATATATATAATTTTAAAATACGTAGCCCATATACACTATGAACCGTAAGTAATGCCATTAATTTCAAGGGATTATTCTTTGATATATTTCAAACAATGGGTTTAGATGCAACAGATCGTGCATAGACTGTATTCTCAGTGTCACAACTAATAGAAAAACATCGCGAATTCAATGTATCCACATTTATAACATTTATAGACTATGAAAAGGCATTCGACAATGTGAACAGGAGAAAGCTATGGACAATCCTACAATTGAAAAGTATACCACAAAATTTAATAAGAGCAATACAAAGCATGTATATAAATACAGAAATTAGTCTGAGAATAAAAAATAAAACCTCCAAAAATTCAAGGAAACCAACACAAGGAGTGAAACAAGGCTGTCCACTATCCCCACTATTATTTTAATTTATATGTAGATGAGTTGACCAGGGAATGCAAAAGAACAATTGAACACACATTATTTGCTAAATGATACAACCTTAAACACATTACTGTTTGCAGATGACCAAATCGTAGTTGCCGACTCGGAAGATAATATGCAAAGAGCAATATACAAATTAGAAAAACTTTCGAAAACATATAATTTTAAAATTAAAAAAAAAATAAATAAAACAAGGTTTTAGCATTCTCTGGGTAAAATTCCATCGGATCAAAAATAGGTGTAGATAATCATATATTAGAACAAGTTAATTCTTTTGATTATTTAGGTTGCAACCTATCTCACATTTCCCCTAAGGATTTTGACAATGAAATGGCTAAATATCAGTAACTCATAAGCACTACTAAAAGAACACTGTTGAAGAATATATATTATTATAATGTATGATATTTCCAGGCAGATTTTCTGCATCATCATACGATGAAAGAGTAATGGAACGGAGAAAAATTCTCTCCGGCACCGGGATTTGAACCCGGGTTTTCAGCTCTACGTGCTGACGCTTTATCCACTAAGCCACACCGGATTCCACCCCGGCGTCGGAAGAATCGTCTCAGTTTTAAGTTCCAACTCTTGGGTTCCCTCTAGTGGCCGCCCTCTGCACTACGTCATAGATATCTATGAACCTAGGACCGAAGTCCACAGAGAGAATTTTTCTCCGCTCCATTACTCTTTCATAGTATGATGAGGCAGAAAATCTGCCTGGAAATATCATATGTACTTCGGTACATTATAATAATATATATGATATGCGTAAATCACTTCGTGATTTAAGACGGCGCTTATTCCGTCGGATCCCGGCCAACTAGTCACTCATTACGAGTGCACCTCAGCATATGTGTGGACTTCGGTCCTAGGTTCATAGATATCTATGACGTAGTGCAGAGGGCGGCCAGTAGAGGGAACCCAAGAGTTGGAACTTAAAACTGAGACGATTCTTCCGACGCCGGGGTGGAATCCGATGTGGCTTAGTGGATAAAGCGTCAGCACGTAGAGCTGAAAACTCGGGTTCAAATCCCGGCGCCGGAGAGAATTTTTCTCCGTTCCATTACTCTTTCATCGACTGTTGAGTCGACCTGGTTGGCGAGTTGTTATAGCGCTGGCCTTCTATGCCCAAGGTTGCGGGTTCGATCCCGGGCCAGGTCGATGGCATTTAAGTGTGCGTAAATGCGACAGGCTCATGTCAGTAGATCTACTGGTATGTAAAAGAACTCCTGCGGGACAAAATTCCGGCACATCCGGCGACGCTGATATAACCTCTGCAGTTGCGAGCGTCGTTAAATAAAACATAACATTTAACATTCGACTGTTGAAGAAGGTTAGAACTGAGACTGTTTTAAAATTTTACAAAACACTAATCGTACCAACACTATTATTTGGTTCTGAAACATGGACACTCACCTCACAGCAGATCAGAAGACTAGAAGCAGCAGAGATGCGACTCTTAAGGCCACTAGCAGGTTATACACTTCTTGATCACCAAAGAAACGAGGAAATTCACAACATATTAAAAATACAAAACATAACTACAATTCTAGATACATACAGAAGAAATTGGTACGACCATGTGATCAGAATGTCTCCAGAATGAATACCACAAAATATCCTAAACTACACACCAAGAGGAAGGAGAAACATCGGCAGACCGGAGAAGCGTTGGAGGGACCAGCTGAATCCAGCAGACGGAACAGACTCAACGGCCTAATCCGAAGAGCATTTGATGATGATTTGAAACAAAAATTATTTAAGACAATTTTGCTCGTTTTTGCTTCCCTTTCGAGATAAAAATTATTTTGTGCGAGATCGTGCGTATTTGCTTGGTTTCCGCACAAAACCAATCCGCGGAAAGTCTAAAATTCCACATTCAGTATTCCAAACCTAACACACATAACAATTTCCCTCTTCTTACCGCTTAAGTGACATATTGATTTTACTGCTTTAGGCTTTTAACATATTATTTTAGAGACGTTCAATATAGTAATAATTATAAATTGGAAACTTACCACTGCAATTTCACCTAAATTGCATTGTTAATTATTGTTTTCAAATATTTGTAAAAATTAAGTAAACTCTACAACTCCACTAAAGTTACTGCATTCGTGATGCAAGTAACATTAAGGAAGCCGTGAAAAAATCAACAAGATTCCAGACTCATCACAGATTGGGGGAAAAAAAAGACAGACGTATATCACGGCCTGCTGGAGTATAGTAAACACAGAAAACATTTTAAAGCAACAGTGTTGAAGATAGATATTTTTGTTTTGCAAATTTGCCGTCATTGAACAGAAACCAAGATGGAGATTTCATTGCAACTAATTAGAAATTCCTCTTTCAGGTATGTAATAAACGATCTTCGCACAAAATAATGTACGATACACGAGCGGTACGTTTTCTTTCAATTCTCGGAAATTAAAAAAGCTCAACTACGTTTCGCTTTTTCAAACTTTTCCTCGAACATGAAAACTTCAACATACCGCTCTTGTAACGCATATTACTATTATATGAAACGTTTCATAGCGTATTTGGAAAAGCTATTGAATTAATTCTCAATATGCTCAGTCAATTTAAGAGAGCAGTGTATTATGATAGTAAATGATTGAAAGAATTTTAGTTTTGTCCTTTAAATGTGTAGAAATTTGATCTAAACAAATGTAACTTTTCGTTCTGAAAAGAAATTTTAAAATGTTACATTTGTTAGGATCAAATTTCTGCACATTAAAGAATAAAACTAAAATTCTTTCAATCATTTATTACCATAATACCCTGCTATCTTAAATTGACTGAGCATAGTGGGAATTAAATCAATGGCTTTCCCAAAATACGCTATGAAATGTTTCATATAAAACAACTTTTATCTCGAAAAGGAAGCAAAAACGAGCGAAATTGTATTACACTTTTTTTATTTGAAATGTCTCAAAGAATGACTCCCCCCCCCCCTTGAATTGAATGACATTGCTTAGGTTCACCCTGTATGTCCTATGTATAAATGACTAACGTTTAAGTACCATGGAATAAAGTAAGGCGGTAAATGCGTAATAGATTATCCTCTCATGCTTGATGTAATACAAAGTCTGCTATTTGCTCGTATAAAATTCTTTCGAGAAAATCCATACTTAATATTATCTGTAATTACGGCAAAAAATATTACGCTAGAGTATTTCTGTTATGTGCTAATCGCATTTATGTTTGCTACTTGTTTTCAATCTTGATATTACAAAAAAAAAATACTTATTTAGCATGGAAATAACTTGTAATTCAGTGCATGCGCTGTTCCTTGTAACTTGGAGAAAAGCCAGAGATCACCTGCCTAAATGGTTTTATTTGCTCAGTTCCCTGATCAGGAGAAAACATTGAGTGTAAACACACTGCATGAGACCTGCATAATGATGAGCTGCAACTTTTCCGAATTTTTTTTCCCTCGATTTAATATCGAAACGCTGTTCTGAAAACTAGTTTTCATGTATTAAAACTATTCTTTAATCATTGATTCATTGCTTGTATCTAATAAAAATTAATTCATACTACTGATAGTTTCTAAAAGGCTATTTAACGACATTGTATCAACTATTAGGTTATTTAGCGTCGATGAAATTGTTGGTAGCGAGATGGTACTCGTATTTGACAAAATGGGCCCGAGGATTCGCCATAGAATCAGCCCGAGTGCAGCCTAGGACCAGCAGGCAAACGCGCTACGCTGGTGGCCTTTATTCTTTTATGCTCGACCATGCCTAAATGTAGTAATTATACACCTGGTAGCAGCCCTTTAATGGACCTCATTAAAGTACACCTATTCATTAAAGTTCAGGTGTTCCACCAATCAGAAAACACCATTGTAGCAATATGAAAGCTCAAGTATCTATTATTCTCGGATATGCAATCGAAAGACAACTAGCGAAACGTCGCGGAGGCTGGAAATCCAATACTGTCGCAGAAGGTTATGTTCTGTTACTATAATAATTAGCGTTAATTGTAAATAATATTCAAATAAATTCAATTTGTCATCTCGTTTTTCAATGTCTAAATCAATTTGAAGGTTATATCAAGATTAATGTTTATTTTCCTCTCTAGATTATATCAAGGTCAATGACATTTGTTTATCGGAAAAAATCAATACTTTCGCGTCTGCGCACATCTCACAATTTACGAGATATTTACAAGGTCAGTTCCGCTCCCCAGTCAGATAAGAATAACATGAATACTTACGAATAATTTCAGGTTAGAAATATGGTCGAGCATAAAAAGTCGTATGAAACTTGCCTATAATGGTAATTAAGACGCTCGTATGAAAATTATGAAACTCGCTTGCGCTCGTTTCATAAAAAAACATACTCGCGTCTTAGTTACTACCATTATAGGCTCGTTGCATAATGTACTATTAGGCTCTTTACGACCGGCTGCTCCAAATATTTGTACGATTTTCCCTGGAGTAAGGAGTCTAATCTATCGCCCTGATGATGGAACCTGTACATAATTCCGAAACGGTAGAAATGCCAAGTTCCACAACACGGCGAAGAACCAAACAAATTTAATTCCGGAAAGTTTATTCTCGTTTCATTGCTTGATTTATAGTCTAGGTTCTACGTATGATATCACTGTCAGAATAGAATATAGAATATAATAACAACAACGAAAAGAGAAATAAAATAATACAATCAATATAAAAGAGGATATAATAATATTAACAAAATTTGAGGACCAAATGAGCAGCGCTCGTGTTCGGTCGGAGTTAGTAGATATATTATTAATATATCAGATATATTATTAATATAAGAGGAATATGGAAAATAAAATAAAATAGGAACTAAAATTAAAATTACAGCTGCAATGAAATTATATAATATAATATTAACATACCGAAGAATAATATCATACGTGAATAAAGTAGGACAATTTATGAAAAAAAAATATATATTCCGAAATTACAGAATACAAATATAATATAGCCTGTCCCACAATGATTTAATAGGTCTGATGGTGGGAGCACGAGGTACCATAACCTCCTTCTTTGCCAACAAATGTATAAACCTGGGGCTAACACACAGCATTGTGAAGGAAATAGCCATTAGTGCCCTCAAAGGATCGGTTGAGATATTGAGAAATCATTTGTATGGGAGTGATAATGGAAATTTCAAGTTATCTTAACCGATGGCCGTGGATTGGTTTAGATATCAATGCCAGTAAATCCGTACTATTATTTTTCACGCGGTATATGGCATTCAAATCATTCTAACTTATCTGAAGATATTTTTTCCCCCTTTTCTTCACTGTAAATGAGCACAAACGCCACTTGGGTGTAAATTTTTTTGACATTTTGTATATTCGGTTCCCTAACCGTTTCAAATGTATATCATTTTACCTTTTAGGTGTGTTTCAAAATTATATGTAATACGCTTTGTCAAATCTGGCAACCTTTTCATAAGGGAAGCTAAATTTATTTATATTATATTTAATTCATACAGATAGGTTATAAATTTATTTAATCAAATTGAAAACATCAACACGTTTCTAATTTTCTAGTTGTATGTTAGTAGGTTACATGTAAGAAGTTCTGGGTGTAATTTAGCTAAAGAATTATACAACCGAGGATCAAAATTAATGTTATGCTTTAGACCAGGAAATGTGAAACATTTAGGTTCTACTAATGTTGAATTATTATTTCGTCTTGTGTCATAATTATGTGTCTAATATAAACTTATTACGATTTTTATGATAACATTTTAACAGCGTATACTTATAAATTTGTTCAATATTAAATACATTAAATTCAGAATAAATTAATTTAGTTGGATAATCGAAACGTTTCTTCAAACAAATTTTAATTATTCGTTTTTGTAGCAAATTTAACGGACTAAGATTAATTTTTCTACTTCCACCCCAAACAATAATGTCATATTGAATGATAGACTGAAAAATGGCCAAGGATTTTATACATCTAAACATAATTTGTTTTATTTCTAATGTTACGTATTTTTAAAGTTACGCAATTAAACTTTATTTCTTATTCTAGAGGTATTCCACTAATTGGAGTTTTTAATGTTATTTTATCAAAGTATTCATGAATTTTATTTTTTTTCCCCCATTAATACTGTTCCATTTCGTTTCAACTTAAGTAGCATTTTTTCTCCATATCGCTTGAAGTCAATAAGGATTTAATGCTGTTCTTTTCCTTCGTTGCTCTATGGAATTACTTTAGTTGAGCAACTCCATTGTGAGTTCTGAAAGGTCCTTATTCTTAGTTACAAGAATGTAAAAGACATAATGAAAAGATATAAGGCAAAGGATTGCAGTAAAATAAAATCAATAGATTTAATCTGAACATGCAATTAAGTTACTCTTGCTTGGCAACAGGAGTGAATACACTATTGGCAACAAAGATCGAATTAAGTTAATAAAATTGTAATTTTTATTTTTTACGTTATATATAGAGGAAATGGTAGGAATGAACGGACTCAGTTATCACCCAGGAATAAGAACCAAGGACCTCGTAAGCCATGTGGCAGTCACGGCGGTGCACTGACCATCAGCAATGCTGTTGTCAGTCATCGCACTCGCCAGTATCTGCAGAACCTTTGACACATGCAAGGCGTTACACTCGTAATTTATATGTCGGTCAAGTTCAAGTTCTCTTTTTATTTCTCACCTTCAAATGAAAGCATAGTGTAATTACATCAGTCGTGCTATTTTCGTCCCTCTCAGAAATTAGAGTGAGGGAACTTGAGAACGACACGTAATGTTTTTCAAATATTAATAAAAGCAAAAAATTCTAAACTACAATACAGCGGTTATGATTGATATTTTCACAATATTTAACGTAGTGTGAAATTTTCAGCTTCTTGCACCGTAGAAATATCCGAAGTTTCTAAGTTACGTTTCGGTACCATCAACAGGAAAGGTAATAAAAAGTGAATGTAGATCCGTAACGAGGAAAACCGTAAGCCTCGGAAGTATAAATTTCCAATCTTTTCGGATTAAATCCACATTCGAAAGGTGATCAGTAGTATTAAAACAATAGTACTACTTACTTACTGGCTTTTAATTAACCCGGAGGTTCATTGCCGCCCTCACTTAAGTCCGCCATTGGTCCCTATCCTGAGCAAGATTAATCCATTCTCTATCATCATATCCCACCTCCCTCAAATCCATTTTAATATTATCCTCCCATCTATGTCTCGGCCTCCCTAAAGATCTTTTTCCCTCCGGCCTCCCAACTAACAATCTATATGCATTTCTGGATTCGCCCATACGTGCTAAATGCCCTGCCCATCTCAAACGTCTGGATTTAATGTTCCTAATTATGTCAGGTGAAGAATACAATGCGTGCAGTTCTGCGTTGTGTAACTTTCTCCATTCTCCTGTAACTTCATCCCTCTTAGCCCCAAATATTTTCCTAAGCACCTTATTCTCAAATACCCTTAACCTATGTTCCTCTCTCAAAGTGAGAGTCCAAGTTTCACAACCATAAATAACAACCGGTAATATAAATGTTTTATAAATTCTAACTTTCAGATTTTTTGACAGCAGACTGGATGAATGAAAGCTTCTCAACCGAATAATAACAGGCATTTCCCATATTTATTCTGTGTTTAATTTCCTCCCGAGTATCATTTATATTTGAACTTCTCCACCTCTTCAAAAGATAAATTTCCAATTTTTGTATTTCCATTTCGTACAATATTCTCGTCACGAGACATAATCATGTACTTTGTCTTTTCGGGATTTTCTTCCAAACCTATCTCTTTACTTGCTTCCAGTAAAATTCCCGTGTTTTTCCCTAATTTTTTTGTGGATTTTCTCTTAACATATTCACGTCATCCGCATTGACAAGCAGCTGATGTAACCCATTCAATTCCAAACCCTCTCTGTTATCCTGGACTTTCCTAATGCCATAGGCCTACTCTAGAGCAAAGTTAAAAAGTAAAGGTGATAGTGCATTTTCTTGGTTTAGCCCACAGTGAATTGGAAACGCATCTGACAGAAACTGACCTATACGAACTCTGCTGTACGTTTCACTAAGACACATTTTAATTAATCGAACTAGTTTCTTGGGAATACCAATTTCAATAAGAATATCATAACTACTGTTGTTATAAATACAGTAGACATGATTTGGTTATAAACTTAACACGTGCATCCGTGGCTGCTGGCGGGTATGCTTCCTCCCTCTCCCTTCTGCACGACGGAGCATATTTCGATACACTCCTTACCCGTTACCCATTTCAGCGAGTGCTGACGTACACTGCACTAGCTATTTGACAAAGGAATTTTATTTTCTCAGTGAAATGTGTCCTTCTTAGAATCGATTTGCTTGCATTTGTGTTATCAATATTGCGTCAAGTACAATTATATCTAATTAATGTAATACAGTATATTATAATTGCTTGCACAATTCAAGAAGATATTTTCGCTACGCTGAATCGTGACTTGAAGATTCATTTGATTGTGCTTCTGTCGTAAATCAGTCTATAAAAAAGCAAAAAATGACACAACGCAATTTGCATTTGTAACTAAAATTGAATTAACTTGATTCATGTAGTAAGGAAATAAAGGCTTATTCATAAATTATATTACAAATTCTTATATAATTTACTACAGTAAGATATTATTAATGAATCCTTTCAAATGTTAAGATGTTTGAGATGAGTTTTTTACGTGACTTCGTAGTTTTCTTTTAGTAATTCGAATCTTTGTCCAATGAAAATAATGAACAGTACGACATTGATAGTTATGAATTGAATATCTATAAAGTATGCATTCTTTACAAGTTGCAGGAGTCGCAACATTTCATTCATACGAGGGTTCGTGTGAATTTGACCCCAGTTACGTACCTATATCTTATAGTCTATATATATATTAATAAAATTTTGTTAATATTATTTATGTTATTATTATTGGTGATGTCACTTTTAGCGTTTAATAAAAAAGCTGGTTAAGCAATACATGCAATATTGATTGCGATGGTGGCACCAGCTACGTTCTGTCCCTGGTCGCACAACCCACTGTAGGCATTGCAGTGAGTATGAAACTTTACCACATGTGCTCGGGAGAAGTACTCGAGTAAAACGTCATCAACACCATAATAATAATAATAATAATAATAATAATAATAATAATAATAATAATCCATGGCGCTACAGCCCGTGAAGGGCCTAGACCGACTAGCCGGCTGCACGCCCACATGCCGAAGCAGAGGTGGACGATCATCCAACCAGAATGGAGATATCGTTTGGTTAGCACGATGATCCCCCCAGCCGTTATAGCTGGTATTCCCAACCGGATTTCGCTACCTATCGTAGCTCCCCAAGTGCATCACGATGCTGGGTGGGCATCGGTCCCATACACTGGCCGAAATTTCATGAGAAAATTTCTTCCCCCATGAGGACTCGAACCAGCGCGCATTCCGTAACGCGAGTCCTAGGGTCACAACACAATACGTTCTATTTTTATTTTATTGGGTTATTTTACGATGCTTTATCAACATCTAGGTTATTTAGCGTTTGAATGAAATGAAGGTGATAATGCCGGTGAAATGAGTCCGGGGTCCAGCACCGAAAGTTACCCAACATTTGCTCGTATTGGGTTGAGGGAAAACCCCGGAAAAAACCTCAACCAGGTAACTTGCCCCGACCGGGATTCGAACCCGGGCCACCTGATTTCGCGGCCAGACGCGCTGACCGTTACTCCACAGGTGTGGACCATACGTTTTATGATCGCAGATGCACTTCGATCCAAAAATCCAGAAGTTCACGAGAAAGTTCATTGTACTGCTGATGTGGGAGCAAACGTAGGATCGATATCATAGCTATAAATAGAAATAGATACACTTACTTACTTACTGGCTTTTAAGGAACCCGGAGGTTCATTGCCGCCCTCACATAAGCCCGCAATTGATCCCTAACTGTTTTATAAATTCTAACTTTCAGATTTTTCGACAGCAGTCTGGATGATAAAAGTTTCTCGACCGAATAATAACAGCCATTTCCCATATTTATTCTGTGTTTAATTTCCTCCCGAGTATAATTTATATTTGTTACTGTTGCTCCCAGATATTTGAACTTCTCCACCTCTTGAAAAGATAAATTTCCAATTTTTATATTTCCATTTCGTACATTATTCTCGTCATGAGACATAATCATATACTTCGCCCATCACAGGCGAAATAATTGATCCTACGATTAGATTTGAAGTCTCAGCCACTCAACTATCTGAAGTGAACGAAGAGAAAAAGAAAGTCCAACGAGCCCACGATTCAGTACCTATCTGCGAAATACAATATTGAAAAAATCATAGTTTGTGGTCTCTTTTTCGGAACGAAAGGCACCATTCCGAAAACCTTTGCACGCAGGCGGTTAGGCTTACGTCATTCACTGGATGAGAACTTCCGTCAATGGATTGGCCGCAGGAGAGCACGTGAATGGACTTCCCGATCGCCTGATTTCAATCGAATGTATTTTGCAGTATGGAGCTATCTCAAAGCAAAAGTGTACAGTGTGAAAATCAGGGACAAATAGCGAATTTCCTCAAAGCGCCGTACTTTGTGACTCACATCCAGCAAGACATGGGTGTGACACTGGTGGCCATCACATGGAGCGAATATTGTAATCCAGCCTATGGTGTGTCAATTTTGACCAATCCTGTAGTTTAATTTATTGCGATAGAATAACTGATTTTTACTGGCAAGGGAAGGGTTTCGGCTCGAACAGGAATTTCGTATCCAAAATTTATTTACAGGCCCATCTTTACATCTCTGTAAAGCTCCCAAAATCATTCGTTTGTGTAATGTGTGGTTTGTCTGTTCGAGCACTGTACAAGTTGAGGGGTGGGGAGAGCACTGCACAAGTTAAGGGAATGGGACACCTTACCCGTAAGGCTAACATAGCCTAGAAACTAGTGCGAGTGGTAAAATGTGTAAACCCATTTGAGAACATTTGTCTCCAACGTTCTGTCTGAAAATATTGCAGCTAATCAAAAATTTAGACTGTTGTGTGAGTCATTGAATACGCACAAAGACACAACCTTAATAAATAAATCATTCCAAGCCTAGGACATAGATTGTATGATTATTCCACCTAAAAAACTAAATATATCCAGCCTCTGAATATCTATTTCCTTAGACAATACAAAATATATGCTCGAAGGGTAACAGATTGCATAAGGATTCTTGCTGAGAATCCAGAACTTAACTTGGGAAATCGAATGTTTATAATGAAAATGCACTCTGTTATTCATAACCAGTTGTCTGCTCCAGTATACCGCCCTATGCTTCAGTATTCCCGGCTGTCAGCTGGTTACGTGAATTGTGTACAAGTCTTGGACTTCAAAAATATAATTCAGGTGGCATTTGATTTTTCAGCACTGGAGTGTGGTTCAGTTCAGAAGATTGTTCAGGTGTTGCTTTTGTGTGTTGTGCTTATTGCTCTGCTTCATGCTGTTTCATGTATTTTATAGAGAATCCTCATGTAGGGTACATTTTTAAAGAAGTGTATTCACCTGTACCGACCAAACGGAGAGTTACACAAATGAATGCTTTTACGGTCTTCATCACCATTGTGAAGTAAGCGTCTGTACAAATTTTTAACCAAAAATTCCTGTTCGATCCGAAACCCTTCCCTTGTGAGAAGCCTGGAACTTCAGATCTGTTCGTCGTTCTATTTTTTAAGCTACACGGAAAAAACGACTTCAGAATACAATTTATGTATGAAACTACGGAGAAAAATTCAAAACAACGAATTCAAAATTATATTTACAAAATAGTTTAAAAGTACTACCGTCCTTGTTTTTGTCATGTCTGGTAAAATGATTACTCTTTCATTCATCGGTGGCGATTGATTGCCACAGTAATATGTTATTTTTTGCTTTGCAAATCCACAGATTTATAGACCTCAAAAGAATGACGAAATAAAACGCGTACTAACGCAGCAGTAGTAAAACGATGCGGAAATCAAAATCGAAGATGTGACGCAGCAATGAATTCCGTTACATTACATCAACAGTTACAACTTTATGGTGACAATGCACTACTTCACATATTTCTCTCTCTCTCTCGTTCTCGCTTTGTGTATGTGCTTATACTCGTATATGCGCGCGCGTATGTGATGGATGCATTTTATAAAAAAAATACGGTATAGTTCAGTTCAAAAAAATATGCAGCAAAATGTGAGAGAGAAAAACATTATCTCAAAAGCAATGATTTTCGACATTTTAGGATGGATGCACCGTTTTAGAGTTTTCTAGATCCAATGAAATCCATGTAATTTGTTCCACCTTCAAAGAATAATTGATTTTTGTTTGTAATTTTAGGATCTGACATTTTGTTTTTAATATTTATAAAGATTTTATTGCAAGCAAAAATTACATACAATAACAAATATTTTACAATATTATTGTAATATTCGTATATGAATATTCTTCAAAATTCGAAATTGATTAACAATCTCATAGTAAAATAGCCTACATATTACAATTTATTGTATAAATACAATGTAACTGGGTCACACCCGAAAAAGCAAGATGCTTGAGGTCGGGTGTGGCCAAGAATGAAAACTGGACAGAAGAAAAAAAATAAAAGGAAATAATAATAATAATTATAATAATAATAATAATAATAATAATAATGAGCCTAATAATAATCATCATCATCATCACAACACATAAAGTTTAAAAAGAATAAGAATAAAAACAAAAACAAACAAACAAACCAACGGTATCATAGCCTACAGTATACATAAACATACTAAGCTAAGGATACAACATTGTTAAGGTGACAGAAAAAAAAAATAAAGAAAGAATAAGAATTTACATGATTATAATTTTAAAAACAGTTCAAGCACTTGTTTTTTGAATACTATATTGTTTAATAATTTTAGTTTAGGATTCCTCTTTATAAAATCATTATATAATCTTGGACCGTAATTAGAACTGTGCCTTAGACCTGCTTTAGTCTTACATTTTGGTTCAATGAGGGGGAGCGAAATATTGTATCTTCTTGTGTTGTGGCCGTGATCGGATGATATGAATTTAGCTTGATATTTATGGTAGTGATTCAAAATAGTATACATATAAATTTGCTTGATATTTAAAACATTAAATTCTTTATATATGAGATGAGTTGGATGATCAAGTTTTCTTCTTAAACATATTTTAATAATTCTTTTATGTAGTAATATTAATGGGCGAATGGTACTCTGTGATAATCCACCCCGTCCTATAATTCCATACTGTATTATAGACTGAACTAGGGCTAAAAATATTGTTTTCAATAGTTTCACTGGCATAAAGCGACGCAGTTGAACAAATTTGTACAGAGTTTTACGTAATTTAAGACATTACTTCTACGCATTTCTATGATGAACAAAATTAACGCATTTGCTTCACTAAGCGCAAAATATATAAAAGTTGTAACATTTCATTAACTTAATAATAGGGAATAAAATCAGTCGACACTTAAGAATCCGGATCCTACTGATCACATAAATGTGATTGTTGTACAGAAGTTTGTAGCACTTCTCACAAGAGAGCTAATGCTTATATTTCGGTCTTGTACAATTTTCATGTAGACTTCGAACTCTAATTTTTTTTTAGTGTTTTTCAGTGCGGTCTAGTTTTGGAACAAAAATGCTTCATAGAGCTTACGAGTTCTTTGAAAAGACGAATTTGTGTACCGCCTTTTCATGTTCTTGCACAGGTTCTAGACCAAGGTCTTTCAAAGACACTGTACTTATCTCTCTACATTTATTATAATAGATTCAATAAAACAATGCTAACATTGAGAGTAAAGGCTATTTCACAATAAACCGGGAACGAGAACAAGAATGAAAACGAGAAGCAGAGGACGTGAATATGAAAATTTTTTATTCACAATAAACCGAGAACATAGACGACTATGCATATCGATATGTATGTCAATAAGGATATGTAAAGTCGATATTACGCATTCTAATGATATTTGTGTATAATTGACCAATGACGTTCTCTGATGAGTACAAAGCAGCCAACATAACATAGGTTAACAAACTTCGAAATTTCAACTGAAACATTTCATTTTGTACGGTACTATAAATATGCCCATGCATCTTCATTATCACAACATATTTTAAGTCTACCATAACGTAAAATAATTAGAGAAGAAACATTTGTAATAGAGCAAAAATGAACACAACAGTAGTTATTGAATTGAAGCATGAATATGTAGTGTGTAACACAACCAATACAGTAATAAAATATGATTCGCTTCTGATCGGTGTTCAAAGATGCAGCTATTGAAAGCCACGTATTCTCCTTTATTTTCTCATCATTATACGAGACGCGCCGCTTATCGTAAACTTGAGGATTTTCCTCAACACTCAATATTAGAATCTCATCAAATAAAACTTGCTCCATGATGCACAGCACAGAACAAAATAATGCATAGGTATGTCACGGGTTTCTTGCTACAAAATATACGACGAAAAAATAGCTTTTAGATGGCAATAGAATGAATCTAGTGGGCTGTGATCGGAAACGTGAACGGCAAAGTTGAAACTTGGCCAACTCTCCGTTCCCGATCCCGGGCTCCGGGAAGCTTTTCGTTAATTGTGAATGCTCACATTTAAATGTACACATTTTTAACAATTTTACTGTTTTCGTTTTCGTTCCGATTCTCGTTTCCAGTTTATTGTGAACCAGCCTTTAGGCGATAACGTAAGCGAGATAATTGTATAATCCCAGGCCCATTATAAGTAATTATTGTTGTTGATACGTATACAATACGAGAATAACAACATATTGTCAGCAAGATATGCGAGTGGCCAAACCAGTCACCACCAGTTATATATAAAAGAAATAACGAAACACGTGCGAGTTCCTCCGGATTAAAAGATGTGATCACAAGAGCTGCATCAGATACTTTACAACAGAAATATAACATTTAGGTTATACTATTGTGAAAACAGCTTTATGTCAGTCTTTTAAAGGAAACGGTCCTAAAATAAAGTGAACTGGATTATCGTGCCTTGTATACACTGAAATTGTGGCCTTTAGTTACAATGATGAAGCACAAAATTAAGGGTACTTTACCTACTTCACCCGAAGCATAAAACAAAATGGTGATTTTCTTTAAATCATCTCTAACGATTCTGAGTAAATTTCACTGCTGTGTGGAGATGATGGTCTTGAATAATAATGCACGGGCCGTATGTTCCTAACACCATTATGGAATCCGGGAGCCGTTCTGCCTCAGCTTTTATAATGTAAATGATTCAAGGTTGGAGAAGTGGATCTCATATTTGTTACCAAGCTACCGAAGTTCACAGAAAGAAAGGTGATACATGAAGCCTCCATTAAGGAGCACGTTTTTCCTCTCTAGCGTGCGATTAGATTCCTCTGGCGCCAGAAATCGGTCGGGTACAGCAGTCCGTCCACGTTTAATATGAAAATGATGAAACCTCTGAGCCAGTACGAATACAGCATAACACAGACGATGTGATGTATCGATACATACAGTATGTGAAAGACATCGCACAAAACGAAATTATAGTACAGATATATAAATATGCAGAATCCATTATGAACTTTAGATGTTGTTGCAGATCGTGAGGTAACAATAATAAAGTTACGAAATGGGAATAAACACTGGTAGGGGAGATACAAAATTTGGGACCCTAGAGTAACCACGGTTTCACGCCCTGCTGTTATTGTTATTATCTATATATATAATTTGAACTGGTAATGGAAATTACGGGAAAACGGCTGAACGGATTTTAATAAATGGTCCCTCATTTTGAAGCTTGGAACCCAAAGTTTTTCGGATAAATAGTAGTTTTCAGTGAAATGTCAATTTTCCTACATAATTTTCCTATTTTCCAAAATCCATCTGTCGTCAGTTTTGAGAACTAGCTAATTGCATTCAGGAGCAGCGAAGCGAGCATCAAGTCGGCCGAGTTGCATTTCAGAATAAAACAAAATACACAATACAGTAAACAATATTACACGAAGGCCATGATCTGCAAGAATGCTGACATATTTAGAGCTCAAATTAAATTGGTTATTAAAAACTTAACTTACTACAAATAATTTACAGGTTCGATTCAGTGGTGTGTAATTTTCTGGGTACAGCTGTGTATTGGATATTAAAAACTACAAAACTTGAGGTGGTTTGATGACATTATTACTATTAGAAATGAAATATTATTGTAGTTAATGCCGTGATGTGACTATTTTTCATTAATTATACATATTAATGCTATATTGATGATATGAAAGTGAAACGTTTTGGGGTTATATAAGTAGGTGTAGAGAATAACTTAAATTAGATTTTGATTTCTATATTTTACTGAGTGGCGGCTATATAGTATATGTTACTGAAAGCTATAAAACTTACGTAAGATAATAATATTATTAAAATCAAATATTTTTATAGTTATTAATCAAGTGGGGTTGGGTATTTTCCATATATTTAATGGCGGTGTGGTGTAGATATTTATATGCGTGGTTCTCTTCAGTATTGGCTCGAGAGAGAGTATCTTTCATTATTATGGAAGCAAATAACTTTCAGAATGTCTGGTATTATTCATTGAAAATAAATCTGAAAAATGTTTATTTGAACGTCTAATGAACTTAGTTTGCAGCATTTGCTGCACAAGCCACTAGTTATGTTACTATTATAAACTATTATTGTTAATAAGATTTCTCACTTCTATCTCTATAGCGCCTCATTTTTATGCTCTCTTTTAGTCTTGCGGCGACCCCTAGGCTGTATAATCTAGGGTAGCCTAGTGGTGACTTCCTCCCCCTTGGACACTGTGAACCAAAGTGTACAGTCACTTTTGCCATTAATTCAAAATATGATGAGGTATTTGCCGATGCAATAATGAATTTTCGCAGGAAGCCTTCCAGACAAAACACTGAAACTACTAATCTCTACTTCCTAACTGTAGGATCCTCTAAAAAATAATTAACCGTTTTATACTTGTATTTCATAGACCTAAAGGCCCTTAAAGTGAACGAAGCCATGTTTTACATATACGTCTTCAGAATCAAAACACAAGAGAAGAAAGAGAAAAGTAAATTTTGTAAGATTTTTGCGAAAAGACGTTAGTGATGGACAAAGAAAGGTCCTCTTGAGGCTCGTTTTCTCCTCATATTTTCGACAAATGCACTATCAGTTATTACTGACATATAGAGAATAGGAACAAAAGACTGGATTGTTCCTCTTGAAGGCGAGACAGATTAGAACTTCAGCTGTTGAAGTTTGCGATGCGAACTGAGGAAGGGATAATAATATCCACCCAACTGTACACTTTTATGTCTTTTAGGTTAGGATATATTATATAATGTGTTTTATTGTGCCATTTCCATTTTAATATGTGTGTTCTTTTAGAGAGTAGTTGGATGTAATCATTGGTAGGGGGGGGAACCTACAAAGGAGGACTTGTTTTGGGTACAAAGCACGTACGGTCGGAAGACCCGTGCATTGGATTTTAGAGAAAATTATGATAATATAAAATCTGTAGGTATAATATTACTCAATAAATCCATCTATCTACTATTACTGGCATGCTGTTATCATATCTCCGAATCTCTGACTTTAAGATGAAAAGTGTTGGATGAGAATAATATAATAGGTGTGATACAACATATCGACAAAAATAGAAGGACCATGTTCTTCGAATGTCACCTTAATAGTACATTATGCAACTAGCCTATAATGAAGGTAATTAAGAAGTGAGTATGGATATTTATGAAATGAGCGCAAGCGAGTTCCATAATTTTCATACGAGCTTCTTAATTACCATTATAGGCGAGTTTCATACGACTTTTTATGCTCGACCATATTTATAACTTGATATTATTAATTTTAATTCTATCTAACCTTCAGCGTATGTTGTGAGATGTGCGCAGACGCGAAAGTATTGATTTTTTCCGAGGAACAGATATCCATATTGACCTTGCTAGGCCATAAGAACCTACAGAGATAATATTGAAATTAAATTAGACATTGAAAAACGAGATGACAAATTGAATTTATTTGAATATTATTTACAATTAACGCTAATTATTATAGTAACAGAACATAACCTTCTGCGGCAGTATTGGATTTCCAGTCTCCGTGACTTTTCGCTAATTCTCTTTCGATTGCATATCCGAGAATAATCGATACTTGCGGTTTTATAACGGTAGAAAGCTGACCTGTCATTGGCTGAACAGTTGTAACCTGAGTCGTCATTGGCTGAAAGACCTGACCATTAATGAGTAGGTGTACTTTAATGACATGCATTAAAGGTCTGCTACCAGGTGTATAATTACTACATTTCGGCATGGTCGAGCATAAAGATTTTTATAGCAGGCATTATTTTACAAATCAATAGATTAGGACGTAGAGGCATAGGACGCCCATAGAGGAGATGTAGTGAGCAATCTTCAGCCCCGGAATAGTTAGGGGAGAATCGGGTAGTAACGGACATCGGGTAATATCGGACAGTGCGTTTCTTTCATCTACCACCATATGGTAGTACCCGAATGACATGGTTACGTTTCTCTATGCGACATCACAGAAACGTAACCATGTCAATCATGTACTATCATCGTGTGGTAGATGAAAGAAACTCACTGTCCGATATTACCCGATGTCCGATACTAACCGACTCTCTCCTATATTAGGCCTAAATCCTGATAGGTAGAATAATAATATAATTCCTGTAGCTTTTGATCCCCCTTTAATTAAGTACCTAATAATTTAGGAGTAATTATCTGAAAAAATTTGGGGAGATCGATGCTTGGAATTGGTCGTGTCAGATTCACATATTGGTGTGTACGTTATAGATGATGATATTTTAAGTCCGCTTAAACAGCGCCTATGTGTTGCAGGAAATTAATCCGTGATCGTGGCAAAAAACAGATTTTCGGAATCAGCTCGCTGAGTTGTTTACCGTAATTTATAAATTGGCTGCAAATTGCATAATTAAGTTGCGCCAAATCTCTCATCAGATTGATTATTAAAAACGTTTGCATATTAAACCTCGTTAAATTTCATATTATGGATATAAGTTTTCAAGTAATTATTATATTTCGAATTACCAAGTTGTTATTATTATTACATCATATACAGTAGATAGACTAAGCCGAGGAAGCTGTTCCTTAAATTTAGAACTCACGACAAGGAAGAAGATAATGCAAGAATGACATTGACAAGAATCTTTTCCAGTTATAAGACGGTAAATTTAGCTAATGAAGTATTACTATTATATTACTATGATGTGCCGAAGTACATATGGAATTTCAGTGCAGTAATTCTGCGTTTCCATATGGTGAAGAATCGGTAGAACGGAGAAAAATTCTCTCCGGCACAAGGACTCGAACCCGGGTTCCCAGCTTTACGTGCAGGCGCTTTATCCGCTAATCCACACAGGATTCAAGTTCCGATGTCGGATCCAATCCCTCTCATTTTAAAGTTCTACCATGAATAAATATATAGGCCTAATAGGATGCGAAACTACGGTCACCACCATCTGGCGGGAGGGGGCTCAAATAAGATGATCAGCGCCCAACGTTGTAGGTGGTGAACATTAGAACTACGTGTTGGGTACATTACCCAGAGTTCTCTATTTATTCATTCGAGATATTGCTCGAGGTGATACTACGTGTGTGTATAAGCAGTGTATGTTAAACAATGATGTTTATGGACGTTGTAAAAAGTGTTGTTGAATGTGTTGTAAAGTAATAGTGAAATAATAAATTGAACTATCTAAGTAGTTCTTGCACACTTTTCCATTGCGCTGTATAATAAATACCCAAAGAATACAATCCCAATTATCTAACCTTTTGCTTTATTTTTTGTCTCTGTCTGGTTATATTTTAATTGACTAGTGTAAAATAGATCGTCTCTTTTATCTTCCTGTTGGCTCCGGTAAGAATTTTCAGTAGATAGAAGATGCTGTGAGGAATAAAAATGTATATGTTTTATTTTAAATTGGGTTAGTTTTGAATATCGATGAGAATGGGAGGGACTACTCTCTGCACAGTTTAACATTTTCGTCACCAGGTGCGCTGCTAAATGCATGGCGTAATTAGTTACTCTTTTCGCTACTTGGTGCACTGCTAGATGTAATAACGCCCCTCCCTCTAACAGGTGGCAGCAAGATCAATTTCTACAACAGCGCCTCTAGTATGTGTTACGGGAAACTCAGTAAGTTTCGCATCCTATTATATACTGTATTCATCCATGGTTCTACCTACTGTGTTCCCACTCAGCCACTCGTAATGGGTGCACCTCTGTACTTGTGGTTGCACATTGTGTCTACTGACACGGTACACGAGGGTAGGCCAACAAAGGGGAACACAGTAGGTAGAACTAAAAAATGAGAGGGGTTCAATCCGGCATCGGAACTTGAATCTGGTGTGGCTTAGTGGATAACGCGCCAGCACATAAAGCTAGAAACACGAGTTCGAGTCCCGGTGTAGGAGAGAATTTTTTTCCTTTCTACCGATTCTTCACCATAGTGAGGAAATAATTTTACAATATAAAATGTCAGTATTTCATACTATTCATTAATTATTATTTAAAGCTAGCCGTACCCGTGCGCTCCGCTGCACTTGTTAGAAATAAATATAAAGTAATTACATAATTAAAATAGGACGTTTGATCCAGGGAACATTCGTGTTTGTTAGAAGGATAAATCGTTTAATATGTTACTTAATTGAAATTGTATTTAAATAATTAAATTGCGATCATTTTGGTTCAGAGAGCACTCATTTGGTGCAATGACAATTCCTTTAACATGTTTCTTATTTGTTATTACACGCAATAGTTTAATGAAGATTGACATATCACTTAGTTCTAATGTGTAAACTTTATATTACTTGCTATATGGTTCCATTGAATTATTGTAATAACTTAATTTTAACACTTGTTTTCTATGTCTTCAGTAAATGGCGCTTGGCCCACTATGGTTCTGAAACCTTCATATAACTTAAATAGTGATACAGCATAAACAGTGATATGTAATTATATTTCTTTCTTTCGAAAATGAAAGAATTCACGATCTCCTATGTACCATTGCCATTGCCTACTCAAAAATTTTATATTTTGCACATGGGGAATTACTGCAGGAACAACAACTCTACAATCTGAGGCGGCAGTGAAAACGTATTGTATTGTTATTTTAAAAGTCTATCAGACCTACCAAATTTTGCATAGAATAAAACTTATCGGAAATCATTTTTAAAGAAACTTTTGTTATGTAACATTTTTCACAAAAAAGTATTAATAAGCGAGATATTTCGATTTAATTCAGGTCCCGTTAAATGAAGTATTTTTGAAATGCCATATAGCCTAAAATCTAAATTACAACGAACTTAATATATATTTCAATTTTCATCAAAATCCGTTCAGCCATTATCGCGTGAAAAGGTAACAAACATACAGACAGACATACAAACAAAAATGTCAAAAATGCGATTTTCGGTTTCAGGGTGGTTAATTATATATGTTAGGACCAATTATTTTTGGAAAATCGAAAATTACCAGAAAAATTTCGGCTACAGATTTATTATTAGTATAGATAAAGAATGTACTTAATAAAACATCAAACACATGGTTCATTAATTTTAAGTAGAGGGAACTTCTCATGAGGGGGGGGGCGAATACTCCCTGGAGAAATGTCTCATTCCAAGACATCATTAATCTAGTTCAGAAGTATTGATCAATATTTACAGGGGACAGACTGTCTACCCATTCACGTCGATGCAAAAAGGTAACCACGCGATCAAGTCCCATGCGAATTGCTGTCAATATGAGATAAGATGTAGATGAAGTGGCAAGAGCCATGGCCACGAATATGTCAGTGCAGTGAGCCGAATAGTGGTATAAATCATAATTCATGGATGAAGAAGAATTACCATTAACGTAAAATATGAGCTTATTTATGGACCGAATACTAAATCATCAAGATAACCGGTAAGAATGCAACGCTTTGCCTCACTAATGGACTATGAATCAGAGATTTGACAGTGGACCTGCGTTAAGTTTCATATAAGAAAGTCGAGTCGAGGTGGCAACTTCGCGTCATGCCAAAGAGTTCCGCTACGTGTAGGCTATTAGAGAACAAATATGTCCAGCAATAAAAAGCTAAATATCGTAGTTGCAGTTACAATTTTTATTTAACGATGCTTTCAACACCAGAAGCTATTCAGTGAAGTTCAACGTAGGTGAGAAATGACCGAAAATTTTTGTCTGTAGCCCTCTATCAGAAACCAGATATCTTTTATGTGCCGTAAACCTACAACACAGGGCCCTTAGCTTTACTTGTCTCCAGGAAGAAACCATTTTATCGCTCTTTAAATTCCATAATCGTCGGCCGGGTTTGAAGCTGAAAACTCGGATCCAACGGTCAACATGGTAAGTAATAGACCACAGAGAACGGTTTAATGGTCAATCGTAATAATAATAATAATAATAATAATAATAATAATAATAATAATAATAATAATCATAATAATACACCTTACTTACAAATGGCTTTAAAGGAACCCGCAGGTTCATTGCCGCCCTCAAATAAGACCACCATCGGTCCCTATCCTGTGCAAGATTAATCCACTCTCTATCATCATATCCCACCTCCCTCAAATTCATTTTAATATTATCCTCCCATCTACGTCTCGGACTCCCCAAAGGAATTTTTGCTCCGGTCTAACACACTATATGCATTTCTGGATTCGCCCATACGTGCTACATGCCGTACCCATCTCAAACGTCTGTTCCTAATTATGTCAGGTGAAGAATACAATGCGTGCAGTTCTGTGTTGTGTAACTTTCTCCATTCTCCTGTAACTTCATCCCTCTTAGCCCCAAATATTTTCCTAAGAACCTTATTCTCAAACACCCTTAATCTCTGTTTCTCTCTCAAATTGAGAGTCCAAGTTTCACGACCATACAGAAAGTTAGAATTTATAAAACAGTTATATTACTATGAATATAGTTCGGCAATCTTTCCATAGAAATGGTATTGGAACAGATATATTGCGACAGATACTATAAAAGTACATAATGAACCCCGTGCAACGCTCACAAATAAAACATTAAATGCAATATTTCTAACCAATACTTGGTATACCGTCTGCAGACGGCACAGATACAGTATAGAAGAGCGAGAGAGAGAAAAAAAAGAAATGCAAGTCGTTGGCAGATGAAGTTAAACTACTCTGAAAATAATAACATGTCTCCGTAATTCCCATCATCATTTCTGCAGAAGGCGTTATTCCCCCCTACCCTTCATCACAGCTAAAAAGAATTGGATCTGCCCTTGAAAAGTACAGAAGGTATGTCTCTCTCTTGAAAAATACGAGAATATATTGGCCTATAGATGAAATAATATTAAAACAATTTACTGAAAAGGAAGAGGATTACAGAAAACTCACAGACTAAATATAAGCCTAATTGTTCGTATGTACAGTAAGAAAATACCTATGTATAAAACAAAAGCAAGCACTGTGTTGAAAAGACTATTGAGATTGAAACTTGAAACTGAAATACAAGTAGTCGAACTGAACTGGTATCCACTTTTGCATATCGAAAACAATTATATTCGGAATATATTTGTGAAACCGATATCAAAGTACAAAGATGTAACAAAATAAATGGCTTTTATAAGGTGACTTTTTAAACAAATATTTCCCAGCACAAAATTAATGTTTTCGTAATTTTTATTCAAAGGAACGTACTACTTAGCTAGCATTTAGGACATAATTTATCTTCATCCACAGTGATCACAGAACATCTCCTACGAGAGAGACGTAGACACATCCCAAGGCTTTGAGAAAGTACAAGTAGGGTTACCATATCGCTGTTGACGTCTTAAGTGCGTTTCATGTCCGCTATTAAGAAATTGTAAAGTAAAGAATATGTTTATATAGCTGCCCGTGTATTGAGAAGGCATTTTCCCATAAGAGCGCATGTAGTTCAGCAGGGGAATTTCAAAGTGTCCACGATCGAAAAGTGTACGTTAAGAGAAGTTTCAATGTACTTACTTGTAACAAATACAAATTTTCTTACTAATGTGAGGAAACTAATAAGTATTGGTTCTGTTTTAAATATGCCTATCTATACATCACATATTCATTTTTGTATGAGGTCTCGCCCACCTCATTGAATACTACACGGCTATTATGAAATAGCCACTATGTATTATTACTATTTAATACGAGAAAAATTCGTATGGCCACAAAGCAATTTAAATATGCGCTCCTGCATATATGACTTATATCGTCTCAAATGCAGGTAGTAAGGTCGTAAAAGCATTACGAGAGGGGTTCGGCCGGCGCCATGGATCGTGTCCCGGCATAGCTCAGTTGGAAAGAGCGCTTAGCGCGCAGAGCTGAGAGGTCCTGTGTTCGATTCCCGGTGCCGGTACGAATTTTTCTCGTATTAAATAGTAATAATACATTGGCTATTTCATAATAGCCGTGTAGTATTCAATGAGATGGGCGAGACCTCATACAAAAATGAATATGTGATGTATTAACTGTTAGCAGTTGTCACGAACTGATGTTGAATATGGCCACAAAGTCATTTAAATATGCGCTCCTGCATATATGACTTGTATCGTCTCAAATGTAGGTAGTAAGGCCGTAAAAGCATTACGAGAGGGGTTCGGCCGGCGCCGTGGATCGTGTCCCGGCATAGCTCAGTTGGAAAGAGCGCTTAGCGCGCAGAGCTGAGAGGTGCTGGGTTCGATTCCCGGTGCCGGTACGAATTGTTCTCGTATTAAATAGTAATAATGCCTATCTATATTTAGATATATTCAATAATTAATAATATTAAAATGTGGGCTAGTGACAATGACAGTGACATTGATAATAATAGGAATCACTGTGTTTATAGACGACGTATAAATTTTACTTTTAGTGTTACATTCGAATACAGTGAACGTTTCAGATTAAGATAAATGGAAATAGAAGAACTTCTAAAAGATATTGGACGTATGTTAAGATAATCCAAAGAAGAGAAGCAAAGCACTGTTTGCGAAAAAATGAGTTACTATTTATGTTGCAATAATTAGGCCATAGCGATCAGTATCATGGTATTGCAGACATGTACGGAGTTTCAAAATCTTCAGTTTGTAGGTCGAAGCTATGAACGAAATAAACATTTATATTAGCTGTCTACTGGCCTGAAAATGCCTTATGCATCACATAGGAGTTTTCACGCATCTCTATTTCCGAAAAAAATAAAGAGTTTTGTTTGTTTAGTTGCCATCTAATATATGACATCGCAACAATGAAGCGTCAACTTTTAATTGTTTTTATAATGTAATTTATAGTTCTTTGCTAATAATGCGTAACTTTTACGAGTTCATTGTTGAACAGAAAAATACAAATCCATATTTTACAATAACTTTTATTTGTAATTTGTAAAGTATTGACCATTCTTTTGAGCAGTGGTGGGCAAAATGAACGCAACCCACAAGACAGGATTTAAATGGCAGCTACATACTGTGAGAGGGGTTGCACTCTACAATGCCGTGACGGATTTAGAAAGTTGCGCCACTACACTCCTACCTACCATATGTAATTAGAATAGTCCATTCACATGATATTTAATTAATCATTTTTCAAAGCAATTTCTTCGAAATTGGGATTTATATCTGTGCATGCTATTTTCAGTTGCGCAAGGAGTTGAGCATCGCTTAAGCGGACTTTATAAATTTCATTTTAGAAAACAGCTGTTCGCACTGGTAGATTGATGAATACATACCGGCATTTTCCATAACTATGGTCCTGGAACACAACTATGGTCCACGATACAACCATTCAAAGATCATTGTAGAAGTAACATAGACCGTTCGTAGATAGCTGCAGTAACTTGAATTCAAACTACAGTACAGCAAGAATATACATAAACGAGGTACTACGTTATGGAGTACAAAATCTGAATAGTTGTATCGTGGACAATAGTTATGGGAAATGACGCTACTCATTATTTGTGAGCAAACTGTCTAAGCAGTGGATATGTAGTACTGGACATCTTTTTTAAAAAAATTAGCCCCCAGTAGACCTTCACATTCTGCTTTGAAGAAGCTATCATTCTGCAAATCCAGTATCTCTAACTGCAATTCTGGGATAACATTTTCAATTTAAACATGAAAAGGAGTGGCAAAAATATTGAAATCTTTCTCCATCCTTTGAAAATCACTGAATGTGTGTTCTTTGAACTCGTATAACAGGTGATCTATTTTAAGAATGTACATATTTAAGTTCGCGTCCTGAATATTTGTAACTAATCCTAAACATGGGAAATGAAAGAACCGCCTTTCTTGTAAGTGTGATAACCTCTCGATTCATATGATTCTGCGAAAGACAATGTATCACTAATGAAGGTCCGAAGTACAGCAATCCAGTATAATCCGCCACGTACACGCGCAGTATTTTCATGGAGTGGGGGAAGGGGAAGGTAGGGGACAAGTTTGATGCTTCGCTGAGGTCTGACGTCACTGCGGCAATGCCGCAGGAATGCCCACCATTGCTTTTGAGGAACAAACCCCAGAGCATGCGAGCAAAGTTCAGCAACACTTCACTGCGAGTAAGGAAGTGAAATGTGACGAATTCAATAATGCACAGACTGCAGTTTTAGAATGGCATGGTGGCTCGAAATTTCCAGTGCTCCAAAAATGAACAACAGAGAGAATTTCGTATAGTTAAATATTTCAATGCATACGTTCCGTATGATTCTATCTATTTACCGTGCGAACTAAACCGAATATAGACAACACTTCTCAGATGTAGAGGCGATGAAACGTGAAAGGCCAATCTTCCTAGAAATTTGTGTTATAGCTGTGGTATTCACTCTGAGCAGTAACTTTTTTTCATCTCTGTTCCATGTCATTTCTGTATGGCATTTGGTTTTGATAAGAGCACTAAAATTAATGATCTCTCGGGTAAACCACTGGGAATCCTTCACTTTATCTACATTCCAGCGACAGTTTGATAGAAAGTGTTAGCATAAACTGAACGTACAGTATTGTGGAGACTAATTAAGTTATCTTATCAATCATAAACACCAACAGAACACATTTAAACAGTTATTCCAAACATTCAAATTACTTCTCTTATCTTGTGTAACTTGAAAACTTTCACACTAAAAGTATATGTGCAATTGAAAGGTCGTTTACCTAGTTATGTAAGCGTCCTTTTCGAATCTTCTTCATTAAATTCACACACTAACTGTATGATTTCAGTAGAATACAGTATAATGCAGACTTTTCTTTTCAATGGGGATAAATGAATAAACTCCTCCGGCTGGTAAGTGTGCAAGAGAAACAAGTTGAACCACTGAGATTGTATCTGTTATTATCGTGGTTTTGGATCAAGTATAGCACATGGATGACTTTCTTTTAAAAAATATTGTCCTTCGCTGTCGTAGTCTTGACGATGGCTTGTCATAACTCACACAAAGTGTCATACTGTGTCGGATTGAAGAGACTGCGAAAATCTAAGAGTTAATTAAACTCAAAGGAAAAGACTATCGCCATGAAGATGATGGTGGTGATGTTGATGATAAAATAATAATAATAATAATAATAATAATAATAATAATATTACATGTATTTGGCGCATTTCTGTTCGGTCCCGTCATTTAGGCTACTAGTGAAATAATAGTAATAATAATAATAATAATAATAATAATAATAATAATAATAATATTACATGTATCTGGCGCATTTCTGTTCGGTTCCGTCATTTACTAGTGATTTTAACGTTTTCGAGGGCGCTGTACGTTTTTACTCTCTTATAACATTATTGAAAAGTAAAATTTTAAAACTTTGTAACGATTATAATATTTCAGAGATACAATAAAAACATTATTCTTAGGCAATCTTTGGGGCTTATTTTACAATATTACAAAACATATTGAATATGTCCGTCGTCGTTTGTTGAAAAATGATCATTCTTTCTATATATCATGTACAGCATTTCACAGAAAATGTCCTGGAATATTCGTATTTCTTTAAGAACTGCATCTTTCAATTGCTGTAGAGTGGCCCACAAAAACTCATTCATTTAGGTGACCCCACAACCAAAATTCGGCCGAATTGAGGTCTGGAGAACATGGAGGACAGATTGAAGGATGCACTGGAAGGAATGGTGAACGGAAGAAAAGTTAGTGGGAGAAGAAGATGTCAAATGATAGACAATATTAAGATACATGGATCATATGCGGAGACTAGGAAATATTAGAGAATGCTGGGTTTGCAGTGAAAGATGTACCCTATGGTAGGACACGAATTAATGAAATTGCATAAGAATATTTTCCAGCAGAGCACTCCTGATACCATATTGTCGGTAAAGTAAAATATAATCTGGTAGATAAAGTAATTCTCACATTATTTTCGATGATGCATTTATCACACACAAAGCCATACTCTAGAAAACATTAGAAGAATGTTGAGCAGAAAAAGAATACGTTTAAGTTTATTTCTGGAGTTAAAAATAAACCCAATAGTGTGCAGTTTAATAATTATAGTTACTACAAGAACACGCTGTCGTTCCATGCTACTCTCGATGTTACATTCCCCCTCCTTCCCACAAAAAAGAAAGCAAATAACTTCATTGCAATACAGTATCAAAAACGGAAACTTGTAATGCTGCAAGTAGTTGAACAATAACTGACTTGAAATTGTGGTCTGTTTTTGCTATACGTCCTGTTTTCCTCGCACTACTTCACAGGAACTGATAGGCTACCGTAAATGCGTCAAAGTTATTCTTTCCTAATTCAGTTTATTTCTTCAGTCTAATATTATTAATGCTGTAATTTCCTACCACCAATAATTAATCAATGTTCGATCTACTTTAATAAGATTTTACTATAAAATAAATACGTTTTGTATGCGAATATAAACTAAGTGGCAAAGTACTGGAAAGAGGCTGTGGAAAATTTTGCTCCATAACTTGTTTTCACGTAAGATAAATTGATGACCTTAAGTTTATAAGTATGTTATAAAGAAAATTAATAAACATAATTGAGGACAGTTTTTGCAGAACTTGCTAGCTGAAAAAAACTAAATTTTACAGGAGAGACAAAACACTATAGTAAGCAAGTTTTCACTTAAAGCAGAAAGCAAGTTTTGAAAAAACGATCACACTTTGACACACTACAATGAAGAGAAATAACCCAATTTTACTAAGACACCTTGAACATCATGTAGAGGCCTGCCTTATGATAACGAATCCATCAAAATCTCAATTTGGCAAATTTTGCAGTTAGCAAGTTTTGCAAAAACGGTCCTCAATTCTGTAATTTCTGTAAAATTTCCCTATCAATAAAGTATTTCTGTTTTTATAAGAAGCAGTGAAATTATTAATCTTGGTTCACTAAGATATGAAAGTCCACTGCAAGAATGATGGATGTCATTTGGAATACATTTTGCAGGAGAAGTGATTGAAAGTTTGAAATGCTTAGCGCTCAAAGCTTGACTGTGATTTTCCGATCATTACTGGACAATGACTATCAGTGTTAATCCCATGTAACTATCTACTCGTATGTACATTCTATATGTCTTAAGCTAGGCATTGACAGTCGTGGTTCATTTTCGACAAAAAAGTGATATCCATCATTCTTGCAGTGGACTCTTCATATGCAATCTAAGCAGGGAAAATTCATAATAAGGAATGGTTAATTGAAGTTGCAATAGCCACAAACACTGTTGAATACCTGTTACATATTACCTTATTTACCAATAGATATAACGCTGTACATTAAGTAAAAATTATTTAAATTTGAAATAGTGAATTTTAAAAATTTCGTTGGATTGCCATTCTTCTAACACTTTTCCATTTGCTCTTAAGTTTCTTGGAGCTATTCAAATCCCAATTGGCCTACAGATTGGAATCCCAAAATTCCTTTCAACACAATCATCGTCAAAACATAAGATCTCATATCTCTAAAGGTGACTCACTTTATCTGTAACCGAGTTTAGACAGTTTAACTTAATACAAATCCTAAATATCAAGTTTGAAGAGTACATTATGGCATTACTGTAAAAACAGTAATAGTCTACGTATTGGAACGATCTCGAGACGTAAGAATATTTTGACCTATGAAATTCATTTTTATGCTTTAGGACCCCTTCAGACGAGGCCACTTAGCAGCGTCACTAGTGACTCGTTAGTGGCGCAGCAAACTGCTTAATATACTAAATTTTTGTAGAAAATTTTTCAGTCTTCCAGTGAACATGGACATAGAGGGAGATATACTTTTGGCAACTTTGTTCATATGGAGAAAGATTAACGTAAAAATAGAAGAAGAGTCTGGGTCCATCCATTGGTTTTGGAAAGACAGAATCGAGGACTGTTTCATACTTTAGTTGATGATTTACATCATTTTCGCATTTTTGCATATTTAAGAAATCTTTTCAAGAGCTTCTAGTAGGAATTACCAATGACATTTGAAAAAAGACACCGTGGCACAATAGGCTGTAGGTCTCTACTGTCGAGGCGGTGTAAGGAATTGGTGTCCCAACAATCGTCCGTTAGCAGCGCCACTCACGCGCCACTGAAATAATGGTGTGGCTGTGGCCCCGTATGAAACCTACAATGTAATGCCATGTGTTGCGACGGAAAGCGCCATTTTCAGTGGCCGCCAGCAGCGGCGAAGCCAACCACTCAGACCGTCTGCAGCACCACTATTCTGTGGCTGTGACAGCGTCTGAAGGCCCTCATTTATACCATTATTCACAAGCGGCAGCGCTTCAAAAAGTGGCCTCGTCTGAAGGGGCTCTTAATGTGAACGAAGTTAGACGATAATTACAATTCTGCAAACGTTCGTGTGATGGAGTTCGCTATAGCGTATGCCATTGAAAGAAAGTAGTACATTATCTAGATCAAAATTATTCAGCGTAGGAAGATAGTTCTTGAAACACTTGCATTCAAATGTTTCATGTACCAAGAAATTCATTTCGCATGCTCATAAAACAACAGAGATCTTTAAAATAATATAAAGTATTTCGTGCGTAATGGCCTTGTGCGTCATGAACTTTTACGCACACAGGCTGAGAAGAAGACATATTATCTAAGATTAGATCTTCATGATTCTTTATACACACATCCCTTGTTGTGAGTGGCCCTGTTTCTGAGAAACAGACCAAGTCCAAATAAACTGTAATTAGACAAGGCTGCAATGTGCAGCAGCGGCAGCAGTCTCTCATGGAAACTGCACACGAAAGTACATGGCCTCCATTAGTTTAAAGTGGTTCATAAGGAACAGAGAGGTACTTATCCCCCAGCATTATTCTGGGCCCACCCACAAGCCTGGTGGCCGGAAACAAGCATACCGCGCGGCAAAATACATAATACCGCAAGACAAACCTCATATCACAGGAAAATAAGAGAGCGTATTCTATAAAATCTTACAAACATATTATTTACAAGAAAATATGTGAAAGTAGTCAAGAAAATCTAAAAATATTATTCTATTTAATTTATTTCGGAAAAGAATATTCTTTCATACTGTAGGAATCATTCCAAGTTCTCACGCCTCCATAAAAATTAACGTTATGTGTGTACAGAAGGGGCATGCGAAATTTCTTCTGCATGTAGATCATGAATGATCCTCTATAGCAGGCCTGCACAAGGTTTGCGCTCTCCGAGCCGGCTCACAGCTCACGAGCGGAATGCAGATATTAGCTGCGCTCTGTATAAAGGTGGACTGGAAGAAGGGATGATCTCGTACAAAATATACAAAAAAGGAAATACTATTACGAGTGTTTGTGAAATGAATTCCCGTCCAGTGTTTGCAAAAATATCTTGGACTATTATTAATTAATAAAGAAATATTTATTTTACAGAAATAATATACATTCTATACCTACTTAAATGTGCAATATCATTGTTATATTTTTATTTATCAGTACATCAAAACGAAGTTTTATGCTGTTGGCAGCTGAAAGTAACAGTAGCCTACTGATCGCAATGAAACATCAGTTACAGATGTTCGATGTCTGCCTTTATTAAAATTGATAATAGAAAACAGTTGCTCACAAATATAAATGTTGAGCCAAACATTTTCACAGCTATCCTGTATAGTCGTGGATATTATTGCTGAGGTTTAGCTCTAATAAAACTCAACCAGGCTAGTAGTATTATTCAAACGATCTTTAGCCCTTAGGTCACAATGAAGATCAATAAATTCGAGCTGTAAATCGTTAAATGTTGTGTTTTAGGCCTATTTAACGACTCTCGCAACTGCCGAAGTTATATCAGCGTCGCCCGTGTACCGAAATTTTGTCCCGCAGGAGTTCTTTTACATGCCAGTAAATCTACTGACATGAACCTGTCGCATTTAAGCACACTTAAATGCAATCGACCTGGCCCGGAATCGAACCCGCAACCTAGGGCATAGAAGTAATTAAGAAAGTATCTCTGATAAGGCAATGTATTTCAAAATCATAAAAAATAAATACACTGTATCTACCTCGGGTAATAATGCAGTTTCCAAGTCCTGAACCTTTTCACTGCGATCTTCAGTAACAAAACAATCGTAAATATCTTTATGCTCGACCATGCCGAAATGTAGTAATTATACACCTGGTAGCAGTCCTTTAATGCATGTCATTAAAGTACACTTACTCATTAAAGTACAGGTGTTTTCAGCCAATGACAACTCAGCTTACAGATGTTCAGCGAATAACAAGTCAGCTTTGTACCGTTATAAAACCCCAAGTATCGATTATTCTCGGATATGCAATCGAAAGAGAATTAGCGAAAAGTCACGGAGGCTGGAAATCCAATACTGTCGCAGAAGGTTATGTTCTGTTACTATAATAATTAGCGTTAATTGTAAATAATATTGAAATAAATTCAATTTGTCATCTCGTTTTTCAATGTCGAATTCAATAATCAAGGTTATACCAAGTTTAACGGGATTACACAATGTCATTGACTTTATTGTTCCTCGGAAAAAATCAATACTTTCGCTTCTGCGCACATCTCACAATTCACGACCTAGAACAAGGTCACTTCCGATCTTGTCAGATACAAATAAAATATTATACGTCTGAATAATTTCAAGTTAGAAATATGGTCGAGCATAAAAAGTCGTATGAAACTCGCCTATAATGGTAATTAAGAAGCTCGTATGAAAATGATGAAACTCGCTTGCGCTCGTTTCATAAACATCCATACTCGCTTTTTAATTACTATCATTATAGGCTCGTTGCATAATGTACTATTATGTCTGGACTCGTAACGACGCATTATGTTATGTTTCTTTCCACCTTTGAAAATGTTGTGGCAGAAAAGGCACTGAGTATTTAATCCAGCTATGAAAAAAATAAGCATTTTCCCATGCAACATTGAACAAATTTGCCTGATGATCATTTTTCCGTCTTTTAGATTCCTCCATACTGTACTGTAGCAGTAGGTAAGCAACGTGAAACAGTCACTGAGAATACACACTGCACTCCACTAGATAGCTGAGTGGTTGTTTCCCTCCCCTCTACCTACAATAAGTCTATGTCATTCTGACGTATCTTCCTCTCCGTTTCGGCGAGCGGTAAGCATGGCTCTCCCGCTCCGAACGAACGCGCGCGCTCGTTGAGCGCTGTTTGTGCAGGTATGCTCTATAGACCTATATACAACCCTCAGAAGGTAGGGGTGATGTGTAGAGTGGGTTTTCAGTATATATATGCCGCAGAAGTAGTTCCGAAACAATCACTAAACATCACAACTATTTTCGAGTACCAGCTTTTCCTCCAGCTAGGCGTCCTTCAACCATCCCTCGTATGCTAGCAAATCTCCTACTATTATGGGGAACACTCCCGTGTACTACGGGTCTCGCCCTCTGAGGTCTACGACTGACGGTCGGTCGTGAGCATTTCATATGGCGTGAAATGAAGAAAGTAAGTCGAATTGAATACCGCTCCTGGCATAAGTTTGAAATGTTAAGAGAAACGGGAGAGCTCCGGGGAAAATTCTTATCCTCCTATTTTGCCCATCATAAGTACCATTCAGTTCGTGTCGGGGATCGAACCAGAGTTAGGGGAATTATAAATTTGTGACCAAGCTATTAGCTGTCAGGGGGTAAAAATTAAAATTCATACAAGATTAGAAAGAAAGTGAATAACTAACGTGTTTTAGACAAGGGAATCCTGCGGTACCCGTTATTCTACTATGCTGACATAATCTTCATTATCGTCCCGCATATACACCCCTGGAAAACAATTAATTAGAGAAATCTTTAGCTCTCGTGTCATTAACAGCCACTTTCCAACGGTAGGCAGCTTCTTCTTAACGAGTGGCACAGCCAACTTCTTTTTATCTTCCTGATCAGCTTCAGCATTATTCTTTCTTCACCCACTCTTTCTAGCACAGTTTCATTTCTTATTCTGTCTGTCCATTTCACACTCTCCATTCTTTTCCATATCCACATTTCAAATGCTTCTAGACATTTCCCTTCACTTTGTCGTAATGTCCATGATTCTGCTGCGTAAATGTTTCACTCCACACAAAGCACTTCACTAGTCTCTTTCTTAGTTTTTTTCCAGATGCCTGCCGTACCTTTTCCTATTAAAAGCTTCCTTTGTCATTGCTATCCTCCTTTTGACTTCTGACAACAGCTTATGTTACTACTTATAGTACACCCCAAGTATTTGAAGCTGTCCACCTTTTCTACAACCTCATTTTGAATTCGAAAGTTTATCTCCTTCATTTTTCTTCCGGTAACTATGTTGTTCGTCCTGTTTGCATTTATCTTCATCCCATATTGTTCACAGCTGTCATTTAGCTCTAGTAGCATACCCCTTAGTGAGAAGTTAGCTGAATCTCTCATTAAGAGTGCACTAAATCGTTCCACAGTCAGCTTATTTTTTTCCAGTTTTAGTGCTTATTTAAGTGCATATTTCTAAGGTTTTCAGTGCATAGTTGCATGCACATTTTGGCAGTTTTAGTGCGTATATATGGGTAAATCCTCGGTCTATATATGACACCATAAAACGTATTTCCATGTGTTTAACCCTTTCAGTCAAGAATTATGTTTTTGCTTAGACAAGTCTAATTGTTTGTTCTTGACTCCTTTTAAGGTTTTGTGAATTGCCCACAGTCTCATTTTTACAGCATGATGCCTAGATTTCCAGATATGAACTGTTCACTTGAGAGGACAAGGTGACTAAAAGGACCTGTGAACAGCTGTCCATGAAGCGACATTGAAGTTGCTGTACTCTGTAGAGGACGCAGTGAATGAAAGGGTTAACTATATGGCAGTGATGTCAAAGCAAGCGCATTTTTCTGACCTTGACGTCGTGCGCGGGCAGCAAGCGCTAAGTATGGAAAGAGGAAGGGTTGTGTATATGAATAAGCAACCTGTAGGATTAAGAAAACAGTGGTGCACAAACTTCAAACGGAACGTGAAATTTTATGTCGTTATTTTTATATGGCTTCTTTCTGTTTAATATTATCTATATTGTCTGTAAAACAAAAGTACTAACACTGATTTCTTAATATTGCACTTGTGTTTTAAATCTTAATAACATAATAGAGAGTTAAGAAGGAATATTCACTTAAATTCCATAGTAGTATAATATTGTACTGTATTAAGTGGATGAAACACATCATTCATAAAGAAAGTGATATTCCAAAGAATGAGATTGAGTATGACATGATAAGTTGGAATTTGTATTGATGGTGTCTTTAGCCTTACAAAAGTAATCAATAAACTAATCAAAACGATATTACAGTGCAAAGCAAAGTTACCTAGGTACTGTATCTGTTTTAAGCGTAACTAATATTACATAACAAAACTCTTATCGCATTATGCTTTGAAGATGATATTTGTGAGCAACTTCCCATCATCAGAATATTACATTATTTTCTCGAAATCTGCTGAAGCTATAAAGCTGACATTTTTACAACACATGGGCACGTATCTTTTGCTTATGATGTAACAATAGTTGCTTTGTTAATTCATTTCCTTACAAACAATTTCCATGCGAATATTTTCAGAATTTTCAATACACTATCTTCAGTAATACGTAGATACGGTATATTAGATTTACGAAAACATTCTGTAAGGCTACTAAATAAATAGGCCTATACCTAAAAATTTCACTTTTCTATAAAACAAAGTTGAGAAAATATTTCTTTTGAATAAAAAAATCAAACTTGTGAAAAATGAGTATTAACATTAAAACTTACATTCTTATAATGCACTTATACTTCTCAGGCAAATCTAAAAATTAACATGGATACAGTTTTAATAAGTTCTCTTCCCTTTATCTATTGAATCAGTGCTGGCCATCCCTGAATATAGCTCGACCAAGCGGCATATAGCTACCACCTCTTTCGTCTGTCTCTTTCCTTTCCGCTGTAAAGCTCTCAGGCTCTCTTGGGCTCTAAAGCGCGCTCTTTCTCCTGTGGGCATCAATTGACATGCCTGCTATATAGGAAGGGAGGAAGGCTTCAAGCGTTCAGAGTCTCATAGCAGACACACGTGCATATATCTCACTGAAACTTATCCAAATATCTTGTATCACTAGTGCTATTCTACTGTAGTCGCTTTACAAGCCATTGTGACTAATGTGGAATACGAAACAGCGCAGCACGAGAAAGAGGAAGATAAGAGAGAAGAAGTGTAGCGGTGAAGTAGGAGGCAGAGAGAGGATGAAGCGATGGAAAGAAGAATAAGGGACGGGCCCAAAGGATTTATGTGCTTGCGTGCGATGTTTTCGCCTCGCGCAATACAGCACAGCGGTGACCGCTGCATTACTGAGGTCTAGCTCTTTAAGGAGAAACCTTGACACAGAGAACAAAAAAGTGCATCATGGACTGCAGTTCTCTCTCAACTGAGGTGGAGCCAGACTGACCGGCTCCACCAGCACGTCACGCACAAGCAAATTGGGGCACAATCAAATCACTCGCGCTCGCTTGCAAAAAATGATATATCCAACCGCGTCTCCCACTTTCTTCGCTAATTAGTTTTATAATCTTCGATACTGTGAACTGTTAAGAATCATGTGCTATCATTCTTGTTACTTGACTGATACTCCGAAATGGTCTTCAAGAAGGTGTGGGCTATTCCATATGAAATCGATCAGTAAAAAACTTCGCATTTTTTTAATACTCTAATTTTTTCCCTATTTATGCAAGGTGCTGAGGACAGTGCATTTTCAAAAATATACTATCGAAAGTCAAACGGTTTTCCTAATATTGAGCGACAAATTTAGCGTATTTTATAAAAACAAGCCTCTTTCAGCGCTCAGAACTCTGGAACCATTTACTGCAGAACATTGAACGGAAGCTCATTTTGAAGCTGACATTTGTTAGGTCTATATATGTTATAAGTAAAGATCTATATATGTTAAGGTTGTTAAGGAATAATTTACCTAACAAGGTATTTTAAAAGTATTTATTTCAGTCACTGACTTCACAGCATATGTTTAAGGTGCTACACCTTTACATTACATATTTAAAAGACGTATGAACGTTTTCGTTGGTCTACGCCAACATCATCAGATACGAAGTACATTTCAGCAATATCAATGCTCTCTACATAATATCTACAAATACAAAACATATTTAGTGGCATGCAAAATGAGACATATTAAAAACCAACATTGCTGTGATACACATTGACATTCTATATGACTGCCTTGATTGTCACTTACTTACTTGTAATCTATACGTGTATTTTAAGTAAGTGACAATCAAGGTAGTCATATAGAATGTCAATGTGTATCACAGCAATGTTGGTTTTTAATATGTCTCATTTTGCATGCCACTAAATATGTTTTGTATTTGTAGTTATTATGTAGAGAGCATTGATATTGCTGAAATGTACTTCGTACCTGATAATGTTGGCGTAGACCAACGAAAACGTTCATACGTCTTTTAAATATGTAATGTAAAGGTGTAGCACCTTAAACATATGCCGTGAAGTCAGTGACTGAAATAAATACTTTTAAAATACAATATAGACTTCTCTGAAAATTAAAAATGAATTGCAAAATAACAAGGTATTGTTTACAATTTTTCATAGCCATATACAAAGTCATTTAAATTATTGTATTATTCTTTGGGGTCACCATACTTCTGCTCAAGCTCTTTTCATATTACAAAAGAAAGCTTTAAGATTAATTTATGGAGTATCAAATACGACTCACTGTAAACCTCTTTTTATAAGGTCACAAATTTTGACATTGCCGTCTATGTATGTATTGGCCTGTCTCCTTTACATTCGGAATAACATTAATAATTACATAGCATGTACTTCTCTTCATAAATATTCTACAAGAAATAATACAAATTTATATATTGACAAATGTAAATACAGTATTACTCAAAACAGTTTTTTATTCTTTGCTTTTAAATTATTTAATATCTACCTGTTGATATAAGGAATCGTCCATTACGAGTGTTTAGGACACGAATTAGGACTATATTATTGGCAAATCCGTTGTATGATGTCGATGAGTTTTTTAATATTCATGTATCTTAATTTGTATCCATTGTATGATAACATGTATTTTAAATTGTATATGACGATGCCATACATGTTTCACATGTTTTTGCAAAATAAACTATCTATCTATGTTAAGAAGTAATCCTTATTTTTACTGTATACAGAGAGACAGATAATCTGATTTTACTTGCTTTTAGGCTTTTTGGCCATTTTTAAAAATGTTTAAAAATATTGAGGAAAAACCTTGCATTATTAAGAGGGATTCGGCATTGTGTGCTTAGTGGTTCGGAAATAAGTTTCGAAGGTATTAAATAAATTATTTTCACACGCCTAGACTTGAACGGCGCAGTATCGCACGCACTGGCCGAGAGCTGAAGATAAGCGAACGTTGGGCGTCATTTTACTCCTGTGTTTATGAAAATTTGTGATAAAGCTAGCCCAGCTATGCGCTACTAGACGAAACATCATGTGTTTGTCTCCTGGTCTTGCTTGTCTCGGCTAGCTCCCTCCTCACAGTCAGCTGGTTACTTCACGCGCGTACTAGACTATTTATTTTCTTTATTTGATATTTTCAATACTTTCTTATCAACGGTGCACCAGTAAAAATACGTGTTTATTTGTACTTTCAATGCGGAATCTAACCATATATTTTAAAAATATTTTTTCGTGGTCAAAAGCGTCTTAATGAAGAAAAATCTAAATTTCTCCATTTCCGTAAAAGGTAAGAAAAACTGTTTACATGTCAATATAAACTTTAATTTCTCAGCATCAAAATAAACCATGATTTTGATCATTGGGTGAAAGGGTTTCGCAGCCACAACAGTTTAAAGTTGCTAATTTTATGAAAATACGATAAATTTAAATATTTTTAATTTAAACACTATGAAGTTCTGATGCCTCAAGCTTTGCACAAAGCATTGTATCACAATTGTCAACAGACAGAAAAAGTTTCATTGTATTTAAAAATTGCAAGGTCAATTTTCTCTATATTTCGGTCGATTTGAGATGGAACAGCCCGTGTTATCTGACAAAGACGAACAATATTACTATGAAAAGGTAAACAAATTGCTGAAAGTGAAAGAAAATAATTCTATTCTTATTTCATTCCGCAAGGCACATAACGTATTAATCGGAAGTATGCAGTAGTAGTACGAGTATATTTAAAGGTGTTTTCAACTGAGGCGGTTATTCAGCGTCTTAATTCAGTGTGGAAGGGAAATGGCCGATATATTTTTCCTGGAACAATCTTTCAGGGTCAGGGTTCTTTCATTCGCCGTAAATTCCGAACTTTACTTCTCTCCCGGAGAAAGTCGTGTTAAGGCTTATGTCGGCCCTGAAGCTCATAGAGCGATTCCAAATAGTTGGTTAACGACTCAAGAATTTATTTTTTGAAAACAACATATGTGACGTATGATTTAAAAAAGGAAATATTTTGAGTGTACATTTTATTAACAAAGCTTCCCTATGTGAACTCCTCTTTGTAGATTATAATTTTTAATCGACGTTTGAGAGAGATTGGAATGTTTTTTCTGTCTCCATAATCAACTTACTGATTTTGAGATATTAAGTACTGAAAATTTCTAAAAATTTTTGTAAATCAGAAAGAGGAGAAATATTACCTGCTGTTTTAGAATATGAACTCTGCAATACTCCTAATCTACTCGTAATAAAATTAATATTTTTCTTTGTTAGTATTATCGGTATTTTATCTACAGTAGAATATGTGGCTTAGCACAGTGTTACTGAAAAGCTTGGTTACACGTGTACAAGTATATGGATTTGTTAAAAAAATTATGGCGCTTTTAAATTTGTGACACTTTTGTTAAGATTTGTATATCAATTTAATGTAAAAATACTTCGTTCACTAAAGTGGGAGGGGGGTTTATTTATGTAAAACTAGCTTGAACTCAAATATGACCACTATTTTGATATCCAATCATAATAATTTACTCCGGCATGATTTGCGTCTAACGAGAAAAACCAACATACGGGTATTTGCGAAAGGCTCTAAACTGGACTGATCTGTTATATTTCGAAATAAACATTGTCAAGAAATGTAAATGAAAGAAATTAAAACAATCTCTTGACATTAGTAAAATGAAGTTTTCATTTTTATGGCAAACTTTGTATTCCTGGACGTATCTTGTTCTTTTAATAAGCCGATATATCTAATGCAAAATTCGCAATTCAAAATTCTTGAGAGCTTCATCATGTGGAGACCACAGTTTCAATGATTCTATTTTTTTTGGGTTATTTTACGACGCTGTATCAACATCTCAGGTTATTTAGCTTCTGAATGAAATGAAGGTGATAATGCCGGTGAAATGAATCCGGGGTCCAGCACCGAAAATTACCCAGCATTTGCTCGTATTGAGTTGAACCTCAACCAGGTAACTTGCCCAGACCGGGATTCGAACCCGGGCCACCTGGTTTCGCAGCCAGACGCGCTGACCGTTACTCCACAGGTGTGGACTCAATGATTCTATCACAGTTTATTTTATTATCATCAGCATTATCATTAATATATTTTGCAGTAGAACTGTCAGACTGCATCTCCAGGTAAAAGAATGATAAATAGGGGAAATAAAATGGATGATAAAGTTAAGATTAATTTCTTTTCTCTATCTCTGATTGTCCAACGACGTGGAGGAACAATTATTATGTCTGACCGTGAAACGAACGGACTCTGGTTGAAATTATGGTTGGGAAAAGTTAACTGGTTGATGTTTTTTGGAGGTTTTCCCTCAACCAATTGAAGCAGAATTCCTGGGTAACTTTCGGACTCATTTCGTCATCATAATTACTAGGGACGACACTTTGTCCCAGTTCGCCACGAGGTTCACTGGTACTGGTGTATAGAGTACCTGTGTTTACTAGTTGATAGGAGCAGTCCAGCGACAGCACGCGACTGTTTGTTGGTATAGATCGGCGGAACGAAAATGCAACGTTTCTACAGGTTACCACTGCCATATAGTATGTATGCGCCTAGCATATGCCTTGATCAGTATGTTTACAATATTACTTACACATATTTACAAAAACGACGAGTTAGTCAAATTACACACAAGTATTTGCAATCGAGTTACGTACATTATTCTGATACAAACTGTAGTCCGTTACAATATATATCACTATGCATTTTTAAGTGTGAAAAAGTGAAACTCCTTCTGTTTTCACTAAAAATATGCTTGTACTGCGAGAAAGTTTGCTCAACATTGCACGATGTTATACATAGGTGCATCCCAAAAAGATTAACATTAGTTGCACTGTTTACTTTTCTAGTATTTCCGATGTCAACAAAAATTTCTTTCCTGGTTCATTGGAGGACATCACTCCTACACCAACGTGAGCTACTTATCGCCCCACAGCATCCGATGTCTCATCTATAGATACAAATATTTTGTTACTACCTCCAGCTTTTCGAATGGGTTCAGAGTTTTTCGAATACAGACGATAAATAGGCTGTACGCATTGATGTTATACTAGGCAGTTTTCTAGACGTGTATTTTTCCATAAACTGCTGAAAATGTGGATTACCGAGCTTGCGTATTGGACCATTCGCCGATACCATCATCTCGCAAAATCATTATAAAACTCAAAGTTTGTAAACCGTGCAGATGAGAGAAATAATGGCAAACGTTCACTATGCTTTTTCATTTCACAATGATTTTGCAAATCTTTACGAACGTTTACCTTTAGTTCTATGTTGTACACTTTACAGCATAATATGTTGTCGCCCTCCACACTAAAATACTCACTTCCAATCGCAGTTGCAATTGCATTCAGTTTAGACTCTTGTATGACTACATTGTATTATGTTTACACTACTGCACACAGAGTCACGATCACAACCACCTTGCCATTAAGTGACAACGGCACCAGTAGTACTTAGGAACTATAGGTAAGCCACTACAAGCAGGTAGTGTCAGAGAGCAGCGTAGGTTCGAATTCTAAACAAGTCAAACTATGTACGTTCGTTCTCCGGTGCAGCACACACAGGTTGCCCTTTCCTGTCACAGTGCAGTACCTTCGAACCCATGGCCTCCGTGACGTCAATATAGGCAAGCAACAACCAACCTAAAATCCGTCCACGCTGGGACAAAGTGTCGTCCCTGATAATTACACTTCCCCTCTTTCATCATGATCTCCGTCTCTTTTCCACATTTCGGGCTTGCTCCGCTGTAGAGACGTCTGCGGGCCCCACCGAACTTGGACACCGTGGTAAGTGCTCATTAGTTGCTATGTATCGTAGCTCTTCCCTGGTCTCGTGGGACCGGGGTTGAGGGATCGGGGTGATACCTACGCGAAATGGTGAAAGGATTCTGTATGCTGTAGGGGAGTTTGGAGACGGCGCGCAGGGGAGTCTGTAATGCGGAGGGGCTTAGGGCATGCACACAATTCCATTCCGGGTAGTACAGCGGGCCCACCCAAGCGGCCTACGTGCGAGAGAAGTCCCCAGCCCCTTAAGGGAACTAATAGAAAAGAATAGCTGACTTTCATTAGGCTTATACATGGAAATTAATATTTGCAGCTCCAGAATACTTACTTACTTACTTACTGGCTTTTAAGGAACCCGTAGGTTCATTGCCGCCCTCACATAAGCCCGCCAGCGGTCCCTATCCCTGTGCAAGATTAATCCAGTCTCTATCATCATACTCCACCTCCCTCAAATCCATTTTAATATTATCCTCCCATCTACGTCTCGGCCTCCCTAAAGGTCTTTTTCCCTCCGGTCTCCCAACTAACACTCTATATGCATTTCTGGATTCGCTCATACGTGCTACATGCCCTGCCCATCTCAAACGTCTGGATTTAATGTTCCTAATTATGTCAGGTGAACAATACAATGCGTGCAGTTCTGTGTTGTGTAACTTTCTCCATTCTCCTGTAACTTCATCCCGTTTAGCCCCAAATATTTTCCTAAGCACCTTATTCTCAAACACCCTTAACCTATGTTCCTCTCTCAGAGTGAGAGTCAAAGTTTCACAGCCATACAGAAGAACCGGTAATATAACTGTTTTATAAATTCTAACTTTCAGATTTTTGGAAAGCAGACTGGGTGATGAGAGCTTCTCAACCGAATAATAACACGTTAAAATAAAATAAAACATACTGTATTATTATATACGACAAATAAAGAGAAAACATTGTGACGTTAAAATAAAATTAAACTTATACTCTATTATTACACCATGGCGCTACAGCCCTTTAAAGGACCAAGACCGACCAGCCGGCTGCTGGCCTCACGTCCACGTGCCGAAGCAGAGGCGGACGATTTCGGAATTACGTGGCGATCAGATGGGGCTACATCTGGCGAATATGGGGGATGGCCAATCAATTTAAAGCTAAAGTCACCAATTTTTTGCAACGAAATTATGGACTTCTGAGAGGATGTATTATATTCCAAGAACAGTAGACCTACAGCTTTATAAATATTATCACGGTGTTTTTCCACACTTTTTAGTTAATTGTATGTAATTTGTTATCTCGTGAAACCAAATGGTTGCGCGTGCCGTAGCATATAGTAAGAACCCCATGATGGGGGCAAGTGAGCTCACTTGCTACGAGTCGGAGCGTAGCGAGGAAAGGAAGCTTCTCGGTCCACATTCTTCTTCCCCTGACGCGCAGGTAAGTTTCACGAGATAGGCCTACTGAATGGCTTATATGAAAAATAAAACGTTCTCGTCTTAGTTTTACCTTGTTCTAAATAGTCTGTCATAATTATTTCCTTCTTTGCTCCAAAATAACTGATGAGAGGATAAGAGGAACAATCTTCCTGGCGATTTTTTGAACGCGAAAATTCTTTGAGCGGGAAGAACCAGGCTGTTTCCATTCTTTCGATTGTTCTTTGGTTTAGGATCGTAATGATGAATCTATGTTTCGTTCACAGTTACTACAGCATCTATACACTTGGAAGGAGTCATCCCAAGGCGGCAGAAAAGCAACTTGGAAATTATCACTATGAATCGTTTCTGATAGCGTTCAGGCATTTTAGGCATCAACTTGGCAAATAATTTTCTCATACCTAAATACTGTAGTATTATTTACGATGTGAAAGACACGTTCATAGGAAATTTTCAGTCTCTGATGTCCGTTTGAACACTAATTGTCGATACTTCATATTTTCTGGAATGGTCACAGAAACAGGCCTTCAAACACGGTGTTCATCATTGGTTCCATAAATTCCTCCACCCTATTTTTATGCTGCGTACAGAGGACAATGATTCCTCAATGTATCTACCATAACTACAAAAATTTCCTTTCCGGACAACTTTAAAAAAAAATAGGTACTTTATCACTGACAAATGTTCAATTTTATCAACATTGAATTTATCTGGCATAATTTTTTTGAAAATTCACAATACATAATCGACAAAACTTTGTATCATCAAACATGCAGTAACTACATATTTATCAAACAACATAATCTTTTCCATTTTTAGATTTTAATTTGCAACGAAAGTCCAAGACTAATCATGTCATTATCTCTTGGTGATCACAATGAAATTTGGAGAATTGATCCAACTTAAATTAAACATCCAATAATATAGAGACTCATTGGCCATGCAGACAGCACGACGCTATGCCATCGCTTACACAACAAGGAAGAAACACAAGTTAAGGAATACTTACATGCTGAAAATAAATAAATGTGCAAATTTCTTACCAGCAACTTATATTAATATAGGCCTATAATTGGCAAAACTCCGTTGTAGGAGATTACTAAACCTTACCGCTGTGCTGTAGGCGGAGTCTGGAGTTTCCCTCCATTAATCTGAACCATTGTCGCTACAGACTGACAAGTCATCTGACGTATCACTGCTATCAGTACGCGCTACTATTGGCTGACAATTAGGAAGGAGGAGGTGAATAGTATATTGTGTCACTCTTTAAGATTGACGCATGCGCAGACCAACGAAGTTTTGTAAGTTGTTCCCCTATAGCAGGGATGTCGAACAGCGCTCTCAAACTGTGAAACGATTAATACTGTTTCCTACCGTAGCTGAGCTGAAACGACAATCAGTCAGCTCGCTGTAGCAGTGTTCTGTACGCAGTGTTTATCAACTCTGGCGGCTGGTATGGATATGGAACGACGATTCAACAGTGAGTGGACAGATAAATATTTATTTATCTTAAAGGACGGAGAGGCATATTGCTTAATATGTAGAAAGGAACTTGGATACATTAGACATCATAATATTAAAAGGCATTTTAATGCCACACGTCATGCTGAAGCTTATGGACCAGTAAAGTTATCCGGTTTCACTCGTGAAAAGGCTGTAGAAGAATTAAAATCAAGATTGAATTCAGAAAACCTTCCATCATCATCGGGTGTTAGAATACACTTGGTTCATGCTAGCTACAAAATTTGTGAAATTATTGCAACGGCTTCAAAGCTGTTTACTGATGGAGAATTTGTGAAAGGCTGCCTCATAGCTGCTGCAAAAGAGATGTTTGTCTCGTAATATTGTTGCAGAGCGCGTATCATAAATGGGGGATAACTTGGAAGAACAACTGATAGCAAGAATGAAAACTTTTTTCATTTATTACTCACTATAGCTCTTGATGAAAGTACCGACGGGAAAGATACGGCGCAGCTAGCTACAGTATATTCATAAGGAGTGTCGATTCAGATTTCAATGTTCATGGAGACCTTGTAGATGTCATTTCTCTAAAGGATCAAACTCGAGGGGAAGATATTTTTGAATCTATAACAAAAACTATGAACAAATTTGAAGTCACGCTCAAAGTAATTAATTTTATACATCAAAACAATTTATGTTTTTGAACTTGAAGTTGCACTGCTACAACACATACAGGCTAAGTTGATATTTTAAATATGATATTAACAACATTATTATTATTATTATTATTATTATTATTATTATTTATTTCCGTCACTAACGAACAACATTTATGGAATGACCTAGTAGATAAAACTCTATTATTATTATTATTATTATTATTATTATTATTATTATTATTATCATCATCATCATCATCATCATCATAATTCGTCCTCAGGTAGGCTACATTCTTTGTTTATCAGAGTTCGTCAAGTGCAAATCTGAACTGAGTTCCTAATCAATTGGTAAGATGTATAAAAGTTATCAAAGTACCAGCAGCCGCAGTTCCGCTTTTGTTTACGATCATTCGGCCGGTCTGTCTGCTATCTGTGTTCAACCGTTGAACGGTAAGGGAGGAGTGAAGGCTCTGCAGTTCACAGCTCGAGAGCGCTGTTCGACATCCCTCCCCTATAGCAAGAAATATGCCATATTTATCAGCCCGTCTAATTATTCAGAAACAATTCTTACACCTCAGAACGTAATGCTAATGTCTGTAGTACTAAAATGCAATTGTGTACAGAAAGTTTGCATGATAGCACAATTACTGTACAGTTCACCAGTTGTGTGTCGTAATTGGAACTGTCGCCACGATGTCGCGTTAGAGGGCCAACAGCTTGCAGCCATCGCGGTCTCATATGCATAACATGCACTTTGCTGCTACTCCTTGTTACATGTGTCAATGCCGAAAACTTACGTGTAATTGCTCTTATACGGGTTAATCGAGAAATGAAAAATAGCCTTAAGTATGCTCTTGTCTTGTACTTTAATTAACTTTGATCATTACTTACATCAGCACGTGACTTCTTGGTTTGTGCGTGATTTATAGTTTGTCATCCCACTGTCTATGTTATGTTCTGCGATGTCACGTGTGGGCAACCAGCGTCAAGAAAACTACCCAGTTGTACAAACATCAGGATGGAAATTCAGTCATTCCCAGTGATCAAATTGTCATCATTATCACTGTGTGGTGCGAGGTTCTCGGGTTCAAACCCGGCCAACGGGACGGATTTTTAAGAACAACAAAAATATTTGGAAGGACTCCTTCGAAAGGAGAGTAAATCCAGGGCACCAAGACAATATTACTGACCTTTTCTTATACATGTTAAAACTAAACTCCTGAAACCGTCAACCTCGGCACTCATCTCCTCATCGGGGACATGCTCTTCTAGATGCTCCCACCTCAGAAACAAAATTAGGCACTACAGAACTAGCAAAATCCAAGAAGATCTTAGTTGACCATATTTAGAGGCAATGAAAAGACACAAACTATAATTAAAATTCAAGTACATAATCATAATCACCATTACCATTACGTCGGTCTGGGTAGCGTAGTCAGTATAGCGCTGGCCTTCTGTGCTCGAGGTTGCGGATTCGATCCCGGCCCAGGTCGGTGGTATTTAATGTGTTTAAATGGGACAGGCTCATGTCAGTAGATTTACTGGCATGTAAAATTCCCGCGGGACGAAATTCCGGCACACCGGCGACACTGATATAACCTCTGCAGTTGCGAGAATCGTTAAATAAACCATAATTTAATTTCATTACCATCACCACTATCATCGAGTTAATAATAGGCCTAATCATGTTAATCATACTTACATATCTCTAAAGTTTTCATTGTTCTGGCAGTCATCGTAAACCATATTTTATTCTTCTTATCATCAACCCAGTTACGATTTTAAAACTTGACTAACATCAGTTTTCCTTTGAACTTCCTTCCTTTATTAGTCCTGAAGATTTTTGACTTCGAACTTCCTTCAATATTCCTTAATTTGGAATCCTGCTAACGAGGTCAGCCGAGTATTGAGTTATTATTTCTATTAAGGTTTATGTTTATAATCTTTCTTGAATGTCTTCATTTCAATCTTCATTACTACTTATAGAAAGATCCGACTATTGAACTTCTTACCATTAAATATGCAATTATTGAATGCTGACAGATGAAAAATAATGAAATTACAAACTGAATTAATAGGGCAACGAGAAGAAGAACGAGCACTTAATGTCAATTGTCTGTAACCTACTCAAAACATCTCCAAAATTTCAAAGGAGATTTTACACATCGCATCGGTGAAATAAGCGCAGAAACGACGATTACTGAACATGAAATTAAAATTGAATGGCGATAAGGATGATTATCAAGATGGAGACCAACATTATCATGAGAATGAACAAGAATGCTGATTTTAATGAAGTTGTAAATCAGTGGTGGGCAAAATGAACGCAACCCACGAGACAGGATTTAAATGGCAACTACATACTGTGGAAGGGGTTGCACTCTACAGTGCAGTGACGGATTTACAGACAGTTGCGCCATTACACTCCTACCTACCATATGTAATTCGAATAGTCCATTCACGTGATATTTAATTAATCATTTTTCAAAGAAATTTATTTGAAATTGGGATTTATATCTGTGCAAGCTATTTCCAGTTGCGCAAGGAGATGAGCATCGCTTAAGCGGGAACTGTGACCGGACTTTATAAATTTCATTTTACAAAACAGCTGTTCGCACTGGTAGGTTGATGAATACATACGTCATTTCCCGTAACTGTGGTCCTGGAACACAACTACTATGATCTACGATACAACCATTCAAAGATCATTGTAGAAGTAACACAGACCGTTTGTTGATAGCTGCAGTGACTTGAATTCAAACTACAGTACAGCAAAAATATAGATAAACGACGTACTACGTTATGGAGTACAAGATTTGAATAGTTGTATCGTGGACAATAGTTATGTTCCAGGACCATAGTTATAGGAAATGACGGTACTCATTATTTTTGAAGCAAACTGTCTAAGCAGTGGATATGTAGTACTGGACATCTTTTAAAAAAATTTTAGCCCCCAGGAGACTTTCACATTCTGCTTTCAAGAAGCCATCATTCTGCAAATCCAGTACCTCTAACTGCAATTCTGGGATAACATTTGCAATTTAAACATGAAAAGGAGTGGCAAAAATATTGAAATCTTTCTCCATCCTTTGAAAATCACTGAATCTGTGTTCTTTGAACTCGTATAACAGGTGATCTATTTTAAGAATATACATATTTAAGTTCGCATCCTAAATATTTGTAACTAATCCTAAACTTGAGAAATAAAAGAACCGCCTTTCTTGTAAGTGTGATATCCTCTCGATTCATACGATTCTGCGAAAGACATTGTATCACTAATGAAGCTCCGAAGTACAGCAGTCCACTATAATCCGCCACGTACACGCGCAGTATTTTCATGGAGTGGGGAAAGGGGAAGGTAGGGGGTAAGTTTGATGCTTCGCTGAGGTCTGACATCACTGCGGCAATGCCGCAGGAATGCCCGCCATTGTTGTAAATGAACAGCAGTACTGAGGTTAGTGTTTAAACACAGATGAACATGGGGATGAGGGAGAACATTAAAAAGGGATTGAAAGACGAGATCAAGATAACTTCTGCAATTAAGAGAATATCACTACCGGTATACACGAGTTATTTCTGAATCTTAAACGAAATGTAATTCGAGTAGAAGAGTGAGAAATTAACAGTATATTTTCAGTATCATTAAAAGTGTGCTTATCACAATTCATTCATTATTCTTCACCCATGAAGTATAAGCATGTGACTTATTTTATGAATAGGGTGGAAGGAAAAAATTACGTAACGCTATGGTGAATAAAACCGCAAACTCTCTGAATACTAAACTAAGTAAAAGAGAAGTTCACGGTGTAATGCCATTTCATTCAATGCGTGTCTCGAGAAGCCAACAAAGGAAATGGAATTCGTATAAAATTATGCATAATCGAACCACAGATCTGACGACGACCACAGTGCTAAATGCGACCTCATGAGTCACTTCAATTGCAAAACTTCCATGCTCTGTAATTCTTTATTAAACCCTCCAAGGACGACTATGGATTTACCTGTTGAGATATAAGAGACTTTCAAACGTGAGAAATGAAAAATAAGTAACTGAGTTGTTTATTGTAGGAAGTAAACAATAATACAGTATATACATGTGAAGAGTCCACTGCAAGAATGATGGATGTCATTTGGAATACATTTTGCAGGAGAAGCAATTGAAATTTTGAAATGCTTAGCGCTCAAAGCTTAACTGTGATTTTCCGATGATTACTGGACAATGACTATCAGTGTTAATGCCATATAACTCTCTATGTACAATCTATATGTCTCAAGCTATGCATTGACAGTCTTGGTTCATTTTTGACAAGAAAGTGACATCCATCATTCTTGCAGTGGACTCTTCATTTGCTAACTTCTCATAGACATTAAACTGTTTTTATTAAGTCTGCACGGGACCTGAGCGTTAATGAGTACTGCAGACTACACCTTAAGTCCCCATTCCACATTCCACTATGTGCGAGTAGACCTGAAGGCAAGTATTGCTGAGTGACGAATTGTATACTTAAGACTTGCATCAAAATCCACCACTGCGGTATTTGCTCGTTTCTAAAGTGGTGAAGGGAAACGGACATGGGCGGCATATCTTCTTTACTTTTTCCTTCCCCTTTATGCCCAGATCTGGTCTACACCATGATCCATTGTACACTGTTCCAGAAGTAAGAAACAAATATAAGACCACAAGTCTCACCTGAAGTCATCCGGCTTCTTTCAACATTAAATTGATTTCGGAATATGTATGATAAGACATTCTTGTGTTAAATTCTAACGTACCTTGTTTACATGTTTCGACCTTTTATGGGTCATCCTCAGAACTGGTCGTTGTTGGTCTTGGCGCCTCTTGTTTTGTTTCCTGTGAGAGTGTGTTCGTGTGGTGTAATGTAGAGTCAAAGAGTGTGTGTGTTCTGAAATTGAGTTGTGTGTTGAGAATTTCGTTGGGATGTGTTTTCGTGTGACTGTATATTTCATATTGTTCTAGTGTGTTTAGTTTCTGGCTTTTTGGCTGGATGTGTAGTATTTCCATGTCTCTGTTGATGTCTCTGTGGGTGTGGTTAGCATTTGTGATGTGTTCTGCATATATGGAGGTGTTTTGTAATTTTGTTATGGTTGTGATGTGTTCTTTGTAACGTGTTTGAAATGATCTGCTTGTGTGTCTTATGTAGAAGTTGTTGCAGGTGTTACATATGCAGAACACATCACAAATGCTAACTACACCCACAGAGACATCAACACAGACATGTAGATACTACACATCTAACCAAAAAGCCAGAAACTAAATATACTAGAACAATATGAAATATACAGACACACAAAATACACCCCAACGAAATTCTCAACACACAACTCAATTTCAGAACACATACACTCTTTGACTCTACATTACACCACACGAATACACCCTCACAGGAAACAAAACAAGAGGCGCCAAGACCAACAACTACCAGTTCTGAGGATAGCCCATAAAAGGTCGAAACATGTAAACAAGGTACGTTAGAATTTAACACAAGAAAGTCTTATCATACATATTCCGAAGTGATACAGTGTTAAAAGTTGTGTAATCAAGATGTATTAAATTGATCTTTAAAATTGGTAAAATGGATGCAATGTGAATAAACGCATTGCAAATAATGGGTCAATGAACCAAACAGATTATGTTTTGCTTCTGAAAATGTTCTTCCTGAGATTCAAGAGCCCCAAACCAATGACAAACTTACTTATAGGAGTACACAGAACAACAATAATAAATTGTTCCAAATTGTATCGTTTGATGCAAAAGAAATACACGAAGGCAGTCCTATGCCAACATTTGTAAAGTCCAATGAGAAGCTTATTATTTAATTGGAAGTCTTCTTCCAGCTCTCATTTCTTACAAAATATATTTTGTTTCAGATCTTGACCAACTGTCCGTTAGGTCTAATATAGTCTAGTACTAAGCTTAAAAGTAGAATTGACTGAACAACTCCAGAAAGTATTGCATGATAATAACAGTTACATTCATAGTTTTTAAATATAACTTTGAAAATGATTCAAACGACTTACAATTTATAATGTGTTAATTATTCATTAAGTAATAACAACGCTGTATTTTAAAATATAATAGATTTAAGTTATGACATTTTTTTAACAAGCGCAGGGAAGCGCACGGGTATGATCAGTCATAAAATAAAGAACTTGTGCTTTTAATGAATGCAAGAAAATAAATGTAGAATTCGCTGCTCAAGCCACTATACTTCGTTCCATAATGTCTGACAAGAGAAGTAAACATTGCCGGCAGAGAAGAAGAAAAATATAATTGCTATTCAGCCAATGACAGAGATCTCAGTACACGCTTGTGTTGACGTTGGGCTGTCTGAAGCGTTCTACCTCTGCCCAACTTGAAAAGAAGCGTGAAATGAGATTTCTTGCATTGGTTAAATAGCAATATTATACTTCTCTCCTCCTCTGCCGGTCATTTTACTTCTTCTGTTAGACATTATGGAGTGTGAGGTCTCGCCATCCTCATTGAATAATCAAGACTACGTACTGTATATTAGTAGTCATTTATTTCTCCAAGAATGATATGTTGTGGGTTGCTAAGGATCAAGACGAACGTAGAATCTACAGTATATATATATATATATATATATATATATATATATATATATATATATATATAATTTGAACTGGTAATGGAAATTACGGGAAAACGGCTGAACGGATTTTAATAAATGACCCCTCATTTTGAAGCTTGGAACCCAACGTTTTTCAGAAAAATAGTAGTTTTCAGTGAAATGTCAATTTTTCAACATCATTTTCCTATTTTATAAAATCCATCTGTCGTCACTAACTAATTCATTTCAGAATAAAACAAAACACACTCTACAGTAAACAATATTACACGAAGGCCATGATCTGCAAGAATGCTGACATATTTAGAACTCAAATTAAATTGGTTATTAAAAACTTCAAGACTTGCTAAAAATACTTTACAGGTCTGATTCTGTGGTATGTAATTTTCTGAGTACAGTATTGTATATTAAAAACTACAAAATTTGAGGTGGTTTGATAACATTATTACAATTATAAATAAAATATTATTATAGTTAATACCATGATGTGACTATTTTTCATTAATTATACATATTAATGCTTTATTGATGATATGAAAGTGAAACGTTTTGGGGTTATATAAGTAGATGTAGAGAATATCTTAAATTAGATCTTGATTTCTATAATTTACTGACTGGCGGCTATATGGTATTTATAGTATATGTTACTGAAAACTATAAAACTTACGTAAGATAATAATACTGTTATTAAAAATCAAATATTTTTATAGTTATTAATCAAGTGAGGTTGGGTCTTTTTCATATACTTAATGGCGGTGTGGTTAGATATTTATATGCGTCATTCTCTTCACTATTGGCTCGAGAGAGCGCAAAAATTAGAGTTCCTAAGGAACGACCAAAAGGTATTACTTACTGATAAAATAAGAGACCTACAAAATTTTGTAGTCTCCCGATCATTTCAGCAAGATCTCTTATCAGGATAAATGATTTTACCCTCTATATTTCAAGGTAGTTTACGAAACATGCAGCAGCTATACCAAGATGCTAGGGTAAACTAGGGTCTGTTGGACAGTCGGGCATGTTGTACACTCTGCATTTTAACGTGTTACCTCGCCACTTGTGGGCACCACATTCTGCTAGAAGTCAATGACGGAAGTAGCTCCACTCGTGGCTACTTCCGTCATTGACTTCTAGCAGAATGTGGTGCCCACAAGTGGCGAGGTAACACGTTAAAGTGCAGAGTGTCCAACATGCCCGACTGTCCAACAGACCCCAGTTTACCCTATGTCTATTGTTCGAAAGCATAGCAAACCTGACTTTTTTTTTTTTTTTTAAGTTTCACCTACAATCCACAATGACCTGAAATAGCTATTGCTTTACTCTCACATGAAAAACCCACTGATCGTCCTGACATTGTTACTTGTGTTTTCGCGTTGAAACTCAAAAACTGAAGGTGAATAGGTTCAAGAAAAAGTATTTGGCATAAAACACATTCAGAGGGAATATACATCATTATTATGGAAGCAAATAACTTTCAAAATGCCTGGTATTCATGAAAATAAAACTGAAAAATTTTTATTTGAACGTCTAATGAACTTAGTTCGCAGCACTTGCTGCACAAGTCACTAGTATTATAGAAATGGTAGATGATATTTGTCCCTAATAGGTGTCCACTTGAACATTTCACGTTACAAATTAGCGTCGCATATCAACTGTAAGGCTCCGTAACTAAGACTTGGAATTTCGAAAAATTGATTAGCTCCCGGCCATGAGTATAGTGTGATCACTCAGTTGGCGAAGCGCACAGAATGTATTGCATTATGTCGTATGTCACGTGACAGTGTTGGCATCCACAGAGGACAACAACTCAACTATTCTTTCAAAGTACACAACGTTGTTTCTCAATACAACATTCAAAATAAGTTTTTACAACCTTACAATTATTGTGGGAAGCTATTTTTTGTTTTTCTCTATCGATTGTGGATATTTAACTTTGTTCGCAGATTGAGGGGAGTTTTTGACATGAGAATATAAACAGTTTCTTTGATTACATTATTTTCTTCAGAAAGGACATGGGAAAAAACTAGATTTATGACACTATAATGAAACTTGATTGAAAGGGGCAGCGTCTAATTTCTTGGGTCATAATTTGCCTACATCAGATTTAAACGCCGCTAGACTTCTTCTACACTCATTACCGGAGATAATTTTGATCGTACAGGTGTTCCAACCACGGAAATGGAATTCTAGACAATGTGAAGCTAGAAGAGTCTACGAAAGTCTTTATCGGCCATATCTGGAGATGTATTTTATTCAAATACATCCTTTTTCCCGTTATATATAATTATCAGTTAAATATAAAAACATAAATTTATTGCTAGAAGCTATGTACACTTATACAAATGTAAACAGGAATCAATCTTCTAGCGCAAACCTAAAATAGTAAAAATCATGTTTAGGAAGCAATTCTCACACATTTAACAAATGCAAGATGCAAAAGAGTTTAAAATTTAAAATTTAATTCACATAGAAATAATATAAATTTAAAATAATTTTGAATATTATTTACACAAATACACACACATTAAACAAATACATAATCTTTAAAAATAATATTTCAAACGGCTGTTTTCGATTTTACTGACATTTGACATTTTGTAAGGTTGGATATTTTTCTAGTTTGTTGTCCGGTGGATCAAAGTAGATGCCGTGATTAATAGCCGTTCCGAGGAATATTTCGGTTCCTCGGTTAAGTCGAATTTATAATTCTGTATTTATGATGATACAATTTGAATTTATTACAATTTTTGTGTACAAAGTTTAATAAACTAATTTCAAGAATTACAAACATTCTTCCGTTCTAATATTCCATACTAAAGAATAGAATGAAATGTAGCTAAATAAATTCTACGTAAAATATAAACTGACACAATAGTTTCTGAATATATGGCGGTAATTGAGAAACTTAAACGAAATCTGTCGAAACAAATATCTATCTGACCTAGAAACAAGAAAGGCAGTATTACGTGTAACTTCAAATGAAAATTTATATAAAAATATGCTATTATTATAATAAATGAGTATATAACGAGTGTTTCTTTTTTGACATTGTGACACCAACTATTAATTTCTGTTCAAGAAATATTAAAGATTGAGTCACAGTTTGTTAATCTTGCAAAGAAAAGGATCTATGCAAAATGCCATGCAATTACTTAAAAAAGCTATGGAAGATATGATTTAAACAGTTTTAAAAATGCAGTTTTGACAAAATGAACGATACAATTGCACATTGCTGGCTCGTATCGTATTTGCATAGTAGGACATTTTAATGCATAACTTGGTCAATTTTATAGACATCTTAAAATTCCTTTCACAAATATAAAGGTAAAAGTTCATAAATAAATTACTAATGAACAATACAATTGCTGGCTGATACTGTATTTGCATGGGAAGAAATTTTAATGCACAACTTTGTCTAGTTTATAGATATCTTAAAATTTATTTCACAGTTATAAAGCTTAGAGTTCGAATTCAATTAATAAAGAAAAATGGAAAATCAATTTTTTGACTCTCGAAGGGGTATGTATCCTCTTAAACAGTTAAAGCTTCGGTTCCTAATACAGAGTGTCGAATTTTTATGAGATTTGAATTTATAACCTTTCTCGACAATTTTTCGCATTGTCCAGATCAACCAATCACTTAATTTACGTTTTCTTGCCAGCCGAACAACATTTCGTTGAACTTCTTATGAGGCCGGGTGGAAATGACCTCTTTCTTCATTATGAGCTAGATACAGAGTCAATAACTACATTATACAGAGACATCATTTTATTTTTACTTCAATTTTTATTGTACCTGAGTTTTTGAATGTACTTCACTCCCACCTCCTCTACTAGTAAACTTACAACCGTTCTCCACACAGAACCAAGACCGCGTATGCAGTACTGAGTTAGTGAGTATAGTACGTTCCAGAAATATGTTCGTGTTTGCCAGTGATGAAAGAGCTTTCAATATTGAATCATATTTTCGCACAGGTACTGTCGTCCGTTTGCCTACGTCGCATCCCGGTTTCCCCCACCTGCTTCTGTTCGCCCCTCTGTAAAGTCTAGTAGCTGGGCTGTCTTAGCTCTTTTCTGAAAACATTAATTTCTGTTAGGAATTGGACGTCTACGTAATATTATATAACTGTTTAAAATAACTTAAATAAAAGGGCCTCGGAAAGTAGTTATCTCTCACGTGATTTCCCCCCCCCTTCTACGACCCTGTCCACACCTGTGGAGTAACGGTCAGCGCGTCTGGCCGCGAAACCAGGTGGCCCGGGTTCGAATCCCGATCGGGGCTAGTTACCTGGTTGAGGTTTTTTCCGGGGTTTTCCCTCAACCCAATACGAGCAAATGCTGGGTAACTTTCAGTGCTGGACTCCGGACTCATTTCACCGGCATTATCACCTTCATTTCATTCAGACGCTAAATAACCTAGATGTTGATACAGCGTCGTAAAATAACCCAATAAAATAAAAATAAAAACAAAATCTACGATCCTGCGACAAAACCACTTGAACGGACAGTAGATAGCATTTCTGAGTAATTTTATCTTTTCGATCGGGCAGAAGTGAAGATTAAATTTACATTACGTAAGGTACTCTTTTATAGAGTATGTATAGAATTATTTCAACATGAGTTACTCGTACGAAGGACGAAACTGGTAATTGGAATTAGGTACAATAGTCTATAGTGCGATAATATGCACACAATAACTGAAGCCTGTATCGAAATGAACGGCCACCATTTTCAAAAATGTGTTCAAATATCCGTATTACGATTATTTTTCAATTTAACTTCATTCTCTATATTGTACGCCAATGTGCTGTAACAGTACAATATACACTGCATAATTAATACGTCCGAATGGATAGTTCAATTCGTGAGTAAAAACACTAAGTGTTAATACAGTACTGTATTTTGATTAAATATAAACCTAATGAAAATTATCATACTCAAAATTGCGATATTTCCTAATTTAAGTAAATGGATGAACTACTTTTCATCCCTCCTATACCTAGTAAAGTGATTTGTATTTTACGCCAGTATCTTCGAACTCCAGTCTTGGAAGGGGGAGCAAGCGGTGTTTCCGGTTCTGGACCTTTAATCCAAAGATATAGCCAGGTTAATATTAAAAATGTTAGTAAAAATAAAATGATGTCCCTGTAGATGTTGCTAGCGACATTGAAGCATCAAGTTTTTTTTTTTTTTTTTTTTTTTTTTTTTTTGAAATTTGGAAGGTCTTTCTCTTCCCGATACGGCAATCTTCACAGACGTCTGAGGTTTATCAGTCTGATAACCATAAAGTTAGAAAATTCACAAGACTATCCAATATTTCTTGAATAATTGTATTTTTATTTTTATTTTAACGCTAATCATTTTTGAACTACATAATTCTGGTGCTTTAGTTGTAGTTAATATACCAAACATGGCGATGGCGCGAACCAACCCTACTCGTACATTACTGCCGTATGATTCCTGCTCACGTGGAGACAAAAGAGTGACTTTTTTTCTCGTTTCCACGATCGCAGCGCAGATTGCCCTGACCCGTGGCGACCCCTTGCACCAGCAATTGCATTCATCAAGTTGGTGCAATCCGATGCAAGGACCAAGTGCAGCATTCTTCTATTGGAAGAGGTCATTGGTCAATACTCCGCAGTTAACATCCAGCGCCACATGAGCAGAAATTTGGTAGCCTTGGGTCCTTAATTAATCTTCATAATGTATTCAGCACTTGCAGAATTAACAGGCAACGGAGATATTGCAGTTCTAGCGCCATCACTTCCGGCGATGTTCTATGCGGCGACGGCTGAGGAACAAAATCCCTCGTATCGGCTACAGGAAGGCTCACCAAGTGATAATGGATTTTCACAACGATTTTCTACCATGCTTTTCACTTGAAATAAGAAATCTCCCTATATATTTAAACTAGTGGCTTGTGCAGCAAATGCTGCTGCAAACTAAGTTCATTAGACGTTCAAATAAACATTTTTCAGATATATTTTCAATGAAGAATACTTGTCTTTTTGACAGTTATTTGCTTCCATAATAATGAAACATATTCCCTCTGAATGGATTTTTTTAGGCCAAATACTTTTTCCTGAACCTATCCAACTTCAGTTTTTGAGTTTCAACGCGAAAACGCAAGTATCAATGTCAGGACGATAGCAGTAGCTATTTCAGGTCATTGCGGATTGTAGGCAAAAGTTAAAAAAATGTCAGGTTTGCTAAGCTTTCGAACAATAGCATTTTCGTATAGCTGCTGCATGTAGAACTTGAAATGTAGAGCGTAAAATCATTTTATCCTACTAAGAGATCTTGCTGAAATGATCTGGAGACTACAAAATTTTCTAGGCCTCTTATTTTATCAGTAAGTAATACCTTTTCATCTTTCCTTAGAATCTGTAATTTTTGCGCTCTCTCGGGCCAATACTGAAGACAATGTCACATATCAATATCTACAGTACACCGCCATTAAGTATATGAAAAAGACCCAACCCCACTGGGTTAATAAGTATAAAAATATTTGATTTTTAATAACAACATTATTATCTTACTTAAGTTTTGTAGTTATATATAGCAGCCACTCAGTAAATTATAGAAATGAAGATCTAAATTAAGATATTCTCTACATTTACTTACATAACCTCAAAACGTTTCACTTTCATGTCATCAATATAGCATAAATATTATGTACAATTAATGAAAAATAGATGCATCATGATATTAACTATAATAATATTTAATTTCTAATGGTAATAATGTCATCACTCAAGTTTCGTAGATTTGAATATCCAATACACAGCTGTACTCAGAAAATTATACACTGCAGGATCAGTTTTTAATAACAAATTGAATTGAGCTCTAAATATGTCGGCAATCCTGCAGGTCATGGCCTTCGTGTAATAGCTTATTGTTTATTGTAGTGTGTGTTTTGTTCTGAAATTCAATCAAGTCGGCCGTGATTCAATAAAATTAGTTCTCAAAACTGACAACAGATGGATTTTGGAAAATAGGAAAATTATGTAGGAAAATTGACATTTCAATGAAAACTACTATTTTTCCGATAAACGTTGGATGCCAGGCATGAAAATGAGGGGTCACTCATTAAAATCCGTTCAGCCGTTTTCCCGTAATTTCCATTACCAGTTCAAATTATATATATATATATATATATATATATATATATAGATATATATATAGATAGTGTAAGTTCTTACAGTCAATTACTTAACAATATTACATACATTGAACCTTTATGTTATTACATGAAATAGTATTTACAAATTATGACAAACGTTTTCACCAATAAATTTGGCATCTTCAGGTCACATTAAAAACATATTAACATAAAATGAACACTTAAGATATTCCAGTTAAACACAATCGTTAGAAATTAAAATCTGGTATAAAAGGCAGTCTGAGTAATATGCCATTAAAATACATGTAGCAAAACGATGTAACCAAGATGTCGTGGAATATGCTGATAACACTGTATTTTTTTTCATTTATTTAATACTATACACTTGAGCTACATTAGGCATTGCAGCCCGAAAGAGCAGAAGCTCGTGCTCGGGCGCAGTTCAGAACAGTTATACAAAATATATCACAAAATTAAGAGAGTTCATTGAGCACAATAACATCAATAAATGGTAAAATAATACAGCATGTAATAATAGGGTCTATATACAAATAGAAAATACAAAAGTACATAAATATTAGAGTATCAATTTTTAACTCAATTAGCTTAAACAATTAAATAATTAATCTGATTTGTTTCTTAAATCTATGTGTGTTCAGTGTACTTAGCTCAGGGTAAGCTCTAATTAATGTATTATATATTTTGGGTCCAAAATTTCTGCTGTGTTTTAATCCAGCAGTTGTATGGCATTTGGGAGTATTTAGAAAGAAACTGTAGTTTTGTCTCGTATGATATTCATGAGGATCAAATTTAAATTAATTGTGGTTTTTATGGAATGTTTGTTTATAAATTTGTTCTATATTTTATAAACCAAATTCCTGAAAAATTAATTTTGAAGGGTAATGAAAAGGTTTATATAGACAAATTTTTGATAATTCTTTTTTGGAGCAAATTTAAAGGATGGAGAGTCGATTTAGCCATTCCTCCCCAACCTAAAATACCATACTGAATTATTGATTGAAACAGAGCTAAGTACACAGTACGCAGAACATAAACAGGTAAATAAGAGCGTAGAATGGAAAATTTGTGGATTGTTTTACGCAATCTGTTACACAGAAAGGAGATATGCTTGTCCCATTTTAAATGTTGGTCAATAATAATGCCTAAATATTTAACTTGTGGGGATATACTCAAAGCGTTACATGTATTAACATGGAAGTATACATAACGAAGACAGAAGGCATGCCAATCTTCAAGTATATGCAGATGTAGTTCCCAAAATGATGATATGTTACAATATATAGGACGATCGTGTTGCTGTTTATGAACATATGGAATTAAAGCACTGTAAAGAGTAATGTGAAAGAATTTTTCTTTAATAAAAAATTTTTTTTTTAGAAAGGATATAAATTTGATGTCGTGAATTAACGATACTTACGAGAAGGTTGAGGAGAAGTTGACGTGAGTCCATTGATGCAGCAACACGACTGAACTTTACAGTGGATTGTAGTAGATGAAGAAAACTGTGTACCAGGCAAACCTAGTGGATAAACCGGATTCATTTCTGTACATCTGTACATCTTGGTAACATCATTTTGCTACACGTATTTTAATGGCATATTAGTCAGACTGCCTTTTATACCAGTTTTTAATTTTTAACGATTGTGTTTAACTGGAATATCTTAAGTGTTCATTTCATGTTAATATGTTTTTAATGTGACCTGAAGATGCCAAATTTATTGGTGAAAACGTTTGTCATAATTTGTAAATACTATTTCATGTAATAGCATAAAGGTTCAATGCATGTAATATTGTTAAGTAATTGACTGTAAGAACTTACACTATTTGATTGATACTATACTTAACGGACCCAACATGCCTTTAAAATCCTTATACATTTCTATATCCGGAGGGGGCCTAGCTTTCGAGATATATTTTTTCAAAATAATCGCTTGACACTCATGTCTCATATCTCCATTTCCATCGTGAAGAAGAAAAATATATTTAAGGCCCAAAATGTTTATGCATTGCCCTCAAAATCAGGGACTAACTTCTTCGAGTGGTTTTAAGTATATATTCCATCTGTCAGTGATCATATCATTCTTTTGGTAAACTCGTGGACCAGTTACCGGGGTAGACAGGCTATAGAAAGAAAAACTCCAGAAGGTAAAACATTGGAAGTGTTAACAATTCCAAAGCACACAGCTCCGATTCTGCAGCCTCTTGACGTTTATGACGTTAGGCCTTGGAAAAATTTCCTTCGGAAGTTCTCTGATAGTGTTTTGTTACTTGACACTAAAATATATATATATATATATTTTTTTTCCTCGCTGTTATTTATACTCGCTTTAACATCTTTTGGTCATATCGCGAGTTAATCTTTGGTTGAAATCCGAAGGCCTGTGTACTATTGTTGAGACTGGTTCTATTGTTGTGAACTAGATGGCGACTGTATATATATGTTACTGATTTGTTATGAATATGATTTCGGTGATGAATGAGGCCGGTGATTTTCAGGGATGTTGTGGCCCGAATTTCCTGGCATTTGCCTTACGGTTGAGGAAAAACCCTGAAAAACCTCAACCAGGAAATTCAACCCGACCGGGAATCGAACCCGGGCCCTCTGCATAAGCGACCAGCATGCTGATCCCTACACCACAGAGGTGGTCTCGGCACGAATATTATATTGCATCGTAAATATAATGTGATAAAATTGCAGTCCTTAACACATAATCAGTTCTCATCTCCGAGATATGTAAATATGTTTAAATGTGGCTGGTATAAAGCCGGATACCTTGACAAAAAATGCAATATTCAAGAAGCTACTTTCTGAAAAACAGGTACATTTATCGCATTAAATTATTGTATGCTTCATAAATACTGAAGCTGTTTTTTTTTTTTTTACTTTTTATGTTAATTGTTGTACATTTTTATGTTTCTAAATATATAATAAATGTATGTTAATAAGGCGTTTTTTATTTATTTTGTAAATCATCTCGTGGCCCCCCTCGGCCCTTTACACAACCCCCCCCCCCATAAGATCGCGACTCACACTTTGGGAACCACTGCTCTAAACGAATATTTTTGTAATACTGATTCAACTTTTGGACTAACTGGATTTTGTGGAGATGAAATCTGAAGTCGCAGTGCCAAATTCCTCAAAGACTTCTTATCGATATCTGCAACGGGAGAGTGTTGTCGCGTTCATCCATTCTACTGCAACTCAACTAAAATAATAAAACTGAAGAGTTAGAGAAGATTCTGTGTAAAGTTGGCAACATTGGCCCAGAATTACAAGTTCGTGTTACGGCGAGTTTCCGTGAGAGACTGTAACAGATCATTTACAACGAGAGCGGGGCTTTCCTTAAGGATGTAATTTTTAAGAAGTAGTAGTTTAAATTGTGTAAATAAAGGAAGTCGTAAGGTTTAATATAATTAATAAGCTGTTGAGACTTTTAAATATAGGTTTGATTAACAGTATATGATTTTATTTCATTTAAAAGTATTTCACTTAAAATTCCCTACCTTCTATACGAAGAAGGAAGCACTACGATTCAGTTAAATCTTTACAGGGGGGGGGGAAACTGACGTACAACAGAATTTTACTTCAGGTTCATACTTTTCTTCAGTCTCTTACTTATGTACGAATCGATTTTCAACAGTAATCTCACTAGAGGTTTTGATTTATCTAGAGAAAATCAAAACTCGAGTGGGATTTAATTGACTATTACACGATTAGAATTAAGTATATAAAGATTAGAAGTAACGAAGTACTCCAATACAATAAAATATTAATTGACTCACGAAAATACAAAATTGTCTTCAAATTTGTACCATCTCAACATTATAAATACTGTATTACGCTAGTAGATGGCAGTAGTATGTTATGAATAGCTGTTTTCTTACCAGTTGTGCCAACTATGGAATCTTCATTGAACTCTGTGGACGGTTGCTGGTCAAGAAGGCTTTGTTGATTCAGTTTCATTTTTATTAAAACAGTTGCATTCCACTTCAATTATCCCGATCCCAGTAATCAACGTCACTTGAAGATGATTTATTTTTTATTTTATTGGGTTATTTTACGACGCTCTATCAACATCTAGGTTATTTAGCGTCTGAATGAAATGAAGGTGATAATGCCGGTGAAATGAGTCCGGGGTCCAGCACCGAAAGTTACCCAGCATTTGCTCGTACTTGAAGATGATTTTCAATAAATCTTAATATTAAACAATCTCTGATACGTGATTATTCATAATATCATAATTTAGCAGAAGCTATAACATAACCTAAATAATATAAACGAGTGTTAGAAAAGTTTTAATTAGGGATGATGAAATAAAGAAGAAACATTTTAATTAACGACGATGAAATAAAAAAATAAACATGAATAATTTTAAAAGAAACAATTATTGAAAGTAGGTACAATTTTCAAACTTGAATGTTTTAGCGGTTGGTGGTTCAGTTGATGTTATATTGGACGTGTGCGTAAAAGAAGTGAACTCGGTGATGTACATGGTGTATCCCTCAACTTATTCAGGATTTCCGAATGGTGCTCTTCATTTATTTGTAAATAGGGTTTCAGGGAAGAAGCATAGCTATGACCAGTGATCTTGATTAATCCTTGTTCTTGAATGCCAATGTGAGTCATATTTGAAAGTGCTGTGCATCGACTGGAGTGGTTTGTAATTTTCTGTTTGTTGACGTCCAGACCAGTGCAATTTGAAATGTTGCCAAACAAAGAAACAAATGCTAGGGTAGTGATAAAAATAAACAAATGCTAGGGACGCGATAAAATTAAACAAATGCAAGGACGCGATAAAATTGTGCGGTAAGCAGCCATGATTGGTTGAAAGACGTCCTTTCGTACCGTTTTACTGGTCAAAAGTAGTGTGACGTAGTAAAAGTGTAATAGTCAAATTAATTTTTTTTTTTCGCTCTTCAGCGTGCATAAACTGAAACGATGTTTAATACAACGCATTGAAAATTAAATCTGTATTTATCAATCCATTTGGCTCCGTAAAAGTAGTAGTAGGGTTTAAGAAGGGCGCGTCGGCTACTATGGCTATTTGCGCCCTTATCTAAAATTCTTAATATAACAAATACATAAATAATATAATAATCAGAGTGCTAAAAGAACTAAAAAGCGTTGTCACGATAAAACGAGGCACACAAATGCTGTATACATAAGGTGATTTCTACAGAATCATAAAAGTGAGCAATTCTACCACACTAGGTGGTATTCAAGACGAACAAATAAAACAATAAAACTAAGGCCACCAGAGATAACTTGTGAATCATATTTGAAAACCATAAAATTTTATAAAATATTCGGATGTATAAAGTCCGAAATGTCAACAATGTAAAATCAAATATAAAACAACAAATGTAACCTCCGGATGTAAAGGGTCCGGCACCGTAAAAGCGGTATAGAATTTTTTTTATTAAGGGAATGAAATAATTATAAAGGACCATACACATCACAGCTTTTCTCCTTCTGGATCAAACTATTTATGAGTAATATTAACGCTCTCTTGTGTTTATGCTAAATTTGAGTAAAAGAAAGATGCACGAAGAATCTCTTCTACAAATCTGTCAGATCTTCTGGCTTCGGGATTCGATGTAGGGTCATCATTACCAAACGGAATGCGCCCTCAGGCATGCCAACTCTGCAAACTGCATTCTCTCACGGAAAGAAAACTAGGATAGGTCTGTCTTTCCATATTCTCGATTTCTTCAGCATCGCTGGTTTTTGTCGCTTCATCATTACAACTGCCATTGAGCCAACATTTTACACGAAAGAGCGTATTCGCAATTCGCATGGGTGACGTCACTGCAGCTGCAATATGGGTCAGCTGTGTTACTTCCGACTCGCTTCTGTTTGGTCAGGGTGCGTTAGCTTTACTAAGGCCTGTCTTGCTGCAACTCCGACCCTAGATCTTGCCCAAGGGTGCCAAAGAAACTAATGACGGTTCGGAATAACTCCTGACATCAGGAATTTTTTTATGCCGGTCACAATCTCCGCTATATATTCGAATTGATTTCAGGAAAGTGTGACTAGATTGAAGACAACATCTGCGGTTCAATTTCCAAACATACGAATTGATGGCATTATTAATAGCAACAATAAGCTATATTATTTTTATTATTTGAATATACATTTCCTTGAACCCTATTTTACCCGAAAGTACATTAGGGTTATAGTTATAGCCTGAGTTTATATTATTATAATGAAAATTCATTTGACGTGGATAACCCAGTCTTGCTACTTAAATTTAACACATATCTACTACAATAGTTTGAATTATTTACAGGTTCTTAAATTAATTACATATAAAATTACATTGACGTGGGTAACCCAGTCTTGCTACTTAAAATTAACACATATATACTACAATAATTTGAATTGTTTACAAGTTCTTTGATATATTACATATAGACTTACATTGACGTGGGTTACCCAGTCTTGCTATTTACAATTAACAATTATATATACTACAATAATTTGAATTATTTACAAGTTCTTAAATATATTACATATAAAATTACAAAACTCTTTATAGCAGCACGTTTTTGTGAACAAATTGAATAGTGGTTTGTCATATATTATATTACAAAAATGTAAATGTCCGACCAAAATAAATCTTTTGTTTTCGAACACTGGACAATGAAACAGAAGGTGATCCACAGTCTGCTCTTCCTCACAGATACATAAATAGCCATTGTCCTTATGCAATTTAAATCGTTCTAGGTAAGCCCCAAATTTCCCATGACCCGATAAAAATTGTGTTAATATGAAATCTGGTATTATTTGGTTTCTATTTAAACGGGTGTCGACGCTGGGAAAGAAGATTTCTCTCGTAACTGAACCCTTTGTACTGCACAGCCACTGATTGTTCCACCTATTTATTATGTGCTCATTTATTTTTCTTTTTGCATATGAATAAGGACATAGACTATAGCTCAAATTTAAGTTCGAAACTGCAGCACTCTTTGCCAGTTCATCAGCCCTTTCATTTCCTTCTGTTCCACTGTGTCCTCGCACCCATGAGAAACAAATGTGTTTGCCGCAATGTAATCACACTAACAAAAATAAACGTCATCATAACTATTATAATCATCAACATCACCACCACTACCACTACCAGCATCACATCATCATCATAAGAACAACAACAATGATATTCTCCTTTGTTTCTCTTTTCCAAGAGGCAATGTTGACTTGTTCCATTTTCATGTGCAGTGTGAAGTAATATTTTGTCCTCTGGACTAATTCCATCCCCTTGTTTGTCAACGACAAATCGGGACTTAACACAATCGATGAATCTGGAACTTTGGCGTAACGAAGTGCTAGTACTAGTAATTCGTGAGAAGTTGAAGAGGAAACACCTTCATTGTGGTCGGTTATTAAATAAGATATTTTATGAGAACGTTCAGATATGCGAGTCTTAGTACCTTGCGAGTAATTTAAGCACTGGAAAATAATAGAATATATAATAACCTGTCTTTTTCAAAGCCATGTAACTGTCAGTTGTTTGACCTCTATGTGACCTAAGAACAAAGCTCCATTATATAATTTAAGATGTTCGTAATTTCGTTCCTTAGCGAGTTCTTTATTCTGATCTGGGGACGAAATTGAGAACAATATAATTTTTGTATTTTTGTGTTAATTCAATTTTTCTATAGCGAAACTGCAATTAAAAGATAACGTTTAATATGATTAAGTTGCCATTTTTAATTTTTTTATTTATATATACCTACTTATTAACCAAGAGGTTTTATTTAATATTCTTATTGAATTTGGTATTCCCAAGAAACTAGTTCGATTAATTAAAATGTGTCTTAGTGAAACTTACAGCAGAGTCCGTATAGGCCAGTTTCTATCTGATGCTTTTCCAATTCACTGCGGGCTAAAGCAGGGAGATGCACTATCACCTTTACGTTTTAACTTTGCTCTAGAATATGCCATTAGGAAAGTTCAGGATAATTTAGAGGGTTTGGAATTGAACGGGTTACATCAGCTTCTTGTCTATGCGGATGACGTGAATATGTTAGGAGAAAATCCACAAACGATTAGGGAAAACGCGGAAATTCTAGCTGAAGCAAGTAAAGCGATAGGGTTGGAAGTAAATCCCGAAAAGACTAAGTATATGATTATGTCTCGTGACCAGAATATTGTACGAAATGGAACTATATAAATTGGAGATTGATCCTTCGAAAAGGTGGAAAAATTCAAATATCTTGGAGCAACAGTAACAAATATAAATGACACTCGGGAGGAAATTAAACGCAGACTAAATATGGGAAATGCGTGTTATTATTCGGTTGAGAAGCTTTTATCATCTAGTCTTCTGTCAAAAAGTCTGAAAGTTAGAATTTATAAAACAGTTATATTACCGGTTGTTCTGTATGGTTGTGAAACTTGGACTCTCACTTTGAGAGAGGAACATAGGTTAAGGGTGTTTGAGAATAAGGTGCTTAGGAAAATATTTGGGGCTAAGAGGGATGAAGTTACAGCAGAATGGAGAAAGTTACACAACGCAGAGCTGCACGTATTGTATACTTCACCTGACATAATTAGGAACATTAAATCCAGACGTTTGAGATGGGCAGGACATGTAGCACATATGGGCGAATCCAGAAATGCATATAGAGTGTTAGTTGGGAGGCCGGAGGGAAAAAGACCTTTGGGGAGGCCGAGACATAGATGGGTAGAGACTGGATTAATCTTGCTCAGGATAGGGACCAATGGTGGGCTTATGTGAGGGCGGCAATGAACCTCCGGGTTCCTTAAAAGCCAGTAAGTAAGTAAGTAAGTAAGTAAGTAAGTAAGTAAGTAAGTAAGTAAGTAAGTATACCTACTTATTCCTGATGGAGAGATATAAACACAGCCACACATTTGTTTAAATATATAATTTCTTCAATAAATTAAAGAACTTCAGTCAAGAGGAGGAATACCTCTTCGACAAATCCTGACATGTTAAGTAGGACCGTCCCTCATTCCTTCTTCCTCGTGGCTGTCATAGGAATATCAAGTGTAATGAGTAGACCACGGAACTGAAAAACCCGAAAATATGCATGCAACTATGCAGTAAAAACTGTTGAAATATGCGCTAAAAATTAAAATACATGCAGTAAAGTGCATTTTAGAGTTTCAATGATACGATTCAAATTAAAATAATTTAAAACAATAAGGCCCGGTTTCTTCAACCTTTGTTAAAATGCACCTACATAGCGTAAATTAACTGTAAGTTAAAAGTATGAATTGCTGTTATATATATTGCGTTTCTTCAACTTTACATTTCACATTTTAACATTCTGTTTGTTAACTCTCTGTTAGGACCAGAGATTCAAGAGTTTAATCATAACCTATAACCAAGTATAGGCTCACTTCTGTTTTCTGAACTCTGACAATTGCGATTCTCGCTTGTTCCCGTTGATAGAGGATAGAAATCTTTCTATTCTCTCAGGTTTGGTTTCTGCTTCTTTCCTCGTCTGTATAACAATAGCGTGGAGCGGCGTATTGGTATTGCTGTTATGAAATGGAAAACACTGGAACAAAAAGAAATCTTGGGACTAATTTCTCTCCGTTCGAAAGAAACCTTCTGCTGGAAATTATTTCCCAGTATAAACTAATTAATGAGAATAAACAAACAAACGGATCTACATTGAAAGCGAAAAGTGAGGCTTGGCAGAAAATAGCCTATACCTTTGTATGAACTTCTGGTCTTTCAAATCACTGAAATCAACCCCTCTGTTTATGTATTCATGGATATAATTTTCTAAATAATCCAGATATATAAGTTCAGCATCTAACGCACCAGCCATATTGGGTACTTCTATGCTAATAGAGAGTTAAGTGATTTAACTGCATGAAATTGGGCAGTTAAATTAACATAGGTTTTAACAGCCTGTTAGTACTAACAGTAGTTGAAGAAATGCTTCAACTGTTAAGTTTACAGTTAAAATGGAATAACACACCGTTATAATTTAACAAAGGTTGAAGAAACCGGGCCTAAGTGTTAAGAAGTCTTATTGCACAGAAGTCGATTTTCCCATCAGTAGAAAACCATTTGTCTTCACAGACTCATTTCTTCAATAAATCTTTTCTGCTATTTTTTCTTTCTGCATGTCGACAGTTAAAGTTGTGAGATCAATTATGCACTGGTTCTTAGCTTGATTGTGCAATAAATCTTGCTGAAATAAAAATTTACACTCTACGAGACTTCACTGTCGCAGGTGTTTAAATATATTGAGTTTTGTTTCTATGAAATCGGGGTGCACTAGCAGAATTATCGTCGTAGCCACAAGACGTGGCTTTATTGTCGCAAGTGTCTAAATACATACTTTATGCTCGACCATGCCGAAATGTAGTAATTATAGACCTGGTAGCAGTCATTTAATGCATGTCATTAAAGTACATCTATTCATTAAAGTTCAGGTTTTCGATTATTCTTATATATGCAATCGAAAGACAAATCTCGAAACGTCACGGAGGCTGGAAATCCAATACTGTCGCAGAAGGTTATGTCTGTTACTATAATAATTAGCGTTAATTGTAAATAATATTCAAATAAATTCAATTTGTCATCTCGTTTTTCAATGCCGAATTGAATTTCAAGGTTATATCAAAACTAATGTTTATCTTGCTCTCTAGATTATATCAAGGTCGTCGACATTCTTTTCCCGGAAAAAAAAAAAATCAATACTTTCGCGTCTGCGCACATCTCACAATTTAAGAGGTAGGCTATTGCACTCACTCACATAACAATAACATGAATAGGCTACTTATGAATAATTTCAAGTTAGAAATATGGTCGAGCATAAAAAGTCGTATGAAACTTGCCTATAATGATAATTAAGACGCTCGTATGAAAATTATGAAACTCGCTTGCGCTCGTTTCATAAACATCCTCGCGTCTTAATTACTACCATTATAGGCTCGTTGCATAATGTACTATTTTAGTAAAATGTGGTAAAAGTCTGAATGACATCTAGGCGATGCGTATTTTCGCCCTGACTCCTGAAACATTACACTTGCACGATTAGTATGTACACAAAGCAATAGATAGCCTACGCCATGGTGGAAAAACGACGCAACTTATACATTAGGGACAAGTATCCATTGTCGTCGCAGCAATTTCATGTCCTCAACAGTAATTAAATAATAATTATTGATTTTATTTCTCATATAATTGTTATATTTCTTGGAAATTACTCTTATTTTTAATTTTGAAATTAGATAATAAATCGGGCAAAACAAGAAACTATGTTAATATTATGCATTTAAATATGCAAAATAAAAATATATATGCATTTAAAAGCGAAAACCCTCAAAATATGCATTTTATGAAAAATAAAGTTGGCTTCATTCGAACGTATAAACCATGATCAGCAAAAATCCATTTTTACTTTTACAATATGCCAAATCAATAAAAGCCTACAATTGCACGAAGTACCGCGGTCTAGTAATGAGTATGAGTCATGCTTTCATTCAGGTCTTATTTTAATTTTGTTGTTGGTCGAATTAGAAAGAGTTGGCTATTCTGTAATGTCTGTATTCTTATTGGATCAGTACTTTTATAACCTAAAACTTTCTCAACCGAGCAGATAAGCAATGCATCCTTCCTCTAATTAGCTAATATCTTAGAGGGGCTTTCCCAGAGATGTGCCGACATTTTCTAACCCCTTCCTTCTCGTATAAACATTCCAATGAATCTTATCTGCAGTCAGATCAATCCTGTTAAAATACCTTAAATCCACTCCACCGTAATCAATTCAAATATTATCGACCATCTGCGTTCTGGTCTTCTTGGTGGTGTCATCTCCAAAGTAGTTCAAGCATATACGATATAAGTTAACTTTGGTTAATTAATAGTGTGATCCATTTTAGAGGGAAATGAGTCTCTACACCACTGTTACCCTACATCATTAATCATAACAGATTAACGAACAGTGGAACGAAAATAATTTTATACCCTCTAAGATTTTCTTATAGAAATACAGATCTTATGCGAAAATAATCATAAATAATGACTATCGTTATAACTATCATTCTCAGAATCAATACTACATTATTATTGTTGTTATTAGCATTGTTTCTTTCTTTCTGTCTTACTCTGTTCAACCTCCTCTTTTCTCCGAATTACACACCATTACGGGTAGGGGAGGGAGATTCTTCAGACCGTATACTAGATATTCCACAAATGCGGGCCTCCATGGATATGGGATCGGCATGACGCAGAGCCACCGCAGAGACATCACACGACAATCACAAATCAACGGACAAACTCCCAGTCCCGTGAACGGAAGATAAATTTCTTTCGGGAATCGAACCTCGGACTGCTTGCTTCGGAAGCACACACGCTATTCACATAACCACAACGGCGGACTATTATCAGTATTATTATTGTGATTGATATTATTGTTCTTCATTTTTATGATAGTTTTTTGAAGATTACAACTTGTCAATGCGTCCATTCCTATCTCTCGACTGTTCACTTAAGTTGTAAATACGACGGACTAGTGTACATAACGATAAAACGACTTGATTTCCACAGTGGAGGAAATGTAACCTTCTATAGCCTTCTATATAATTTTCAGAAATAACTGACTTAGATGATAGATATAATTGAAATGATGTGCAGTCCGATTCTTCTTCTTCTTCTTCTTCTTCTTCTTCTTCTTATTATTATTATTATTAGTACTACTACTACTACTACTACTACTACTACTACTACTTACTGGCTTTTAAGGAACCCGGAGGTTCATTGCCGCCCTCACATAAGCCCGCCATAGGTCCCTATCCTGAGCAAGATTAATCCAGTCTCCATCATCATATCCCACCTCCCTCAAATCCATTTTAATATTATCTTCCCATCTACGTCTCGGCCTCCCCAAAGATATTTTTCCCTCCGGCCTCCCAACTAACACTCTATATGCTTTTCTCGATTCTCCCATACGTACTACATGCCCTGCCCATCTCAAACATCTGGATTTAATGTTCCTAATTATGTCAGGTGAAGAATACAATGCGTGCAGTTCTGTGTTATGTAACTTTCTCAATTCTGCTGTAACTTCATCCCTCTTAGCCCCAAATATTTTCCGAAGCACCTTATTCTCAAACACCCTTAAAGTATGTTCCTCTCTCAAAGTGAGAGTCCAAGTTTCACAACCATGAAGAACAACCGGTAATATAACTGTTTTATAAATTCTAACTTTCAGATTTTTTGACAGCAGACTGGATTATAAAAGCTTCTCAACCGAATAATAACAGGCATTTCCCATAATTATTCTGTGTTTAATTTCCTCCCGAGTATCATTTATATTTGTTACTGTTGCTCCCAGATATTTGAATTTTTCCACCTCTTCAAAGGTTAAATTTCCAATTTGTATATAGAAATGAGAAAATAACAAAAAAATACACACTTATTGAAAAAAATCCTTGAATTCGAATCACTACATGATCCGAATAAAGGAATGCTCAGCGGAAAATGTATATCTGCGCCACAGCACATATATGTACAACCTGCGCGGCATCAAACGGAGGTAATCCGGAGGTCTCCGATTGTAAGCGCGCAAACAACCTAATCATGCGCAGCACTAAGTCTCAGTCAGCCGGCCCGGATGGCTCAAGCGGTAGGGGCACGGCATGTCTCTATCGCTTGGTCTGAAGGGTTGTGGGTTCGAGTCCCGCCTCGGGCATGGGTATTGTGTTTAGTGTAAGTAAAAACAAAGGAAACAAAGGAAAAAGGAAACAGAAAACAAAGATAACTTTGGTAAACGGCCTCTGGCCGGTCTAAATTAAAAAAAAAAGTCATTCAACTACTTTGAACAAGGTATGTTTATATCCAGAATGAGTGTTTCTTTAAAAAGTGTGCAATATAGCTGAGTTTAGGTTTTCTTTGGAACATCGTGTTTTCATACATAATTGTTACGTACAGAGTTCGTTCGCTTTGTTCGAAGGTTATTTGCAGAACGATTTATTCCTTATGTGAAGATTCCAGGTCGTCGGAAGCCTGGAAGTAGCCTACTACAGATAAGAAGCGCAGAAAGTAGAAAAGGATTTTATTGAAATGAACGGATAAAATTGGCTACCACTTGAAAAATTCCCTTAAGAATCCATTATGCGACTTGCTCAATAAACAAACGGGCATTTCTCGTCCTTCCGCGCGCATTGTTACAGTGCTGCTGAAAATTAAACCACACGAAATTGGTGTGTGACATGTACTACAACCGAGCCATCCTGGAGAGAGAGTACATTTGTGAATGGATTATGAATGACATGCATGATGAAGAAAAAGACCCGCATCATTTTTCTTCTCCGACGATGCTTGATTCCATCTCTACGGCTACGGAAATTCACAAAATTACCATTATTTGTTCATTGAAAAATCGAACATTATTCACAAGGTTCCCGTACATGGCGGAGAAAGTTGGTCTATGATGTGTCATGAGAGGGAAAAATTGTAGGATTATTTTCTTCAAGAAATAACTAATGCCGATAGGTATGCAAATCTGATTTACACTCATTTTTCAAGAGTTGACCAAGATGGAAGAAAATTACACATTCTTTGGACAGGATTTCGCTATCACATATAAAGCGAATGTTTTCCTACGAGAAATTAATCAAGTATTCCAGATCAGCGACATTACTCATAAAGGCTGGTTCACAATAAATAATCGGAACGAAAACGAAAACAGTAAAATTGTTAAAATGTATACATTTAAATGTGAGCATTCACAATTAACGAAAAGCTTGCCGGAGCCCGAGATCGGGAACGGAGAGTTGGCCAAGTTTCAACTTTGGCGTTCACGTTTCCGATCACAGCCCACTAGATTCATTCTATTGCCATCTAAAAGCTATTTTGTCGTCGTATATTTTGTAGCAAGAAGACCGTGACATAACCTATGCATTATTTTGTTCTGTGCTGTGCATCATGGAGCAAGGTTTATTTGATGAGATTCTAATATTGAGTGTTGAGGAAAATCCTCACGTTTACGATAAGCGGCGCGGCTCGTATAAAAATGAGAAAATGAAGGAGAATACGTGGCTTTCAATAGCTGCATCTTTGAACACCGATCGTAAGTGAATCATATGTTATTACTGTATTGGTTGTATTACACATTACATATTCATGTTTCAATTCAATAACTACTGTTGTGTTCATTTTTGTTCCATTACAAATGTTTCTTCTCTAATTATTTTACGTTATGGTAGACTTAAAATAGGTTGTGATAATAAAGATGCATGGGCATATTTATAGTACCGTAATGTAATGAAACGTTTCAGTTGAAATTTCGAAGTTGGTTAACCTGTGTTTGTGTTGGCTGCCTTGTACTCATGAGAGAACGCCATTGGTCAATAATACACAAATAACATCACAATGCGTAATATCGACTTTATATATCGTTATTGACATACATATCGATATGCATAGTCGTCTACGTTCTCGGTTTATTGTGAATCAAAATTTTTTATAATCACGTCCTCTGCTTCTAGTTTTTTATTCTGGTTCTCGTTCCCGGTTTATTGTGAACCAGCCTTTAGTGTTAATCTATGGCTCCTTCAATCTTCCGACGTGTCCCACTGTGATTTTTATCGTCAGAATTAATTGAATGGTAAAGTGTACAGGACAAACCCATGTGCGTTAAATCTCAAGCAAAATATCAGTCAGGAGACAGCCTCTATTTTTCGTCAGGAACTTGAACGAGTGATTATTATCATTATTATCCAACAGGGATTGCCTAGAAGATAAAGTATAGCATTCACAAAAACAAAATTTTGAATAGTACTTATTACATGGATAATTTGTTATGAATATGAAACCAATGCAAGAAAGAGAAAAAGAAATTACAGTGCAATGTCTTATCTGAGGTTAATCTGTGCCAAAAATATGCACAAAAGAACGGCGGGCAGTTTCAGCATGTTGTTGGTTACATTGGGTGAGTACATAACATTACCAGCGTCAACAGAGCGCGAAGCGTGGCCAATAGTTGTAGCGTACCGTAGCTAACCATAGAAAAGGCGCCGCGCGCCGAAAGGACTGATCTCAGATTGAAACACCCCGTATATGTTTAGTTGACTGCGAATTAGATGACAGTGGGACTATGATAAAGTAATACATCTTCAATTATGTGGTTTATTCTTTGATTATATTATTACCATTACTTACTTACTTATTGGCTTTTAAGGAACCCGGAGGTTCATTGCCGCCCTCACATAAGCCCGCCATTGGTCCCTATCCTGAGCAAAATTAATCCATTCTCTATCATCATATCCCACCTCCCTCAAATCCATTTTAATATTATCTTCCCATCTACGTCTCGGCCTCCCTAAAGGTCTTTTTCTCTCCGGCCTCCCAACTAACACTCTATATACATTTCTGGATTCGCCCATACGTGCTACATGCCCTGCCCATCTCAAACGTCTGGATTTAATGTTCCTAATTATGTCAGGTGAAGAATACAATGCGTGCAGTTCTGTGTTGTGTAACTTTCTCCATTCTCCTGTAACTTCATCCCTCTTAGCCCCAAATATTTTCCTAAGCACCTTATTCTCAAACACCCTTAACCTATGTTCCTCTGTCAAAGTGAGAGTTCAAGTTTCACAACCATACAGAACAACCGGTAATATAACTGTTTTATAAATTCTAACTTTCAGATTTTTTGACAGCAGACTAGATGATAAAAGCTTCTCAACCGAATAATAACAGGCATTTCCCATATTTATTCTATGTTTAATTTCCTCCCGAGTATCATTTATATTTGTTACTGTTGCTCCAAGATATTTGAACTTCTCCACCTCTTCAAAAGATAAATTTACTATTTTTATATTTTCATTTCGTACAATATTCTCGTCACGAAACATAATCATATACTTTGTCTTTTCGGGATTTACTTCCAAACCTATCTCTTTACTTGCTTCTAGTAAAATTCCCGTGTTTTCCCTCATCGTTTGCAGATTTTCTCCTAACATATTCACGTCATCCGCATAGACAAGCAGCTGATGTAACCCGTTCAATTCCAAACCCTCTCTGTTATCCTGGACTTTCCTAATGGCATACTCTAGAGCAGAGTTAAAAAGTAAAGGTGATAGTGCATCTCCTTGCTTTAGCCCACAGTGAATTGGAAACGCACCAGACAGAAACTGACCTATACGAACTGTGCTGTATGTTTCACTGAGACACATTTTAATCAATCGAACTAGTTTCTTGGGAATATCAAATTCAATAAGAATATCATATAAAACTTCTCTCTTAACCGAGTCACATACCTTTTTGAAATCTGTGAATAACTGATGCACTGTACCCTTCTTACACATCATTATTATTATTATTATTATTATTATTATTATTATTATTATTATTATTATTATTGTCCACACCTGTGGAGTAACGGTTAGCGCGTCTAGCTGCGAAACCAGGTGGCATGGGTTCGATTCCCGGTCGGGTCAAGTCATCTGGTTGAGGTTTTTTCCGGGGTTTTCCGTTAACCCAATATGAGCAAATGCTGGGTAACTTTCGGTGTTGGACCCCTGACTCATTTCACCGGCATTATCACCTTCATCTCATTCAGACGCTAAATAACCTTAGCTGTTGATAAAGCGTCGTAAAATAACCTACTGAAATAAAGAATATTATTATTATTATTATTATTATTATTATTATTATTATTATTATTAGATCACGGAACACTTCATGCATTAAAAATCATGAATATATGTATGCAACTATGCAGTAAAATCTGTTGAAATAGCCTACGTTCTAAAAATTGAAATATATGCAGTAGAAAATACACTTTAGAGGTTTATTTGGTTTAATAATCTATGATTATGAATGAAAATAAATTAAAGTAATTGTTGTCGTCAAGCCATAGTCATATTTATTAAATCTATTTTTGTAAATGTATTAATTACTTATTTTACGTACAAATTTGAATTGGCACAACTCCAATTTTCTAACTTTTTAAAAAAACTTTCCTCTCTTCTCACGTAATTATTATAGCAGTAAACAACCAAAGATTTCTCCAGGTTCTCTGCTGTGAAACTTCTCCGCTTATCTGTCAGAATTAAGGCTGGTTCACAATAAACCGGAAACGGAAACGACAACAAAAATGAGAACGGAAATAATTTTAAATGAATGTATTTAAATGTGAGCATTCACAATAGTTAATTGTGAATATTCACATTTAAATGCATTTATTTTAACAATATTTCTGTTCTCGTTCTCGTTTTCGTTTTTGTTCCCGGTTTATTGTGAACCAGCCTTTAGTTTAAATGCCGGGAACGATCTCTCGACATCACATGATGTGACTGGTGCATGCATGTAAGCAGAAATGTTCCAAATATCAGTTTCGCGCCACGCATTACTTCCATTAGATTGAATCTGTCGCAGTGTTCGCAGCGGGCAAGCTGAGCACATTAAACGCTACGTGAAAGTCAAGGTCGAGGGTTCGAAGTCTGCGTAGGACATGGTTTTATATCTATCGTCATTGTGATATCCTGCGCAAACTCGGTGTCATATAACCTCACGTCGGTCGCTGGTATTGCATTGTGTGGCCGCCTTATGTCTTCTACGTATAGTAGTGGCAAAAAATACCGGACCGACCCTTGTAGCTGATTTCAGAGCCTTGTTCACTCCAGAGCACGATAGACTGGTAACTAAGACTTTCGTGGTTCGAATCCTACCTGGGAAGGAAACTTTTTTTTTTGTTCCTTATTCAAATTTATTCCCAATACTTTTCGATTGCAGCGATATTTTACTTCTTGATTAACTTATTACTCCCAGAACATGAATTTTACCAGCAATGGAAAGAAAGAAGGAAAGGAATAAAAAGAGGATTGGGAGAAAGAAAAAAAAGTTGAAAAGGAGAGGGGAGAGACAATAGACAATAGAATGTTTTATTATGTTGGCAAAATTAAGGCAGCAAGGCCTTCTCTTCCACTCAACCAGCCTTAATAAATACAGTGACTTACATAGGTCTATATTTTAAATTATGAATATTTACAATATACTAAAGATTATTCAGCAATATTTTTCAGTAAAAATTTAACGACTAATATATATTTATTTAGAGATAAAGCGTATACCAAAAAGTAATAATTTAATTTATTAGCTAATATAATTCAATTCAGTCTATATGTAATATGTACAGAGTTATAATTAAGTTGAGAATTACTTACTTACTTACTTATGGCTTTTAAGGAACCCACAGGTTCATTTCCGCCCTCACATAAGTTCGCCATCGGTACCTATCCTGAGCAAGATTAATCCAGTCTCTACAATCATGTCCCACCTCCCTCAAATCCATTTTTATATTATCTTCCCATCTACGTCTCGGCCTCCCCAAAGGTCTTTTTTCCCTCCGCCCTCCCAACTAACACTCTATGTGCATTTCTGGATTCGCCCATACGTGCTACATGCTCTGCCCATCTCAAACGTCTGAATTTAATGTTCCTAATTATGTCAGGTGAAGAATACAATACGTGCAGCTCTGCGTTGTGTAAAAATTGAGACAGCTAGTTAATTAAATTATGACAATTAATTTAATACTAGTTTACTAGAGCTATGTTATAGGGAGAGGAAGAAAGAATGGAAAGAAAAAGAAAGGCAGATATAAAAAGTAACACAGATGAAAAGTAATAAATAAGTGTTTGAAAAAGAGAATGGCCGAAATAAATATAACATTAAGTAACACTATTTTAAATCCTTGAGAAAAGAATAAACAAACAAAATGAAGGAAATAATAATAATTTTAGTTTAGGAACTGTGCGCCTATATTGTGACTAGATTTACCACCTGAAGTGTAAACATTTTGTTTCGCACAGATCAGGTAGCAAGCTGATGGGCCGGCTACTCCATCTCGTGGTGCATTCCGATATTTAATATGATTAAAGCAAATAAAAATAGCTCCGACATTTTTTACAGTGTGACCTCACACGTATTTCAAGGACAACCCCACATTAATTCACGCACGGTGTTTGGATCGGACCCCCTTACCTGCATTAAATCCCTTTAGGTGGATTTTAAAAATACCTGCCTTCAGAGCGATTAAATATTCAAGTATGACAAAAAACGGTCCCCACTTTTTTATGTAAGTTACTGCTAACTTCACCTGTCCACCCCAGAACTCATGCTTTAACCCCTTGTTTGGAAGAGGTGCAGTGCAAGTGTGAATTAAGTCGCATGTAAGTCCTTCTCGGTTCAAGCGGGCCCTGTTTAACACTTCAACATCGGCAGTCAAGCCTCTACTTTCATTTTCTACCAATATTATTGGGCTGCACTTGAGTTCAATGCCACTGTCGCTTGATAACAGGATTGTTTGGGTGTCTGTTGCTGAGGAGATATTAGAAAGAAAGCCATGCAAGTCGATTGCGGCATTAGGTACGTATGTACTGGAGTGAGCTGTCTAGATTAGACCCTAACATCAGTCACTTTTTAAAGTTACATAAACACATGGCATAGTTCACTTTACAAACAGGGAGATTTCTCAAATATCTCTTAACGTCCTTCTAATTTATTAACATTCATGGCAATAGAGAGTTGCTGTTTTATACAGGGACATCATTTTATTTTTACTAACATTTCTGATATTAACCTGCCTATACCTTTGAATCATCGGCTGCTAACCCCTTCCATGACTGGAGTTCGATGGCGTAATATACAAACAAATCACTTTACTAGGTATAGGAGGGAAGAAAAGTAATTCATCCATTTACGTAAACTATGAAATATCAAGCTTTTGAGTTTGATAATTTTCATTGGGTTTTTGTTTAATCAAAATACAGTACTGTATTAACAATGAGTGTTTTTACTCACGAACTGAGCTGTCCATACGGACGTATTCATTATGCAGTGTATATTAGAGTGTCTATAGTACATTAGCGTACACTATAGACAATGAAATTAAATTGAAAAATAATCATAATATGGATATTTAAACACATTTTTCAAAATGATGGCGGTTCATTTCGATTAATGTATCTAATTCCAATTACCAGTTTCGTCCTTCGTACTAGTAGCCCTAACTCATGTTGAAATAATTCTGTACCTACTCTATAAAAGAGTACCTTACGTACTGTAAATTCAATCTTCACTTCTGCTCGATCCGAAAAGATAAAATTACTCAGACATTCTATCTACTGTCCGTCCAAGTGATTATGTAGCAGGATCGTAGAAAGGAAGGAAATCACGTGACAGTTAATTACTTAACGAGGCCCTTTTATTTAAGTTATTTTAAACAGTTGTATGGGTATAATATTACGTATATGTCCAATTCCTAACAGAAATTAATGTTCTCAGAAAAGAGCTAAGACAGCCCAGCCACTAGCCTTTACCGAGAGGCGAATAGAAGCTGATGGGGAAAACCTGAATGCGACGTAGGCAAATGGACGACAGTACCTGTGCGAAAATGATGCAATATTGAAAGCTCTTTCGTCATTGGAAAACGCGAACATATTTTTGGAACGTACTGTGACGGTAAGGCTACTATGACTTGGATCTGTGTGGAAGACGGTTGAACTTCATTAATAGAAGGGGTGGGAGTGAAGTACATTAAAAAACTCAGGTACAATAAAAATTGAAGTAAAAATAAAATGATGTCCCTGTACAATCAGCTAGTAGTGCATTTGGTTTTAACAGGAGACCCAACTTCAAGTTCAGTCGAGACCAAGTTGAAATTTGTTACAATAATACATTGTAGCTATGAGAGATTATTTCGAATACAACCTTCTAACAAGGAAATGCAATGACAATCACTTCACGGGCATATTTTGATTACCTTTGTAATAAATTACGTAAAATAGTATATTATTTTGTTTTATTGAGGAATTACTTGTCAATACGTTTATTACGCACAATATATTTAACTTTATTTCAATCGGTAATTATGTATGGAATTATAGGATGGGGTAGCTCATTTAAATCCAATTTAATACACTTTATTTATTACAGAAGAAAATAATTAAAATATGTCTTCATAAACCTATTGATTTTCCATCTCAAAATTTGTTTTTAGACTTTAATGTACTTAACGTAAGACAAATTTATTATATTGTATTGATAAAATTCATACATAAAAATCGAAATAATTTTGAATTGTATTCTCATAGTTATGAAACAAAAGGTATGAATACATTACGATTGTTTTAAACAAAATGCAACACTGTTACAGTATTTAATCATAGTAGTAATTTAGGCCCAAGAATATATAACAAATTTATATTTAAATATCCTAATCTTGTCAATCCTAATAGTTCTAGTATTAAATTCAAAAAGTTATGTATGGATTTTATAAAAATTGAAAAATTGTAAATTTAAATGTATATACTATAATTGCATAGTAGACATAAGACAAATTGTATTGTATAATTATTAATTTCAATTCAGGAATCCGCCCCTGAGCACGAGTTCTACTCTTTCAGGGGCGAGCTAAAGTTTTTCTGTATATATTATATTTTATGTTGCAATTATTAGCAAAATAATAAATAAATAAATTAATTAATTAATTCAAAACATTTAGAACTAAAGAAAAGGCAACTTTGATGAGTAGGTTACATTCGCTTGTATTATTTACGTCTTTTTAATGTCGTTATTTCATAATTCATTTTTACCAGTGATGCATGCATTTTTTTATGTTCACTGTAACGCGTAATTTTAAAGCATATACGGACTTCATTTTTTATTTGGTTATTTAACGACGCTGTATCAACTACTAGGTTATTTAGCGTCCATGAGCTTGGTGATAGCGAGATGGAATTTGGCGAGATGAGGCCGAGGATTCCCCATAGATTACCTGGCATTCACCTTACGGTTGGGAAAAACCTCGGAAAAAACCCAACCAGGTAATCAGCCCAAGCGGGGATCAAACCCGCGTCAGACCGCCTTAAAAGACTGAGCCACGCCGGTGGCTTATTTCATTTATGTTACAATGGGTCCACCTGGGCGGTCTGCGTGCGAGGATGTCCAGTCCGTGCCCTCCCCTGAACGGGGACTAATAGATAGACCTTACTTTTGTTATTATTGTTGATTTGTCAACCGTCTGAAAACAGGTTTCCGAAGACAGGTTGGAACTTCAGTCATAAGTAACACTAATAAGGCATCATTCATGAGGTAACTAAGCCAGGCGATAACTGGGTAGGATGGACATTACTTACGTTATTATTTTTTATAAACTGCTTTAATATTTTGTAACTTTATTTTTTCCAAGCCTTGTATTACTTAATATTTGAATATAGTGTATTATTTTATTTTTATGAATAAGGAGCGGATTCCTATGTAATTATTATTTTTGCGTGTGATAAAACACAATTAACAAAGTTAAAAATTCCGAACATGAAGTTTCAAGTTTAAAACCCGAATTTTATTTCACATAAAAACACATATTTTCACAAAAAAATTATGTAAATATATATTTTCAGGAAATCTATTATAAACACATAAATATTGGAGTTTTTTACTTAAATAATTTTTTACAAGAACTTTTAAACATTTTAAAACTAAATTAATTGTGTAACTCAGAAGTACGTTATCTTTTTAAGAATTCTTGGCTGCTTCGGTTTCTAAGCGCTGTGTGATGTAATACTATCGCCTCAAGTTCTGAGAACTACTAGGCAACATATCAGTATTATTATTAGAGAATAAATTAACATGGACAAGGAGGAGAGATCTTGCAACACATAATTAGGAATGTTTATTGTTGCTGAAGATGATTTCATTCAACGCTTTGTTTGTGAAACATAACAGATAAGAGCTCGGGTATGAACATTATTTAATTTAAACAAAGCTCTCGCCTCTCGCTCATGTCCATCAAGTAAGGTAATAAGTCTTGTTGTGATTCCCTGTTATCGGCTTCGTCAATCGATATCCTTCAAGATATACTGAAAGATGGTTGTTGAAAAAACGATTTGGCTTTTCTATTAGCAAATCTAAGGTTTTTGTGTGACACCATAAAAAAAACTCGAAACATCCAAAAACCTGTTGTCTGAAACAGAGAGGTGCGTGCCGTGAAAATTAAACTAGACTCGCTACCAGGTTCAGAAGCACAATTACTAAGGGACAAATTCCAGAATGTGTTTGTTCACTGCAATTCTCTGCCAACTACTAGCACTCAAGTGTGGTTGATGAGTACCTAGTAACTTTTTTTTTTCCAAGCTAAGTAAGGTATTTTTGTCATATTAAAAAAATATATTTTTTTATTTTTAGCAAATATTTTTGTACTTTTTAGCACATAAAAAATAAATATATTTAAATTTTTAGCACATAAAAATCCGCTCCCTATTTATGAATAATATTTATAATAAGAATGATAACAATTATTATTTGTAACTTGCTTAAAATTCTAATACCATAATTAAATATTTTAATTCTTAAGCATTGTGAATCCGCTTCAAAATAAATAAATAATAAATAAGACATACGTATGTTCGTACATAAATATATAATGTAAGTTCATGAACTTAAAACTTGATCGCCAAGTCCCCTCTCATAACGATAACTGGAAACGTTATTGTTTTTGTACTAACCACGACGGTATTGGATAATATGTGTGGTTAGTCTTAACATAATACTACTACTACTACTACTACTACTACTAATAATAATAATAATAATAATAATAATAATAATAATAATAATAATAATAATAATAATCCTGGACGTGACAGCCCATAGAGATCAAAGCGTCGACACCTGTGGAGTAACGGCTAGCGCGTCTGGCCATGAAACCAGGTGGCCCGGGTTCGATTACCGGTCGGGGCAAGTTACCTGGTTGAGATTTTTTCCGGGGTTTTCCCTCAACCCATATGAGCAAATGCTGGGTAAGTTTCGGTGCTGGACCCCGGGCTCATTTCACCGGCATTATCAATTTCATCTCATTCAGACGCTAAATAACCTAAGATGTTGATAGAGCGTCGTAAAATAAACTACAAAAAAAAAGAGATCAAGGCCGACCAACCGACTGTAACTTCACGTCCACATGCCTCAGCAGAGATGAACGACCAGATGTGTGATTAGCACGATGATATCCCTGCCGTTATAGCTGCTTCGCGGAATCGGATTGCACTACCTACCTAGATCCCCAAATTCATCACGATGCTGGATCGACATCGGTCCCATACACCGGCCGAAATTTCATGAGAAAATTTCTTCCCCTAGGAAGAATTGAACCAATGCTCATTCCGTAACCCGAGTCCACGTATGATTGCTTAGACTACGACGCTACGGCGGAAGACCAGTCCTAACATATGTTCACTTAACGCATGTACGTAGTTTATTGTTAGTAAAATAGCATGTACAAAAATACAATCTTAATTCTTCTCTGGAGTAAAAACTCGTGCTCAGGGAGTTATCTAAACACATACTTAACACAAAAAAAGATAATTATTTGACACAAAAACTGGGTTAAGAAAAAAAAATTAAAGGAATAAATTAACTTTAAAAATACAATTTCAATTTTAACAATTTAAATCATATAAATACATACACATATTAAATCAATATATATTCTTTAAGAATTAAATTTCTAACGCTATTTTTGAAATTTCTGATACTAAAATTTTCCAAATTTGGGTATTTTTCAATTACCGGTATTTTATTATATAACCTTGGACCAAAGTAGGTATAGTCCCGTCGCTCTAATTTCCGGCAGCCAATCGCATTGCAGGTCGGCTACATTTAAACGTGTGCGTCTTGTGATTCGCTTATGAAGACGTTATTCATTTCTTAAGGGTTGGTAAATACTTAGTATAATCGCCCGCCATTTTGGCTCTTTCGTTGGCGTTCGCAGAAAGCATACGAAGACGTTATTTGCCGCTCAATTATTTGCTGAATTACAGTGCGTTTGATTTATTATCATAGGAGCTACGACATGATAATGTTTAACGGTGTGGCAAATAGATTCCTCGTATGGTAGCTCGGGAACGAAAGAACAAAAATGGCGAACGATACTACCTACCTAGATATTATAGAGCCTTCACTTCCTAAGACGTAAGCAAAGAGGCGGAGTCACGCCGGAAATAACAGCGTCGCGACTATACCATGGCTAAGAGCTGTGCTTGTGAAACACTTTGGTAGTAGTAGTAGTAGTGACATTTTGAGAAGGTCGCCTTTGTAGTTCAGTTGGAAGAGCGCTGGCGTATCATAACTGGGGGCCCGGGTTGAAATCCAACGATGGCGGAGTCGTATTTGTGGTGGACAAAGCTAAGGCTCCTGAGAGTTTATTGGGGGTTCTCCCGTTTTTCTCCATCATTCCACTGCCACTCTAAATTTCAATATTCACAATCATTCGAATAGTGTCTACCCAAAATGGAGCAGCTGGATATGGTATTGTGACTGAAGTACAGATGGCATCAGTGAGGAAGCGTAATACGCACTCGTTGGCTCAAAGGGCGCTATAGCGGGATTTCACCGAACCTTGGGCCTACATGGCTGAGTCAACAGAGGTACCACAGACCTAAGGCACGATATCTACAAGAAAGCGGCCATTTATACTCAACAACCATTCCCACTTAAAAGTAGTGGTGACAAGGCACAACAAGCCTATTCGAGACTATGGTACTCGCCTACAGACCCTTCTTGCGTAAAATAAAATAAACAATCACTGGAAATTGTTGGAAAATATGTTTTCTTTGTCTAGGATCGAACCAGCGACCTACGCTTCCATGCTGTTCGCCACTAGTCCCTCTCGCGACTGAGCCAAATTGGCTCGTAATTCATATTGTGCTATTCGAGAATTTTCTGTTATTATACGTCCGAAAATATATTTAAGATTTTCTAGTGGTTTTATTTCTTTCGAGTAAAATTGAAGTATAGGATCTAGTGAGATTTTCGGGCTTGTATCGTCCTGACCCCTTAACTAAGGAGACCCATAATGTGTAGTTATCTAACATTAGTTTACGAAATCTTCTTCGGATGTTTTTATAAGAACTGTAGATTCCTTAAAAACGTAAATCTATTCATCTAGACCAGGCCTGCACAAGGTTAGCGCTCTCCGAGCCGGCTCACAGCTCACGAGCGGAATGCAGCTATTAGCTGCGCTCTGTATAAGGGTGGACTGAAGAAGGGGTGATCTCGTACAAAATATACACAAAAAGAAGTACTATTACGAGTGATTATGAAATGAATTCCCCTTCAGTGTTTGCAAAACTATCTTGGACTATTATTAATTAATAAAGAAATATTTATTTTACAGAAATAATAGAAATTCTATAGTTACTTAAATGTACAATATCATTTTGTTATATTTTTATTTATCAATACATCAAAACGAGTTTTTATGCTGTTGGCAGCTGAAAGGAACAGTAGCCTACTGATCGTAATGAAATATCAGTTACAGATGTTCGATGTCTGCCTTTATTAAAGTTGATTATAGAAAACAGTTGCTCACAAATATAAATGTTGAGCCAAACCTAGCAATCATTTTCGCAGCCAACCTGTGTAGTCGTGGATATTATTGCTAATGTTTAGTCTTGTAAAACTCAACCAGACTAGTAGTATTATTCAAACGATCTTTAGCCCTTAGGTCACATTGAAGATCAATAAGTTCGAGCTGTAAATCGTTAAATGTTAAATGTTATGTTCCGTCTTTTAGATTCCTAGCAGTAGGTAAGCAGTAGGAACAGTTACTGAGAATAGGCCTACACACTGCACTCCACTAGATAACTGAGTGGTCGTTTTCCTCTCCTCTACCTATAGCAAGTCTATGTCATTCTGACGTATCTTCCTCTCCGTTTCGGCGAGCGGTAAACACGGCTCTCCCGCTCGTTGAGCGCTGTTTTTGAAGGTATGATCTAGACACACCAGTAGAGGTTAATTTTAAGTTAAAAATCGCTTGATGTTCTACATGAAAATAATTATGAATAATTTAACATTTATAAGTTAAGAGTGTCTTCGTTCGCTGTGTATGCGCTTTCCATCAAAGCGGACTGTGGTTAGATTCCTAGAGTGAGAAATGGAAGAGATTTATTTTCCGTCCAAAGGACTAGGTGTTTCTTCCTTGCCATGCGCTGTCCTGTCTTTTTTTTGTGTGTGCAAATACTGGTGCTGTATTTTTTCAGAATTGTGAAAATGCTCTACCTACAGCTTATTAAATTTATCCATATTAAGATTTTATTAATTTGTCCTACAGAATATCTGTAATATTGACAATTAATATTCGAGGAGAAAAATTCGCTCCGGCGCCGGGGATCGAACCCGGGTCCTTGGTTCTATGTAATATTTCTCGTAATATTCTCATAGCTAGCAGTGCCTATTTCTGTACAGATTACTGAGCACTTAACTGCGGAATCCCGGCCAAATAGTCACTCAGCTGAGTGCGCCCCTTGTATAATGACAGTTGACTTGGACATAAAACGTCAACGTACATGCCTAACTCGGGGTCAGGCTACAAAGGGAAACACTGAAGGAGGAAAATTCGGGCCGGTGCTGTGGATTGAATTCGGCGTAGCTCAGTGGTCAGAGCGCTTGGTACGTAGAACCAAGGACCTGGGTTCGATCCCCGGCGCCGGAGCGAATTTTTCTTCTCGAATATTAAATTTATCCAGTTTACTTTCTTCGTTTTCCGAAGCAATATTCATTTTTTTTAAATTACACAAGAGATTTTCAAACTCTGAATAACTAACAAACAACGTTTAGATGTTTTACTTTTAGCAATGGCTGTGTTAAAAATTGAAGTATCATATAAACCTATGTTTTAAAAATATTTATGCTCGACCATGCCGAAATGTAGTAATTATACACCTGGTAGTAGCCCTTTAATGCACCTCATTAAAGTACACCTATTCATTAAAGTTCAGGTGTTCAGCCAATGACAAGTCACCTTTGTACCGTTATAAAACCGCAAGTATCGATTATTCTCGGATATGCAATCGAAAGACAATTAGCGAAAAGTCACGGAGGCTGGAAATCCAATACTGTCGCAGAAGGTTATGTTCTGTTACTATAATAGTTAGCGTTAATTGTAAATAATATTCAAATAAATTCAATTTGTCATCTCGTTTTTCAATTCTAAATCAATTTCCAGGTTATATCAGACTAATGTTCATCTTATTCTCTATCAAGGTCAATGACATTCGGCCTAGGAAAAAATCAATACTTTCGCGTCTGCGCACATCTCACAATTCAGGTCAGTTCGCACATAACCATAACATGACCTAATTTTGAATAATTTTAAGTTAGAAATATGGTCGAGCATAAAAAGTCGTATGAAACTTGCCTATAATGGTAATTAAGACGCTCGTATGAAAATTATGAAACTCGCTTGCGCTCGTTTCATAAACAAACATACTTGCGTCTTAATTACTACCATTATAGGCTCGTTGCATAATGTGCTATTTTACTGTGTTCGTAGATTTGCTACACTCGGACTCGCAAAATAAAATGACACGTTTAACACTTTTGTCATAAATAACTGTTATGAACGAAATGGGAAAATTTTAGACGTCTTGAAATTTAATTTTAAAAAATTTTTCCTTCAGAATCACGTTACAGGTAATGAAATAATTATTTGTTTCAGATCCAAAGCTACGCCATGGACCGAAGGGGCAGGACGTACAGTACTTCCGATTTTCGGAAAAGGTCATGAGGAACAAAGTACTGAAGGCGCAACTATGGGTGTACCTGAGGGGAACGCACTACCAGCACGGCTCCAGGCACAACCACGAGGAGCAAGCCGACGCCCCGGCGCCAGAGTCCCCGGGCGGAGGAATCGGGAGCGATGGGGGATGGTCTGTGCCTCTGGTAATTGCCCCCTCCTGCATGTACTCTTAGACTCCCGTGCAACTTCAGGGAGACTCACATAGTCTATAGCTCATTAGCGGGATGCACCGACGTCGAGACGCTATAACGGCACTTCTTCATGGGGAGTAACCCCTGCCGGTCGTCTGCGACTCCCCGTACTACTTGACAAAGGGGTCTGCGGTAACGACGAATTCAGAAACTAGGATAGGTGATGTCATTAGTGACTGCTGTGACAGTTACAGTCAGTTGATCACCCCGAACAATTTAGCTTAATTGTAATCTGTAAAATGTCATTTTTTCATGCCCCGCAGTATGCAATAGTAATATGCGTTACAAGAGCGGTATGTTGACGTTTTCATGTTCGAGGAAAAGACTGAAAAAGCGAAACGTAATTGAACTTTTTTAATTTCCGAGAACATGAAAACAAACATACCGCTCGTGTATCGTACATTATTTTGTGCGAAGGTCGTTTATTACATACCTGAAAGACGAATTTCTAATTAGTTGCAATGAAATCTCCATGTTGGTTTCTGTTTAATGACGCAAAAATTATCTTTCTTCAACATTGTTGCTGTAAAATGTTTTCTGTGTTTACTATACTCCAGCAGGCCGTGATATACGTCTCTCTTCCCCCCCCCCCCAGTCTATAAATGCGAACTTAAAACAAACGGTAAGGATATGTAATGATTTATTTTTCATTTTAATATTCTAACAATATTATTTATATAACATATTGCAGTAATAACATCGGCATCTGGAATCTCGTTGATTTTTTCACGGCTTCCTTAATGTTACTTGTATCAGGAATGCAATAAGCTTCGTGGAGTAGTAGACTTTACTTAATTTTTGCAAATATTTAAAAACAATAATTAACATTGCAATTTAGGTGAAATTGCAGTGGTAAGTTTCCAATTTATAATTATTACTATGTTAAACGTCTCTAAAAATAATATGTTAAAAGCCTAAAGCAGTAAAATGAATGTCGCGCTTAAGCGGTAAGAAGAGGGAAATTGTTATGTGTGTTACGTTGGGAATACTGAATGTGGTATTTCACACTTACCGCGTATTGGTTTCCACACAAAACCAATCCGCGGAAAGTCTAAAATTCCACATTCAGTATTCCCAACCTAACACACATAACAATTTCCCTCTTCTTACCGCTTTAGTGACATATTGATTTTACTGCTTTAGACTTTTAACATATTATTTTTAGAGACGTTCAATATAGTAATAATTATAAATTGGAAACTTACCACTGTAATTTCACCTAAATTGCACTGTTAATTATAGTTTTTAAATATTTGCAAAAATTAAGTAAACTCTACAACTCCACTAAAGTTACTGCATTCGTGATGCAAGTAACATTAAGGAAGCCGTGAAAAAATCAACAAGATTCCAGACTCATCATAGATTGGGGGAAAAAAAGACAGACGTATATCACGGCCTGCTGGAGTATAGTAAACACAGAAAACATTTTAAAGCAACAATGTTGAAGATAGATATTTTTGTTTTGCAAATTTGCCGTCATTGAACAGAAACCAAGATAGAGATTTTATTGCAACTAATTAGAAATTCCTCTTTGAGGTATGTAATAAACGATCTTCGCACAAAATAATGTACGATACACGAGCGGTATGTTTTCTTTCATTTCTCGGAAATTAAAAAAGCTCAACTACGTTTCGCTTTTTCAAACTTTTCCTCGTACATGACAACTTCAACATACCGCTCTTGTAACGCATATTACTATTTTATAGGTATAGTCTATGTTACGGCAAATTCGGGGATCTTGCTGACGACAATTAACGATTTATTACCCGATCATGAAACAGCAGCAAGTCACATTGAATATTCGGCAATGTAGGCCTATATGGTTATATTGTCGCAATGAAAATATTAATTTAATTTCTCTTCATATAATTATTAATTCCTTAAAGTAGTCTATAAATATCTCTAACGCAGATATGTGTTACTGTCATTTAAATAAGTCATGCTAACCTTTAAGCTCTGCCGGAAGCAAAATTCTGATGGAGAGAGTTCACAGAAGTCTATGTTGTACGTAGAAATATGATATGAATATTTTCTTTCAGCACAAATTCCACATTATTCTGCTGTGAAATGATTTAGCCTATACTCTAGGTAAGATAACCAGTAGATCCCTATTGAGTAATGGCCTCCAACTGAAGGAAGTGTGGCTCGTTGATTTCCTATGGTGAGGCAATCCATGAAAGATATTTCTAGTGTTTTACCCTACAGTATTAACACTGGCTGTGAATTTACTGATTTACATAATACTGTTACTAACATTATCATCTGTGATATTACTTTATATACACTGTTCCCTATAACATTTCTCTCTTTACTCCTAGTTTTCTCTTCTATAGCATTGTGTAGGGTATATCATTAATTCATTCCCATATGTTTCCACTATGTATAGTTTCTGTCTATTGATGTACAGCTTATTATTATTATTACTAGCCGTACCCATGCGCTCCGCTGCACCCGTTAGAAATAAATATAAAGTAATTACATAATTAAAATAGAACATTTGATCCAGGGAACATTCGTGTTTGATAGAAGGATAAATCGTTTAATATGTTACTTAATTTAAATTGTATTTAAAATATTAAAATGCGATCATTTTCATCCAGAGACCACTCATTTGGTGCAGTGACAATTCCTTTAACATGTTTCTTAATTGTTATTACCAATTATTTTTGGAAAAGCGAAAATTAACACAAAAATTTTGGCTACAGATTTATTATTATGTTTATATTATATTATATTATGAAAAAGTGTGTTGATAACGGATGTACTCGAATTAGAAAGTTTTTAATTTGTTGTGGGAGCTCTTGAATCTCAGGAGGAACAACTTTTACAACAGGGCAACATAATCTGCTTGGCTCATTACCCAATTTTTTTGCATTGCATTTATTGCATATGTATTTTATGTACATATTTTAACACGATTCAATTGAGCATAGTTAAAATTTGAATTATAAAATAATGGATTGCTAAGCTAACGTACTATTACTGCATACTAAATCAATGCACTCTCGTTGTTCGTTAATTCTCTGAGATAAAAATGAATATGTTCATAAACATTATTATAAGAAATACAGGAAATGAATATACAGAATAACCTATCAAGTTTTCTGTGCATAAGAAGCTATTTTAATCTTACCTGTCCTCAATTCACTCACAAGTTACTGTAATAACATTATAGCATTATGTCCATCCAGAGAAACTACACTTTCCAATGATGAAATAATAATTAATTATACAAATCGGTTAATTTAGCTTCCTATATTACTTCATACAAACACAGAAACATTCTCTGTAGGCTATGTTTCATAGCTTTCGATTGTTGTGTCCAAGGCCCCTTATAGACGAAGTCATTTGTTTTTTATTTCAATACACCGCCTTAGATGGCAGTTATTTTAATTTTAAAACTCATTTATCTCATTAAATATCAGTCCTATCAAAATTGTTCAAAGAATAAAACTTATCAGAAATCATTTGTAAAGAAACTTTTGTTATGTAACATTTTTCACAAAAATCGATAATAAGCGAGATATTTCGATTTATTTAATTGAGGCCCCCTTATAACCCCCTTTTTAAATAACGTATTTTGAATGCCATATAGCCTAAAATCTAAGTTATAACGAACTTAATTTATATTACAATTTTCATCGAAATTGGTTCAGCCATTATCGCGTGAAAAGGTAACAAACATACAGACAGACAGACAGACAGACAGACAGACATACAAACAAAAATTTCAAAAAAGCGATTTTCGGTTTCAGGGTGGTTAATTATGTATGTTAGGACCAATTATTTTTGGAAAATCGAAAATTACCAGAAAAATTTCGGCTACAAATTTATTATTAGTATAGATTATTATTATTATTATTATTATTATTATTATTATTATTAGTAATAGTAGTAGTAGTAGTAGTAGTAGAAATAGTAGTAGTAGTAGTAGTCGTAGTAGTAGTATTCTTTGTGATTGGTCAAAATAACCAGTGCTCTAACATTAAATACCTTACTCTATGCCGATGATCAAGTCATAATTTCCAATTCAGAGGATAATTTACAAAGAGGATTATATACATTAAATAAAATATTAAAAGATTTTAGGATGGAAATTTCAGTACAAAAATAAAAAATAATGGCATTTTTAGGACAAGACTCAGTCAGAAGTAAGATAATATACAATAACCAATGCCTCGAACAAGTACAAAATTTCAATTATATGGGTTGTGAAATATCTTATCAAAATGAAAAAGATGTGAACAAGAAAATTACCAAATTTACACAAATTCTAGGAATAATAAACAGTACATCAAAAGCTAAATTAATACAAAAATCTACAAGAATAAAAATATATAATACACTAGCATTACACTCCCTTTTATAGGGAAGCGAGATTTAGACATTAAAGAAAAAATACATGAACAGAATCAAAGCAACGGAAATGAAATTTTTCAGGAGGACAGCAGGATATACTCTTTCAGACCGAAAAAGGAATGAAGAAATTTTAGAAGAATTAGAAGTAGATGGGGCCGAGGCCTAATTCGTGAAGGATGATGATGATGATGATGATGATGATTATTATTATTATTATTATTATTATTATTATTATTATTATTATTACATCAGAGACTCATTCATAAATATTCGTAAATTGAGAACGGAACGCACAGCGGAAAACGTAACAATTGCAACTTGGATTACGCTCAATCAAATGTTACATAACACACAGACTGAGCTCTTAATGCGCGTAATAATGATTTCTCCGAAGATACGTCTTCAAAGATAATAAAAGAATAAGTTTAATGGAGGTGGCTGCTTGTTGACTCGTCTAGTCACACGTTAGAAGTGCAGTAGTCTTTTCAGAAATACAACGCAATGATCTAAATGAGATCTATTAATGTATTTGTGTTGTTCGCCAACAGTTCTCAAGTAAAAACATACAAGATGAATAAAACAGAATTTTTTTGTCAGTGGGTGCACCAGCACTAGATATTCACACACAATATGTTCTTTGTTCATTAGAGAACAGAAGATATAACTTGCGGCTGAATCCCACTTAATATGGATGCAACATAGGAGGAAGAAAACGACGTTGAATTCTTTAGCCCAGTGTTTCTCAGACATTTTTCAACGCTGCCTTAGCCAATTTGCGTTTCTATACTTTTTTGGGTGATAAAGAGAGCATATTTTAAATTTTGTTTCGGTATTTTCTACGTATTGCTTGATCGAATATTACAATGTAAGAAGTTAATATTGCAGTATTACATAACGAACGCTAGGAATGGTGTATAATATGTATCAATACTTCAGAACTCAATGTCCGTGTTCGTCTTCTTACAGCGTTACAATAGGCAGGCCCATAAAGTTTCTATTTTTAAGACAGTGGCAATGGAAGCTAGAACTTCTCTCAATGAACGTGGAGCTCTCATTTTATCACTATGGAAATACCGTAATCACTTTAACTCGACTTTTGGCTCTACAAGAAATAGAAGCGGGTTCCTGGCTACAAGCTCTACCTTCCCCAAATATTGGAACGCTGATGGACAACAAGACTTTTAAGACTGCAGTCGCTCTACATCTTGGATGTAAAATCTGCGTACCACATAAATGTGTATGTGGGGAAGCTGTCGACACTTTCGGTCATCATGCTTTGAGCTGTGTCAAGAGTAAGGGACGTTTTTATAGACATTCAACAATTAACGACATAATCAAGAGAGCATTAACATCTTCTGATATCCCTGCTATTTTAGAACCCTCTGGGATTAGTCGCACGGATGGTAAGCACCCTGATGGATTAACCTTGGTCCCATGGAGCAGAGGAAAATCACTAATGTGGGATACGACCTTAGCTCCATCCCACTTGCCGTCAACTTCTAAACTCGCTAGCTCTGCAGCAGAATCTGCCGTACGCATTAAACGTCGCAAATACGTACATCTAGTAGACAATTACATCTTCATCGTCTTCGCTGTCGAAACAATAGGCTCCTGGTGTAAAGAAGCAAAAGACCTAGTTTCCGAAATTGGTAGAAGTTTGGTGACTGTTACTAGAGACCCTCACTGCACCAATTACCTACGGCACCGAATAGGAATAGCCATCCAACGTGGGAACGCAGCCAGCATTCTGGGAACCTTTCCAGACGCCAATTCTATCGATGAGATTTTCTTCATTTGAATATCTGAAAGCAAGACAAGGGTGAAGTACGAAGCCCCGTAGAATTGAAGACTGCACAAAGAAGAAATAAGACGAACACAGCCTGCTTGTTGGTCTTTAACAATATTGAATAATGTATTTTAAAACGTGTGGAGTGAACTTCTTGTCTCACTCATGCGCAAACGAGCTTAGTTCACTCGTACAGATAATTATACCTTCTTTACTCCAGTACGCAAGGAATGAACAAAGAACATGGTCGATTGTTGCTTTCTTGCGTTGGTGAATCGACAATAGAAATATCACACAGTGGTACAGCGAAGGTTTGTTTATCTCGTATTATGATGAAAGAGAAATTATAGTGACAAATTAGTCACTACTCATACTTACTTGGGAACAAAAGCGGTTCATACAGTGAGAGAGAAACTCTGGATCGGTTATCCGGTACTTACTTACTCACGCATCAGAGCACCTTGACTCCATACAGTGAGAATTCCGTCTGTTAATTAAACTTTGGAGACTTTATATGAGTAAATATGAATAAAGTGAAGTTTATTTTCGCTTTTTCTATCGACTTCGTACATCGGTACCATTCTTGCCGACCAGCTCGTTCAATCCAATGTTAAATTAATTAAATTATTGTGAAGTAATTTGTACAATTTGTCCTAAATGAGCTACAGTTATGTTCAAGAAAACGAAGTCTGCAGCGAGGAGTATTGTGCAATTTGTTAGTTTCAAACCTACAAAACAACTTGTAAGTCACTGCTGATTTCGGTAACCTATCGTTTTGCAGTCTTTCGATTTATCCCTTGTAATTTTTCTAGCAAACTTTAATTTACTGTATGGGGTTCCTAAGTTCATCGCTGAGTCAGTCCTGTGAAACTCAGCAAAGATATATTAACAACTACATCTAATATGTTTGCAAATGTTTCACTACCAAATCCTAGTGTTGCCGTTTCTACATAAATAGGCACTCTTATGTTTGTACTACGCATTCAATATTAATGACCGCTGAGCGCTAGTGTCGCCACTGTCGTTATATACAAGACATCGTAGGCGATTACGGAGCGCGGCACTGAGGGTATCAAAGCAGTTACGGAGGGGACTAACGCATTCTGTTAGTTCGTGGAATCAACACCGATCAATTTACAAAGAGGGATAGTAGTGACATATGTTTAATGAAGTTTCTCTTTGCTATTTCATTAATTATAATCGCATACTTTCAGTTTATATTGCATGGTATTGTTAATTTCAGAGACATCTGATATATATTTTAACTGTTAAACTCATTAATTTATCTTTATAACGCTGGGTAACGGATCCAATGGCAGCGTTATAATCTTGTTTCCTATGGTGCTTTAAAAGGATTCTTAAATTCAAACTTTATCATCTCCATTTCATATTCTTTGTGTTAACAATTAAATACTATCACATAATGACAATGCGTAATAAAAACCATAGTGTCCTGTAAATGCATTACGCCACTAAAGAAAACCATTAAAACCTTACAGAACACCAAACTTAAAGAAAGCGATATTCCTTATGAGTGGAACTAATATTTGAAGCAATCCACAGCCCTTTTGTACGCTTGCATTGATGTATGCTGGTGTTGGAATATTTGATACATATTTTCTAAAATTCTCATTGACGAAATAGTTCTATACTTTCCTCACCGTATCCAAATGCATGCAAATTGTGTCCATGCTGATATTAAGTTTATGTTTTTAAGTTTTTAATAACTTTATTGCCAGTAAATAGTACATTATGCAACGAGCCTATAATGGTAGTAATTAAGACGCGAGTATGTTTATGAAACGAGCGCAAGCGAGTTTCATAATTTTCATACCAGCGTCTTAATTACTACCATTATAGGCAAGTTTCATACGACTTTTTATGCTCGACCATATTTCTAACTTGAAATTATTCATAAGTATTCATGTTATTCTTATCTGACTGGGGAGCGGAACTGACCTTGTGCAATATCTCGTAAATTGTGAGATGTGCGCAGGCGCAAAAGTATTGATTTTTTCCGAGAGATAAATGTCATTGACCTTGATGTAATCTAGAGAGTAAAATAAACATTAATCTTGATATAACCTGGAAATTGATTTAGACACTGAAAAACGAGATGACAAATTGAATTTATTTGAATATTATTTACAATTAACGCTAATTATTATAGTAACAGAACATAACCTTCTGCGACAGTATTGGATTTCCAGCCTTCGTGACGTTTCACTAGTTGTCTTTCGATTGCATATCCGAGAATAATCGATACTTGCGCTTTCATATGGCTACAATGGTGGAACACCTGAACTTTAATGAATAGGTGAACTTTAATGAGGTCCATTAAAGGGCTGCTACCAAGTGTATAATTACTACATTTCGGCATGGTCGAGCATAAAATATATTACAATGAAATTGTGATGTACAAAATTCTAGCACTCCCCTGAAAGAGAGTGATCTCATTACTTATTTACAGCTTATAACTGATTTATAACTTATTCATAAGAAGATATCGCAGCTTCTAGGTGGGCGTGCACTTTCTTTGTGATTACTATGCACCTTACAGTCAAGCCCTCAATGTCCCATCTCTTTCTCAGGTGAACATCAGCGTGATGAAGGTGCTGCGGGGAGGAGGGTCGCCGTCCGAGTCCCCCATCATGAAGATAGAAGTCAAATCATTAGTGAGACGTCCGTCGGGTCGCGGGGGCTGGGTGGCGCTGAACGTCGAGGACCTGTTAACCAAGTGGTTCGAGAATCCCAAGGAGAACCACGGCATTGTACTACACGCCACAGACGAACGAGATCGCCAGATTGTCGTCACGGACCACGAGGAGGAAGAAGGTGCCAGGGTGAGTGAAGTACTCTTATGCAGCGCTGTTTGTCGTTTGATGTTACATGTGCGCCAGGATTAAAATTAAGTTAATTGTGCACATATTTTTAGAGGACATTACATGCAAATTATCAAATAATAATCACAATTATCAGTTTTGTGAAAATGATCAGTTTGAATTCTAAACTTTCGTTCAAGCATTCGTTGTATCTCAGGAATTCGCTTGCATATCTTGACCTCATGGGGAACAGGGAATGGGAACATAAGATTGGTTTGTTCCTCTTGAAGGCGAGAAAGAGCAGAACCTCAGCTGTTGAAGTTTGTGACGCGAACTGAGGAAGGGATGATAGTATTGAGCCAACTGTACGCTTTTATGTCTTTTAGGTTAGGATATATTATATAATGTGTTTTATTGTGCCATTTACATTTTAATATGTGTGTTATTTTAGAGAGTAGTTGCCTGTAATCATAGGTGGGGGGGGGAAACCTACAAAGGAGGACTTGTTTTGGGTACAAAGCACGTACGGTCGGAAGACCCGTGCATTGGATTTTAGAGAAAATTATGATAATATAAAATCTGTATGTATAATATTACTCAATAAATCCATCCATCTACTTTAAAACAAATATGAATTAATGAAAGATACAACTATGACGAGTTTATTAATAATATTTTCTTGTATTCTTATAACTTCAAAACTAGCCTACAAAATTCATGATCTGAAAAATCTAAACGGTGAAGTCTCTTTCAAAGATACATATTTGGAAATATAGGGAAGTAAGATTTTATTGCTGTGTGGCAGCAAAATTGTAGCGAACAAACCAAAAAACCTCACCGAATTGATAAAGAGTTTTCAGCGCGTATACACAGTATCGTCAATCCAGTAACAGAATATCTTAAGATAGTAAACTCTGGCTTATAAATGTTAAACGAAAAAAAAAATGAGCATAATCTAATACAACCTACGCTACTTAACAATAACGATTTTTTTTTAATAAATGTAAATTTCAGTTCATCTATCATCTGCCATAGTAAAAATAGACTGGGAGTGAAATTCTGAGTTTCCGATGCTGATATAGAAAGGGCATGGGGCTCCGGGTCTTGGAACTTATCAAGCTACTTGTCTGCGGATGGAACCTGGCTCTATCAGTAGCTGAGGCAGAACGGCCCACCTGTCAGCATCGGATTCGACGTAACACAATATAGGACGCTTTAGGCCAAGCCAAGCCTATCCAAATTTCACGAGAGGATACCTGCGAGGGGTATGATCCTTGCGGGGTAAGAGGAGAGAGCCAATTAGTAACTCAGCTCCTGTGAAGGAGGAGGTGGGTGGGGATGGTGTCATTGGCCGGCTGCGACAAACAAGACTTACACTGTTTTCGCTGTAAGAAAAATCCTAATGTAAACATAAGCACGTTGCTGTCATATCCGTGATTGGCTTCCAGTCGAAACACTCACATGACGCAGGAAAATATAGTTCGTATTTGGAAACCACAACCTTGTATTATTTGAAAATAAAACATTGAATTCTAGTTGTTAAATACGATGAAACATTTAACTTTACTCATATGTAAAACGCTATGTAAAAGAAAAGCTACTTTTATATTTTGTTATGTACTATGAACGCGGATGAATACCAACAGTAATACCGAGGTAGTCTGTTCTTGTAACAAGCTGGCGTCACTTGAGATCGTAGTTGTTCACATAAGCACGTGGTACTGAAGTATGGTTTTTGCTTTCTCAACTGTCCATTGTGAAGACATAAGACTTAAAAATAATTTAATTACAGTAATTATAAAATAAATGTTTCCTAAGCAAACGAATGCATAGTAGTGACCTACTTGATGAGAAACGGGAGATATTTAACATGAAACAGAATGTACAACAGTAGGCGGGAATACGTACTGAGAATAATGGCGCCAAACAGTGGCCAATGAAGCCTCACTTCAGTCACATGCTATTGTTTACATTAGGATTTTTCTTACAGCGAAAAGATTATAGTCATTGACCGGCCGTTTCCGTGTTGGGGGTTAGTTGTAAAAATGGGGAAAACTCACATTCCTTGCTCGAAGCTTCTCCTGAAGTGCGGACCCGTTCTGGGTTCAACCTTCGAAAAGCCAAGCGAAGCGCGAGTCCGTTTAGTGTACAGTGAAAAAGTCCATAATGCTGAATTAAAATAAACTTCACAATAACAAATATATATATATATATATATATATATATATATATATATATATATATATATATACTACTCGTCGGCCTCGGTATCGGTATAGCGCTGGCCTTCTGTGCTCGAGGTTGCGGCCCAGGTTGATGGCATTTAAGTGTGCTTAAATGCGACAGGCTCATGTCAGTAGATTTACTGGTATTAAAAGAACTCCTGCGGGACAAAATTCCAGCACACCGGCGACTCTGATATAACCTCTGCTGTTCCGAGGGCCGTTAAATAAACCATAATTAAAAAAATACATATACTACTCGGACACAGTGTATGTAAAACTAACTTACTTACTTACTTACTGGCTTTTAAAGAACCCGTAGGTTCATTGCCGCCCTCACATAAGCCCGCCATTGGTCCCTATCCTGAGCAAGATTAATCCAGTCTCTACCATCATATCCTACCTCCCTCAAATCCATTTTAATATTATCTTCCCATCTACGTCTCGGCCTCCCCAAAGGTCTTTTTCCCTCCGGCCTCCCAACTAACACTCTATATGCATTTCTGGATTCGCCCATACGTGCTACATGTCCTGCCCATCTCAAACGTCTGGATTTTATGTTCCTAATTATGTCAGGTGAAGTATAGAATGCGTGCAGCTCTGCGTTGTGTAACTTTCTCCATTCTCCTGTAACTTCATCCCTCTTAGCCCCAAATATTTTCCTAAGAACCTTATTCTCAAACACCCTTAATCTCTGTTCCTCTCTCAAAGTGAGAGTCCAAGTTTCACAACCATACAAAACAACCGGTAATATAACTGTTTTATAAATTCTAACTTTCAGACTTTTTGACATAAGACTAGATGACAAAAGCTTCTCAACCGAATAATAACAGGCATTTCCCATATTTATTCTGCGTTTAATTTCCTCCCGAGTGTCATTTAGATTTGTTACTGTTGCTCCAAGATATTTGAATTTTTCTACCTCTTCGAAGGATAAATCTCCAATTTTTATAGTTCCATTTCGTACAATATTCTGGTCACGAGACATAATCATATACTTAGTCTTTTCGGGATTTACTTCCAATCCTATCGCTTTACTTGGTTCAAGTAGAATTTTCGTATTTTCCCTAATCGTTTGTGGATTTTCTCCTAACATATTCACGTCATCCGCATAGACAAGAAGCTGATGTAACCCGTTCAATTCCAAACCCTCTGTGTTATCCTGAACTTTCCTAATGGCATATTCTAGGTATGTAAAACTAACACATTATTTATCTATTACAGGAGTCATAATTATCCTATTATCCATCGCTGTAGCTCAGGCGATAGCGTGTTTGTCTATAGATCCGAAGTTAGGTTGGGGCATGACTTTGATTTCTACTTGATCTGATTACCGGTTAGTTTTTTTCTGAAGTTTTTCCAACTGTAAGGTGAATGCCATGTAATCATGTGTCGAATCCCCGGATTCTCCTCGCCAAATACTATCTCGTTATCACCAATTCCATCGACCCCAAATTTATCTAGTATTTAATACAGCGTCGCTAAATAACTAACTATCGCATTGAATTTGTGTACTACTCGGTTTTCAATGAAAATTGTACATTTTTAAGGAAAGAAATGAAATTATAAAAACAGCTTATAAAAGCAGGACGTTGGTCACTTGGAAAACAAGCGTAGCAATAAATAAACAATAATATCGTATCATGTGATATACAGATAAGGCAATGTGATGCAAATAGAACTTGGAAGCCAAAATGTAATGATAAACAAGGAGATCAAAGTAGCAAGAGGTGCCTGAGAGCATGAATTGTATCACAAGCTGTGGATAGTGTCCTCATTTGACAGCAAAATGTCTGTCAATTTTAATCCATGACCTGAAGTTGTAGACAGTATATTTAGCAAAATATTCTTGTAAGGAAGAATGAACAGGGACGGAATTCCACAGTTAATTCTAAAATACATACCACGGTGTGGAAGAAATCAAGCGAGTCTCCTGGAGAGACTTTAGGATGACTGAGGCCTGAATGGATCGCACTTCACAGCTCCATGATAGTTATAATAATCATGATAAAATATTATTACTATGAATTATATTATTATTGTAACTTCAACCATGGTTGAGTAGTAGCGTTTAAAATGTCGGATCCGATTGTTGGTTTGTGCAGGGAATATTCTCTCCCATGCACGCACAGTGTCTGGTAGTATAATAATAATCCGTGGCGCTACAGCCCATGAAGGGCCCAGACCGACCAGCCGGCTGCTGGCCTCACGCCCACATGCAGAAGTAGAGGTGGACGATCATCCAACCAGAATGGAGGTATCGTGTGGTTAGCACGATGATCCCCCCAGCCGTTATAGCTGGTATTCGCAACCGGATTTCGCTACCTATTGTAACTCCCGAAGTGCATCACGATGCTGGGTGGGCACCGATCCCATACACTGGCCAAAATTTCATGAGAAAATTTCTTCCCCCATTAGGCCTCGAACTAGCGCGCATTCCGTAACGCGAGTCCTATGCGGGCTGCCTTAGACCGCGACAACACGGTGCGGGACATGGTGGTATGAATGAATGAAATGAATGAAATAGCCTTTGGATTTCCCGTGAAGGGCTATGGCCTCCTAAAAAGGGGAGCTCTTTAGAGATCATGCGGTGAGCTAATCCGCATGACGGTAGATTCAGTTCTATATAAGTTTTGTTCATCGTTCGTGTGTGTACACTTGCACTCTCACTCGATACTGGCAAACTGTAGCGATCTCCATTCTTCTCGGTTCTTGGCTGTTCTGGACCACAGGGGTCCAGCTAGGCTCTTGAAGAAGTCCGCCCATCTGGTCCCAGGTCTTCCTCGGTTTCGCCTCCCGATGCGTGAATCCCACGTGGTGGAAATATGCGCCCATCTGCAGCCTTGAAGTCTCGACAAGTGGCCTCCCCATTTCCATTTCAGGCGCTCCCCTTGGTGTGCCATGTCTCTGGTGTTTTGTCATCTGCTTGAGTCTGGTGTTGGAAATCTTGTCTCTGAGGGAGAATCCTAGGATTTTCCTCTCCATTTTGTGTTGGCAGACCTGGATCTGTGTCTTCTGGTTCACGGTCAGTTTCCAGGTCTGACAGCCGTAAAGTAAGGTTGGGAGGATACAGGATTGCAGCACCTCCAGCTTTAGTTTGCGGTTCAGTTTCTTGTCAAGGAGTATGAATTGCAGTGACCAGAAAGCTCTCCATGCTGATGCAATTCTTCTTTTTAGTTCTCTCGTCATGCAGCTTTTGAATCCGACCAATTGGCCCAGATAGATGTAATCTTCCACGTACTGTAATCTGGTTGCGTTGACTTGGATTGGTTGTGGTTGGCTGTTCGTCATGACTTGGGTTTTTTTCCATGTTCATGCTTAGGCCTGCGTGTGCGCTGCAATCGCTTAGTTCCTGTATCATCTCTTGTAGGTCGGTGGCGTTTTTAGCGAAAAGTACGATGTCATCCGCGAATCTTAGGTTCGTGAGCCGATATCCGTCTATATTGATTCCATGTTTTTTCTTCCACTTTAGCTTACGGAATATGTCTTCAAGGAGGCTAGTAAATAGCTTTGGTGAGATGGGATCCCCTTGTCGGATTCCTCTTTCTATTCTGAATGTTTGTCCTTCTCGTTCTGTCATCACGGTGGCGTGCGAGTCTCCGTAGAGCTTAGTTAGGATGTTGTTATATTTGTGCTCGACTCCCTGGTTGCTCAGCGCCTGTAATACACAGGAGTGTTCTACCGAGTCAAATGCTTTCTTGAAATCTATAAATGCGAGGTAGAGGGGAATATTGAATTCGTCCGTTTTCTCTATGACCTGGTTGATTGTCTGTAGATGATCCACCGTGCTGTAACCTGAGCGAAATCCAGCTTGGTCTGGAGCTTGGTTGTCATCCAGTACTTTCGTGAGTCTCCTTGTGATTATCTTAGAGAACAGCTTGTAGATATTTGACATCAGGCTGATTGGACGGTAGTTGTTCAGGTCGTCCTTGGCACCTTTTTTGTGGAGTAGAATAATTTTGCTTGTCTTCCATTGGTGGGGTACTGTTTCCGATTTGAGTATTTCGTTGAAGACTGCGGTGAGCGGTGTTAGCAAAGAGTCTTGACCGAGTTTCAGGTGTTCGTTGTGGATGTTGTCTTCTCCGGGCGCTTTTCCGGATTTGAGTTCCCCTATCGCTGTCCTGACCTCGCTTTGAAGTATTGGTGGGACCTCGTTGTCGTCTACGTTGTTCATCTGAATACTGTCGCTTGGATTCGCTTCCTGTTTGGAGCTGGTGTATAGTGATCTGTAGTAGTTTGTGGCTGCCGTCGCAATGTCTTCTCTTTCTGTTAGACGGTTGTCTCTGGGTCCCCGTGCTCCCAAGAGCCATTGCTTCCCACTTCCTCTCTGTTTTCTTGCTTTTCTTGTTGATTTGGATGATTCCAGTATTGCTCTTACTGCCTCTGTGTTGTGTTCACGTACGTCCCTTCTGATCCCCTTTTTTGTTTGCCTATCAATCTCTGCGTACTGATTTTTATTGTCCTCGTTTTCATCCCTGCTTGGATATAATCTCTTCCTATGTTCAATTAATGCAATTGTTAACGGGCTGAGCTTGGAACTGTTTTCTCTAGTTCTATTTGTTCTCCTGGCTGTGATTGATGCTTGGGTAAGGGCCGCTTCGATGGAGTTGTATAGATCCTGTGGGTCGCGCTGGGAGGATAGGTCCACTTCTTGTAGTCGTTCCTGTAGTGCAAGGCCGAAAGTGTGCCTATCTAGGCTGTCAATGGTGCTCGCTATTGTCTTCCCAAAATGTCTTCTGTTTCTCTTTATATTCACTGTGGCGCGTACCATTCTGTGATCCGTCGAGAATTTCAGGTTTGGTACGACTTGTATGTCCCTCGTACCTGCTAGGCTGTCGGTTAGTATGTAGTCCAGTTCGTTTTTTGTCGTGCCGTTGGGGTGTCTCCAGGTCCACCTTGCTTCGCTACGCTTTCTGAAGAACGTGTTTAGTATCACCATTCTCTGTTCTGTGGCGAATTGTACCAGTCGTTCTCCTCTTGCGTTCCTTGTCCCGTAGCCGTACGGCCCAACTGGGTCCTCTTGTGCGTGGTTGTCATAAAATTATGTAAAAAGTGGTTTTGCGTCAAGTCCACCACAAGTCCACACAATCCTGTTTGTAATGAAGTTATAAAATTGACTCAAATTTATCACAAATATGAAGAATGAATTGATCGTATGATTTAATTCCGAGCGGACGATTGTTGACAATTAGCAAGATAAAATTATTTTATATTTACTTACTTGCTTATTGGCTTTTAAGGAACCCGGAGGTTCATTGCCGCCCTCACATAAGCCCGCCATTGGTCTCTATCCTAATCCATTTTAATATTATCTTTCCATCTACGTCTCGGCCTCCCCAAAGGTATTTTTCCCTCCGGCCTCCCAATTAACACCCTATATGCATTTCTGGATTCGCCCATACGTGCTACATGCCCTGCCCATCTCAAACGTCTGGATTTAATGTTCCTAATTATGTCAGGTGAAGAATACAATGCGTGCTTATTTTATAAGCAATGCTTATTTAGGATATTAGAAATTTTATATTTTACGCTGAACAGAAGTAAACTCAATACAATCCTAAACATAAAAGAAGTAACACCGTTCCTAAGAGGGTACGTTTTCGGTATTCTTATTGACAATAGATTATACTGGCTAAAGGGATCATCATGATAACCACACGATACCATCAATCATCACTTTTCACATAAAAATATGTTTCTCTCTTCCATGTACAGATGAACCAATTTAAAAAATGGAATCTTCCTTCTTAATTGATTTTTAGATAATTAATAATAATAATAATAATAATAATAATAATAATAATAACAATAATTACTTACAAATGGCTTTTAAGGAACCCACAGGTTCATTGCAGTCCTCACATATGCCCTCCATTGGTCCCTATCCTGTGCAAGATTAATCCAGACTCTATCATCATATCCCACCTCACTCAAATTAATTTTAATATTATCCTCCCATCTACGTCTTGGCCTCCCCAAAGGTATTTTTCCCCTCCGACTTCCCAACTAATATTCTATATGCATTTCTGGATTCGCCGATACGTGCTACATGTCCTGCCCATCTCAAACTTCTGGATTTAATGTTCCTAATTATGTCAGGTGAAGAATATAATGCGTGCAGTTATGCGTTATGTAACTTTCTCCAGTTTTCTGTAACATCATCCCTCTTAGCCCCAAATATTTTCTTAAGCACCTTATTCTCAAACACCCTTAACCTCTGTTCCTCTCTCAAAGTGAGAGTCCAAGTTCCACAACCATACAGAACAACCGGTAATATAACTTTTTTATAAATATAACTTTCAGCTTTTTTTAGAGGAAACTGGATGATAAAAGCTTCTCAATCGAATAATAACAGGCATTTTCTATATTTCTATGGTGTTTGGGTAAAGGGGGATAAGTCATTATTTTGTGCAGATGGAATTTTGTTCCCAAGACGAACACAGAAGTTAAATTATACAAGTGAGTGTGCAAAAATCAAAAGAATACTAACAGTTGATGTGTGTTATTTGTGTAGAAAATTATTTGCAATTAGGGTCCGAAATTTAATTTTCAATTTCCTCCAAACACATTTTTTACGACTTATCTCCCTTTACCCAAAGAACACAAATTTATTCTACGTTTAATTTCCTCTCGAGTGTCATTTATATTTGTTATTGTTGCTCCAAGATATTTGAATTTTTCCATCTCTTCAAAGGATAAATTTCCAATTTTTATATTTACATTTCGTACTATGTTCTGGTCACGAAACATAATCATAATACTTTGTCTTTTCGGAATTTACTTCCAAACCTATCTCTTTACTTGCTTCAAGTAAAATTCCCGTGTTTTCCCTAGTAGCTTTTTGTACCTAGTTTCTCCTAACATATTCACGTCATAAATAAGCAGCTGATGTAATTCGTTCATTCCAAATCCTATCTGTTATCCTCGTCTTTCGTAATGGTATATTCTAGAGCAAAGTTAAAAAGTAAAGATGATAGTGCATCTCCTTGGTTTAGGCCACATTGAATTGGAAAAACATCAGACAGAAGCTGGCCTATACGGACTCTGCTGTACGTTTCACTGAGACACATTTAATTAATCGAACTAGTTTCTCAGGAATACCAAATGCAATAAAACTTCTCTCTTAACCGAGATATACGAGTTTTGAAATCTATGAATAACTGTTGTACTGTGCCCTTATATACCATTTTTCTCCAATATCTGTCGAATACAAAAAAATCTTATCAATAGTCGATCTATTTATCACGAGATCTTTCGTTTTCATTGTAATTCCCATTTCTCACTCCTCTTTGCACGACAGAATATTACTCCATCGTCACTGAATTGCCGCCATAGCTTAGAAAATGCCATTAAATAAAGAACAACCAATTGATTTGGAGGCGTGCTGGGAGAGGTTATTTGCCTAATGCATCTTCATGCAAGGTCTTCCTTCGTCGCAATTGCACGAATAATGAAGGAGCAGCAGAAGTGTGTTTATTGTGTCTGAGTATGTGTTGTGCGCCGCAAAGTGTTTCTGGCCTGATGATCGGTCGCACGTGGCGAACATTACAGTGATAACTTGGGGACAAAGAGCGGTACAGTCACCCCGACAAGCGCTTGTTATTTTCCTCGTAATCATTTCGGATGGGACATTCTGACTCCTTTTCGAGTCTGAGCAGCTAACTTAATACAATCCATATTTTAAGTCTTTGAAAAATCAGCATAAACTGCTACGGATTATTAATTTTATCATCCGACATATAAGATTCTTAAGATAAAACTTATCTATTTACTTACTTATGGCTTTTAAGGAACCGGGAGGTTCATTGCCGCCCTCACATAAAACCGCAATCGGTCCCTATCCTAAGAAAGATTAATCCAGTCTCTACCATCATATCCCACGTCCCTCAAATCCATTTTAATATTATCCTCCCATCTACGTCTCGGCCTCCCCAAAGGTCTTTTTCCCTCCTACCTCCCAACTAACATTCTATACGCATTTCTGGATTCGCCCATACGTGCTACATGCCCTGCCCATCTCAAACGTCTGGATTTAATGTTCCTAATTATGTCAGGTAAAGAATATAATGCGTGCAGCTCTGCGTTGTGTAACTTTCTTCATTCTCCTGTAACTTCATAGGCCTACTTATAATGCGTCCTCTGTTAATCAAGGAGAAATTTGGAGTCATTTTTACAATTAATACACTTCATCTTGCTGAAGAGCTGACTCTAAATAAAATGAAGAGTCCACTGCAAGAATGATGGATGTCACTTTCTTGTCGAAAATGAACCAAGACTGTCAATGCATAGCTTAAGACATATAGAATGTACATAGAGAGTTATATGGCATTAACACTGATAGTCATTGTCCAGTAATGATCGGAAAATCACAGTTAAGCTTTGAGCGCTAAGCATTTCAAACTTTCAATCACTTCTCCTGCAAAATGTATTCCAAATGACATCCATCATTCTTGCAGTGGACTCTTCAAATGTATTGTCCACACCTGTAACGGTCAGCGCGTCTGGCCGCGAAACCAGGTGGCCCGGGTTCGAATCCCGGTCGGGGCAAGTTACCTGGTTGGGGTTTTTTCCGGGGTATTCCCTCAACCCAAAACGAGCTAATGGTGGGTAACTTCCGGTGCTGGACCCCGGACTCATTTCACCGGCAATATCACCTTCATTTCATTCTGACGCTAAATAACCTAGATGTTGATACAGCGTCGTAAAATGACTCAATAAAATAAAAAGAAAAAAATGTATCCGCCGCTGGACTGATTACTGTATGTCGCTCAGTTGGATTAATTTATTTTTGTACGGCTTTAATTAAATGTACTGCCTTACAGAAGAGGTAATACGCATAGACTAGCTTCTTTCCTACTATCCGTCACTGGGTCTGCCGTGTTTATTTATCAGCATAAAAGAGGACGTATTCTGTCTCAGACAGCAGGCTTGGAGCGCAAGTTAACTGTTTACATTTTCCGGCTATTTCTGAGCATGAGAGTATACATACATACTGGTATGGGCATTACAGATATACAGTTATGCTTTATTATAGTGCTACCGTATTATTTCGAATACTCCGTGCACTTTTCTTCCGAAATATGCAAGTAATAAATACAGGTACGCGGGTTATTCAAGTGAAGTTGACAACATTGTCCAATTTTCCTCCTGCGCAACACCTAAGGTGGTAGCGCATGCCATTATCTTCCCGCGAGGTTATTTCAATTATATTAACATTGGTACATGGCATGTGGATTAGCAGTACATGCATCAGAAATAAGTTCAAGTGTGATAATTATCTAGTTTGTGTATCTTATAAAGAATCATCATTTTATTTTTACTAACATTTCTAATATTAACCTGGCTACACCTTTGAATTAACGGTTGAGAACAGGAAACACTGCTACCCCCTTCCACGACTGCAGTTCGATGGTACTGGCGTAAAATACAAACAAATCACTTTACTAGGTACAGAAGGGAAGAAAAGTTGTTCATCCATTTACGTAAAGTAGGAAATATCGCGATTTTGAGTTTGATTATTTTCATTTTTTCTTTAATCAAAATACAGTACTGTATTAACAATAAGTGTTTTCACTCACGAACTGAGCTATCAATTCGGACGTATTCATTATGCAGTGTATATTACACTGTCTACAGCACATTACCGTACAATATAGAGAATGAAGTTAAATTGAAAAATAATCATAATATGGATATTTAAACACAATTTTGAAAATCGTGGCCGTTCATTTCGATTGAGGCCTCAGTTCCTTTTTGCATATTATCGCACTATAGACTATTGCACCTAATTCCAATTAGCAGTTTCGTCCTTCGTACGAGTAACTCATGTTGAAATAATTCTGTACCTACTCTATAAAAAAGTACCTTACGTACTGTAAATTCAATCTTCACTTATGCCCGCTCAGCAAAGATAAAATTACTCAGACATGCTATCTACTGTCCGTTCAAGTGGTTTTATTGCAGGGTCGTAGAAAGGAGGGAAATCACGTGACAGTTAATTAATTAACGAGGTCTTTTTAAGTTATTTTAAACAGTTGTATAATATTACGTAGACGTCCAATTTCTAACAGAAATTAATGTTTTAAGAAAAGAGCTTAGACAGCCCAGCCACTAACCTTTACAGAGGGGTGAGCAGAAGCGGGTGGGAAAACCGGGATGCGACATAGGCAAACGGACGACAGTACCTGTGCGAGAATATGATTCAATATTGAAAGCTCTTTCGTCACTGGAAAACGCGAACTTACTATACTCACTAACTCAGTACTGTTTGTGTTTACTATGACAGTAAGGCGACTTTGACTGTATACGCTTGGTTCTGTGTTGAGAACAGTTGGAAATTTACTAGTAGAAGGGGTGGGAGTGAAGTACATTCAAAAACTCAGGTACAATAAAAATTAAAGTAAAAATAAAATGATGTCCCTGTATTTTCAATTCTGAAAGTGAGTAGGCCTACTATGCATACTAAAGGTATGAAATTTCGATCCTTTACTTGCAGCGAAAAACTCAAAATTACCAAAGACGTGGAGGAACATGGAAACATGACGCATGCTGTTAATATTGCAAGATATCGAGTAAACGACTGATTAAGCAAGATAACCGACATGCATGCAGTGCGTGCACATAGGATGGGTTTCAAATGAGTTCTGTTTCAGGAGAAAATTTATTTATTTTTTGTTAACTGAACTATTCATTCATTCATTCATAGTGTTCTGCCCAAGGGCAGGTCTTTCATTGCAAACCCAGCATTCTCCAGTCTTTCCTATTTTCTGCCTTCCTGTTTGTCTCCGCACATGATCCATATATCTTAATGTCATCAATCATCAGATATCTTCTTCTGCCACGACCTCTTCTCCCGTTCACCATTCCTTCCAGTGCATCCTTCAGTAGACAGTTTCTTCTCAACCAGTGACCCAGCCAATTCCTTTTCATCTTCCTGATCAGTTTCAGCATCGTTCTTTTTTCATCCATTCTTTCTAACACAGCTTCGTTTCTTACTCTGTCTATCCATTTCACACACTCCATTCTTCTCCATACCCACATTTCAAATGCTTCTATTCGCTTCTCTTCACTTCGTCGTAATGTCCATGTTTTTGCCCCATGCAATGTTACACTCCACACAAAGCACTTCACTAGTCTCTTCCTAAGTTCTTTCTCCAGAGATTCGCAGAAGATACTCCTTTCTCTATTAAAAGCTTCCTTTGCCATTGCTATTCTCTTTTTGACTTTTCAGCAGCTCATGTTACTGTTTATAGTACACCCCAAGTATCTGAAGCTGTCCACTTACTTTACTGCCTCATTTAGAATTCGCAAGTTTACCTTCTTTATTTTTCTTCCTATGACCATGGTCTTTGTCTTGTTTGCATTTATCTTCATTCCATACAGCTGCCATTTAGCTCCTGTAGCATATCGCTTAATATCATCTTCTCTGCTAACAACGTCATATCATCAGCAGATCTTACACACTTTATTCTTCTTCCTCCTACTATCACTCTCCCATGTTCTCAAATAGTCCTTCACTAAATCCTCCAAATATGTTAAACAGGGTAGGTGATAAAGGGCGTCCTTGTCGTACTCCTCTCCCTATTTCACTTCCTTCTGACATTTCTTCTCCTATCCTGACTTTGACTCGTTTCATATAAAGATTACTGGATAGCCTCCTCTCTTTCCAATCCATGTCAATTTTCTTTAGAATCTCCATCAGTTTATTCCAACCTACTCTTTCAAACGCCTTTTCTAAGTCCACAAATTCTATATATACTTCTTTATTCTTCTCTAGGTATCTTTCGCCGATTGTTCGTATTAGCTCAATTGCATCTCTCGTACCTTTTCCCTTCCTGAAGCCAAACTGCTCTTCTTCCAACTGTTCTTTCATCTCAGAATATAAACGTCGATTCAGTATTCGCAGAAGAATCTTCGCCGAGTGCGATATCAGGATTATATTGTGTTTAATTGTTTTTTATTTGTTGTGAATAGATTCGTTGAAAGTTTTATTCCGGTAATTAGAATTTCTATTATTATTATTATTATTTTTTTGCCTTTCGAAAGTGGGGTGCGAGGCTTAATCGAGGGCGCGGGGTATTCGAGAAAATATGGTATTAGGTAGAAATACGAGTATGTGTACTAAGAATAAGAATTGATGACGTAAACATAACAATTAATAATACAACAATTAAGTTCCTTAACTTCATTTTATTGTGTTCAAATTTGACTCATGAAAATGAAATATTAACTGTAAGCTATCTTACTATTGTCCGTCTGCAGTATAGGCTACTAAATAAAAAGAAACAATGCAAAATAGTAAAGGAAAATTCTGTTTCTTTTATCTTAAGGATTTGCTCTGTAACATTACTGTCACTAAGTACCTTCTATATATATATATATACTTTTTTCGCCAGCAATGAAAGAAGTCCAATCCGAACGTTTAAATAGTCCACATTTCTTTCTACTTCAAACAGAAGCACTATTTAGATCATCTGAAATTGAGGCGATAGCCGGAAAAAGGGCCCATAAGCAAAAGTCATGTTTCAAGGAAACAAAGATTGAAATATTTATTTTTATGTAATTGCGATTTGAATGCACTTTTACCAAAATAACAATTTACATACTGTTACGTTAATATTTGTCTACAAGATTTTGTTAAATAATGCATTCTGATTTTAATACTGTAGTGTTATTATAAGTATATATATTTTATTAGAGCATTTTATAGGCCCTTTTTCCAGATAAGTTTATTTTATCAAAATACTTTGAATGTGATTATATTTTAGCAGAAATTAAACATCAGCATTGAACAACGCACATTACAGAGGTTTACAAGTTCAAAATTATTTAAAATTATATATCTTACATATATGAAGAGTACAGGGGAAAAAGGGGGGATGTCCACTTTTAAACAATTCTCAGGAAACCAATTTTAAAATGTGAAACTCTATCATTCCGAATATAATACTGAGAATTTAACCAGCAGTTATTCTGTGACTAAGAACTTTCTTCCCCTGTTCTAAGTGTAGAATGAATTCACTTCATATGAAGTATATAAGGGAATGGAAATCTGAATTTTGCCTGAAAGTGGACATCCCCCCTTTTTCCCCTGTACTCTTCATATCTCATAGTTTACATCAGCTGCTTGTCTATGCGGATGACGGGAATATGTTAGGAGAAAATCCACAAACGATTAGGGAAAACACGGGAATTTTACTGGAAGCAAGTAAAGAGATAGGTTTGGAAGTAAATCCCGAAAAGACAAAGTATATGATTAAGTTATGTCTCGTGACGAGAATATTGTACGAAATGGAAATATAAAAATTGGAAATTTATCTTTTGAAGAGGTGGAGAAGTTCAACTACCTGGGAGCAACAGTAACAAATATAAATGATACTCGGGAGGAAATTAAACACAGAATAAATATGGGAAATGCCTGTTATTATTCGGTTGAGAAAATTTTATCATCCAGTCCGTTGTCGAAAAATCTGATAGTTAGAATTTATAAAACAGTTATATTACCGGTTGTTCTGTATGGTTATGAAACTTAGACTCTCACTTTGAGAGAGGAATAGAGATTAAGGGTGTCTGAGAATATGGTTCTTAGGAAAATATTTGGGGCTAAGAGGGATGAAGTTACAGGAGAATGGAGAAAGTTACACAACACAGAACTGCACGCATTGTATTTTTCACCTGACATAATTAGGAACATAAAATCCAGACGTTTGAGATGGGTAGGGCATGTAGCACGTATGGGCGAATCCATAAATGCATATAGAGTGTTAGTTGGGAGGCCGGAGGGAAAAATACCTTTAGGGAGGCCGAGACGTAGATGGAAAGGTAATATTAAAGTGGATTTGAGAGAGGTGGGATATGATGATAGAGAATGGATTAATCTTACTGAGGATAGGGACCAATGGCGGGCTTATGTGAGGGCGGCAATGAACCTCCGGGTTCCTTAAAAGCCAGTAAGTAAGTAAGTAAGTAAGTAAGTAAGTATATCTCATAGTTACGTCATAAATTGTACCGAAAACGTAAAATTCAAGAATATCTGTTGGTTACAGAATACAGATTACAGGTTATTCAGTATTAATCTAGAATGGATTCACACTCACTTCAAAGTTTATCTTGAGAGTTCAGTTTACACTTCAGTGCACATCCTGGATGGACTCACACTCACTTTGAGGATCATCTTCACTGATGTTTGCTGAGTTCCACAACTACGCAAGGGGCATGAGTTCATTCAATTAGCTACCCTGCCCTCTGTTGACGAGATATTGAAACGAAACTACGTAAGCAAGTATATTTTAAAACGAGAATCAAATAAAACATTCTCCCGAAAAAAAGGCCTATAGACCTGTAGACCCATTTTCCGGCTACCGCCTCAATTTTCGCTAAATATTTGAAGAAACATACTGGAAATGTTTATGAATTTCTCGCTTAATTCCAAGTGTAATGTAATGCGTATATTTCCTTGGAAAATACGCCAATTTGAACAGTTGACATTATTATAGCAATGTAAAAAATTACCAAAAAAAATAAATTATAATAATCATTATCTGAATATGAATACACTTGTAATTATAGGAAATCAAACTACCGGTTTCTTATTCTGAAGTTTTGGTATGATTTTCGTCGACATTCAGTGACATTTTAAGGCAATGCAGCATTTTGTTTGCTACATTTTACTTATTTTATCTGCTGTAATCGATAGTTAATTATTGCTGCACTCTTTATATTTCCATTGAGATAATCTATATAATTTGAACTGGTAATGGAAATTACGGGAAAACGGCTGAACGGATTTTAATAAATGGCCCCTCATTTTGAAGCTTGGAACCCAAAGTTTTTCGGAAAAATAGTAGTTTTCAGTGAAATGTCAATTTTCCTACATAATTATCCTATTTTACAAAATCCATCTGTCGTCAGTTTTGAGAACTAGCTAATTGCATTCAGGAGAAGCGAAGCGAGCATCAAGTCGGCCGTGTTGCATTTCAGAATAAAACAAAACACACACTACAGTAAACTACAGTAAACAATATTACACGAAGGCCATGATCTGCAAGAATGCTGACATATTTAGAGCTCAAATTAAATTGGTTATTAAAAACTTAACTTATTAAAAATAATTTATAGGTTCTATTCTGTGTTGTGTAATTTTCTGGGTACAGCTGTGTATTGGATATTAAAAACTACAAAACTTGAAGTGGTTTGATGACATTATTTACTATTAGAAATGAAATATTATTGTAGTTAATGCCGTGATGTGACTATTTTTCATTAATTATACATATTAATGCTATATTGACTATATGAAAGTGAAACGTTTTGGGGTTATATACATGTAAGTAGATGTAGAGAATAACTTAAATTAGATTTTCATTTCTATATTTTACTGAGTGGCGGCTATATAGTATATGTTACTGAAAGCTATAAAATTTACGTAAGATAATAATATTATTAAAAATAAAATATTTTTATAGTTATTAATCAAGTGGGGTTGGGACTTTTTCATATATTTAATGGCGGTGTGTGTAGATATATGCGTGGTTCTCTTCAGTATTGGCTCGAGAGAATCTTTCATTATTATGGAAGCAAATAACTTTCAGAATGTCTGGTATTCTTCATTGAAAATAAATCTGAAAAATGTTTATTTGAACGTCTAATGAACTTAGTTTGCAGCATTTGCTGCACACGCCACTAGTAAATAGTACAAAACGTATGTATCCAATTGCCATAAATGTAAAATGTGACGTAAGTCAACAAATAATAATTCGCAGTCTATGTGGTAAACAAATGTACATTTAACATGATTAATCGGTTATTCATGATCAAGCACCACGTCATCAATGCAACCTTTAGAGTATAGTGAATGGTCAGTTTTGTTCTTTGACCGTTTCACACCCGACGGTACCTACTGAAACAGAGAGGCGGAATTGTCGATGTTCATAGTCCAAAAGAAACTGTCAATGATTTTATGTTGGTTATTCGATTTACTGTATTATCAGTTTCTGTTTATCCTTATTTATTGTCAGGCACTTTTCTGCGTTTAACAGAGGAAGTACTTTTGTAAAAATAGCCATTGATCCCATTATCTCCAGTGCGCGTGTAAAGCAATTGCGTTTTCTTACATGTTGATCCTAATGATCTCATAACACTTCATTTCACTTCCGAACACAAATATAATAAATTAAATCTAGTGCAATAATTTTCTATATATAACTGATATACAAATTAAGAAGTCGCGGGTTAAGTAAACAACTTCACAAATTAACTTGGAACAGTATCATTATATTAATCAAGTGGCCAAATATTATAGTTTCATATTGCGTTATTCGTTTCATAATACAATATATTTTATGCGATTTCAGCGCCAAAGCCGTCAAATTAGCTTATGAAGTCCCTAAAGTACACCGTGGTTACAAATTATTGGACAATTTCAAAAGGCTATATTTTCATCAATATTGAACATAAATACATGATCTTACCACCATTTGAAAGAGAGAAGTTTGAAGTTTTATACTGACTAGATATACTCGATGCAGCCCCACATGTAATACGGTAGAAATCCAGGCAGTGATTCCATTTTTGCCAAAAGCTCTCAACCATGTCTTGTGTGACGTTCCTGATAGCTGTGTTAATGAGACTTCTCAATTCGGCCAGTGTCGCTGGAAGCGGAGATATGTAAACATTGTCCTTGACGAAACCCCACAGAAAGAAATCACACTGTGAAATCCGGTGGCCATGAACAGAAGATGCTGTCTGCTCCGTTGCACGACCAATCCATCGACCTGGTAGGTGTTGATTTAGGTACCTCCGGACTTCCGTATGCCAATGTGAAGGAGCTCCGTCTTGTTGGAAAATGAACCCCTGTTTCTCCTCGTCCGTGAGTTGTGGCATTAGCCAATTTTCCTAAATCAACACCTACTTTCTGTGGGGTTTCGTCGAGAACAATGTTTACTTACCTCCACTTCCAGCGACGTTGGCCGAATTGAGAAGGCGCATTCACACAGCAATCAGAAACGTCACACAAGACATGCTTGAGAGGGTTTGGCATGAATGGGATCACCGCCTGGACTTCTGTCGTATTACACGTGAGGCTCACATCGAGTGCATCTAAGGTCAGGTCGGCCAAGATAGCGTAGTCGGTATAGCGCTGGCCTTCTGTGCTTGAGATTGCGGGTTTAATCCCGATCCAGGTCGATGGCATTTAAGTGTGCTTAAATTTAAATTTTCTAAAGTCAGTATAAACTTCAAACTTCCCTGTTTCAAATGATGGTAAGATCATGCATTTATATTCAATATTAATGAAAATATAGCCTTCTGAAATCGTCCAATAATTTGTAACCATGGTGTATATATATCTTTTAGTCTCTTTCACTTATACTATAGTGAATATCATGAAGCACGCCATACGTTTTAAGAAGCGGAATTGTCCCGATTTGTAGTTTCAAGGAAAAGTACCGATTGAATTTTTCGCTTTTCTAATAAATCCTTACATTTTAAAAATTATTGGCAAATGTCACTCGACTAATCACCATTTTCGAGTAATGTATTCTAGGAAAAAAAAAAAAAAAGCTTTACCGAAAATTTAATTCTGATTTCATTTGATTCAGTGGATTCTGTCTTGCGACTGATTCATCCCTATGATCAATTCATTCCATGCAAGTCTATTCTGGGCGGTTTTTTCAGCCTCTTCATAGTTCTTCAAATGTACATAGGGGAGAGTCGGGTAGTATCGGACATCGGGTAATATCGGACAATGAGTTTCTTTCATCTACCACACGATGATAGTACCTGATTGACATGGTTACGTTTCTGTGATGTCGCATAGAGAAACGTAACCATGTCATTCAGGTACTACCATATGGTGGTAGATGAAAAAAACGCACTGTCCGATACTATCCGACTCTCCCCTACATCCTTAAGGAATGTTTTCATGACCGTACTTCTTGGTCAGTTTCGATTTAGAGACTGTTAAAAGTGACATAATTCTATTTCCTGACGCTAGAGTATTTTTATGATTGAACGATTTCACTGTGCATAGTGCAGAAACTCAAGAAATCTCACACCTCAAGGAAGAATATACATTCTTCCTCGGGAATCGAATCTGGATCAGCTGAATTTTTAATTGCAAACCCTAGATCATGATTCACAGCAAAGTGTCTCACTTATTACTCAAAATAAACATCGTATCGATGTCTCAATAACTGTTTAAAGCTTCACTGATTGAGAGTTGAAGTTCGACAGACATTACAAAAACATATCGGATATTGTCACCAGTATATCATTTGTCAGCTACATCCGCATGTTACATAACACGTCTCTTCTTAAGTCTCTACTGTGCGTTGACTAATCTGTTTTGATGTCTCGTGTACCTTTTACTATGTAGAGCTAATAATTATTAGAAATTGCGTATACCTATTTGAAGAAATATAATATATGAAACTATATAAATACAAACAAAATATAAAGAAAATGAACTGCGAAACTATATTTTATAAATTCACTTAATCAGAGATTCAACGTCATTGAACCACCGCATCGGCGCGGCGTAACTCAGTCGGCTGACGTTTGCCTGCTTATCCTGAGCTGCACTAGGGCGTCGGTTCGATTCCTGCTTGGGTTTTAGCCCAGGTTTTCCCAAACGTAATGTCGAGTAATCTATGAAGAACCTACGACCTTATGTCACCGAATGCCTCTTCGCTATCACCAATTCCATCGACGCTACGTAACATACAGTTTATCCCTGCGGTAGCTAAGTGGACAGACCTTCAGCCTGTCACGCAGGCGGTCCGGCTTCGATTCCCTGTCAGGCCTGGGATTTTTTATTGACTATTAGGCCTACACTTTTACTACGTCATACTGCTTTTGACCAATAAAACGGTACGAAAGGACATCTTTCAACCAATAATGGCTGCTTATCGCACAATTTTATCGCGTCCCTAGAATTTGTTTAATTTTATCGCGTCCCTAGCATTTGTTTATTTTTATCACTACCCTAGCATTTGTTTCTTTGTTTTCCAACATTTCAAACTACATTGGTCTGGACGTCAAAAAAAAAAAAAACAAAAAAACAAAATTACAAACCACTCCAGTCGATACACAGCACTTTCAAATATGACTCGCATTGGCATTCAAGAACAATAATTAATAAAGATCACTGGTCATAGCTAAGCATCTTCCCTGAAGTCCTATTTACAAATAAATGAAGAGCACATTCGGAAATCCTGAATAAGTTGAGGAATACAACATGTACATCAACGAGTTCCACTTCTTTTACACACACACGTCTAATATAACATCAACTGAACCACCAACCACTAAAACAATCAAATTTGAAAATTGTACTTTCAATAATTGCTCCTTTTAAAATTATTAATGTTTATTTTTTATTTCAACATCGTTAATTAAAACTTTTCTTGTTTATTTAATCATCCCTAATTAAAACTTTTGTAACAGTTGTTTATAATAGGCTATGTTATAGCTTCTGCTATATGATATTATGAATAGTCACGTATCAGAGATTGTTTAATACTAAGATTTATTGAAAATCATCTGTCAAGTGACATTGATTACTGGGATCCGGATAATTGAAGTGAAATGCAACTTTTTAATAAAAATGAAACTGATTCAACAAAGCCTTCTTGACTAGTAACCTAGATCATATATATTACCTCGTTACTTCTAATCTTCATATACTTTCTTCTAATCGTGTAATAGTCAATTAAATCCCACTCGAGTTTTCATTATCTCTAGATAAATCAAAACCTCTAGTAAGATTACTGTTGAAAAAATCATATGACACTTATGGCGCTCAAGGTCGCAGTTGGGGTTTTTCTCGGAGTTCTCCCGTTTCTCCATATTAAATATTTACATCATTCCGTTAATCTCTCCAATCGGTCATCATTCCAAAGCATTTCCCGGAGGGGGCTGGCCCAGTGACGAGTGGGGTTGTCTGCTCAAAACCTGGTTACGCAGCGAACCCAGTGTGGGTTTGGGAATGCGCAGAGCTTGAGGGTCAGATGCCACTGTTTGAATGTAGAGCCTTCTCTTACAAATTCAATTCAATTCATACCTATTAGAACTGCCCTTAACGTATACTGACCGAAGTACTTACTCAGGATGGAAGGGTAGAAAGAGTTCTTTACTTTTCATTTTTCTTGAGTATACGAAACGTTCTTTACTTTTTAACTTTGCTCTAGAGTATGCCATTAGGAAAGTCCAGGATAACAGAGAGGGTTTGGAATTGAACGGGTTACATCAGCTGCTTGTCTATGCGGATGACGTGAATATGTTAGGAGAAAATCCACAAACGATTAGGGAAAATACGGGAATTTTACTTGAAGCAAGTAAAGAGATAGGTTTGGAAGTAAATCCCGAAAAGACAAAGTATATGATTATGTCTCGTGACGAAAATATTATACGAAGAGGTGGAAAAATTCAAATATCTTGGAGCAACAGTAACAAATATAAATTATACTCGGGAGGAAATTAAACGCAGCATAAATATGGGAAATGCCTGTTATTATTTGGTTGAACGAGCAAATGCTGGGTAACTTTCGGTGCTGGACCCCGGACTCATTTCACCGGCATTATCACCTTCATATCATTCAGACGCTAAATAACCTAGATGTTGATAAAGCGTCGTAAAATAACCCAATTAAAAAAATTATTCGGTTGAGAATCTTTTGTCATCTAGTCTGCTCTCAAAAAATCTGAAAGTTAGAATTTATAAAACAGTTATATTACCGGTTGTTCTGTATGGTTCTGAAACTTGGACTCTCACTTTGAGAGAAGAACATAGGTTAAGGGTGTTTGAGAATAAGATACTTCGGAAAATATTTGGGGCTAAAAGGGATGAAGTTACAGGAGAATGGAGAAAGTTACACAACACAGAACTGCACGCATTGTATTCGTCACCTGACATAATTAGAAACATTAAATCCAGACGTTTGATATGGGCAGGGCATGTAGCACGTATGGGCGAATCCAGAAATGCATATAGAGTTTTAGTTGGGAGACCGGAGGGAAAAAGACCTTTAGGGAGGCCGAGACGTAGATGGGAGGATAATATTAAAATGGATTTGAGGAAGGTGGGATATGATGATAGAGACTGGATTAATCTTGCACAGGATAGAGACCGATGGAGGGCTTATGTGAGGGCGGTAATGAACCTTCGGGTTCCTTAAAAGCCATTTGTAAGTAAGTAAGTACGAGATACACTATTAGATTCACAAAGTAGTTGTTCGTCTGATGATAGTGATAAATACTGTATCATATTTCTGGTTTGCTCCAGTAATGTCTTGTAACGTAGAACGAACATTTTCAGAGTACGAATATTGTTTTTTTTTACCTAACATTTGCTTTATAGTTGGAAAAAGCCTAATCAGATAATAGGTCCAAGTCGGATTCAAATCCACGCCAGAGTATGGTCTCGGATTATGGTACCAGCTCGTTACAGCTGAGTTACGCTGGTTGGATACTGAAGCGTCTAATGTATATTTAAGTGCCTAGACCAGTGATGTGAAAGCAAGCGCATCTTTCTGACCTTGAGGTCGAGCGCGGGCATCAAGCGCTAAGTATGGAAAGAGGAGGGGTTGTGTATATGAGTAAGCAGCCTGTTTGGATTAAGAAAACAGTGGTGCACAAACTTCAGACGGAACGTGAAATTTTATTTCGTTATTTTTATATGGCTTCTTTCTGTTTGATATTATCTATATTGTCTGTAAAACAAAGGTACCAACACCAATTTCTTAATATTGCAGTTGTATTTTTAAATGTTAATAACATAATAAAGAGTTAAGAAGAAATATTGACATAAACTCCATAGAAGTACAACTATACTGTACTAAATGGATGAAACACATTATTCATAAAGAAAGTGTTATCCCAAAAAAAGGGATTGAGTATGACATGATAAGTTGGAATTCGCATTGATGGTACCTTTAGGCTTATAAGAGTAATCAATAAACTAATGAAAACAATATTATAGTACAAAACAAAGTTACCTAGGTGCTGTACAGTATATGTTTTAATTGTAACTAATATTCCGTAACAAAACTCTCATCGCATTATGCTTTTTAAGGTGATATTCGTGAGCAACTTCCTATCATCAGAATATTAAATTATTTTCTCGAAATGTGCTGAAGCTATACAACACATAAGCACATACCTTTTCCTTATGATGTAACAGTAGTTGCTTTGTTAATTCATTTCCTTACAAACAATTTCCATGCGAATATTTTCAAAATTTTCAATACCGGTACACTATCTTCAGTAATACGTATTTACGGTATATTAGATTTATGAAACCATTCTGTAAGGCTACTAAATAAATAGGCATATATCTGAAAATTTCACTTTTCTATAAAGGAAGTTGAGAAAATATTTTTTTAACAAAAAAATCATACTTGTAAAAAACGAAAAATACAATTAAATTTACATTCTTATAATTTATTTTATTTTATTTTATTTATTATTTTGCTAATAATTATAACATATAATATATACAGAAAAAAACTTTAGCTCGCCCCTGAAAGAGGAGAACTCGTGCTCAGGGGCGGATTCCTGAATTGAAATTAATAATTATACAATACAATTTGTCTTATGTCAACTATGCAATTATAGTATATAAATTTAAATTTACAATTTTTCGCACTCATACTTCTCAGACAAATCTAAAAATTAACATGGATACAGTTTTAATAATTTCTCTTCCCTTTATCTATTGAATCAGTGCTGGCCATCCCTCAATATAGCTGGACCAAGCGGCATATACTACCTCTTTCGTCTGTCTCTTTCCATTCCGCTGTAAAGCGCTCAGGCTCTCCTGAGCTCTAAAGCGCGCGCTTGCTCCTATAGGCATCAATTGACATGACTGGCCTAGACAATTAATTAATAAATGAATTGCTTTCGAATTATGATAAAGCACGGCACAGTGTGTTATATATAGTGTGTTGTTGTCTGCGCAGGTCCCGTTCATAGAACTGTACACGGCGGACGGGCGGAAGCACCGGACGAAGCGCACCATCGGCCTCAACTGCGACGAAACGTCGGAGGAGACGCGATGCTGTCGCTACCCGCTGACCGTGGACTTCGAGGAGTTCGGCTGGGACTGGATCATCGCGCCCAAGAAGTACGAGGCCAACTACTGCTCGGGGGAGTGCCCGTACGTGTTCCTGCAGAAGTACCCGCACACGCACATCGTGGCCCTGGCCAACCCGTCCGGCACCGCCGGGCCCTGCTGCGCCCCGCGCAAGATGTCGCCCATCTCCATGCTGTACTTCGACAACGAGTACAACATCATCTACGGCCTGCTGCCCGGCATGGTGGTGGACCGCTGCGGCTGTTCCTAGAGAAGGAGATGTGCCGCGAGCCGGTGCCTGTGCCAAATCCAAAATTTGTACAAAACGTCACCACGACGCGGGGGTGGTGCCCGGGCACGTCACCACAACGCAGTTTGTCCGTCCACACAGTACTTGCGGCGAGGAGCCAATCTTTCTAATTGATATACGTAATTTATGTCTTCTGCGGACAGAGTCTGTCGTGGGGGCACATCGTCTCCTTCAAGATGGACCTCGACTCGGGGTGCGACGGGCCACACGTGTGCCTTTACGATTACACAATTTATTGTTCGACATGTTGGTAAACCATTTAAAGCAGATGCAAAGAAAAATATGGAAAGAGGCATTATCGTTAATGCCGTGTATTGTGATATTATTTTAGTAAACAAACTTTGATTCTGATTTGTAATTTAAAACAAAATGTGTATATCTGCGGCGGCGAAGTGTGAGGGGGCCGAACAACATTTTCCTTTATCCTGCTTTAATGTATCTGTGATCTGCAATACTTCAAATTCGGTCTTTCTATGCTGCACATCACTGGGTAAGCCCCTCTGTTCCGTCCACTGCGAGCCCTTCAAAGCGAGGCAGCCTTTGCGACGTTTTCTTTCTGCTGCTGTCTTATTTCTGTGATGTAGGTAATTCCACGCTAAACGCTGTGCAAAGTGTCTGTGCACGTGAACTATGAAACGTACCAAAGCTTCTAGGATTTGAGTTGATACGTATTTGCGGGCCGATCGCCTTCATCGCAAACTGCTCAGTTCTACACCCGCTTGGTGCCTGTCATGTGACTCAACTTGTATGTTTCACTGTGGGATTTAAGACTGATATTTACAACGTAAATATTCTCCTACCACAAAATATAGGCCTAGTAAATTTGTTGTAATTAAAATCATTTACCTTTTTCCTAGATTCATCAACTTAAAGTTTTATTATTAGTAACTTACCCGTTTGCTTTCTTTTTTGAAATTAATTTTTATTGATTTTCACTCTCGTAAGAACGTTTAAATTGTGAATTACTGGAGTTTCCAAAACTTCAGTCTTATTCATTTTACTAACTTTGCACATATAATATTGATAATTTTAATGAATGTCTCACTCAAACATTAATTTAAAAATATTAATCAACTGAAACGCATACATTGATGAGAATGACTTTACGTAAGAGTAGCCTATTTTATGTCTTGATGGATAAGGAGAGAAAATGACTGCAATTAGATGTATGTTTGTTAAACCTATTCTGGAATAGAGATCCCACGTACTACAATTCTTCACACTTCACGTAAACACTTGGAATACCATTGTCTCAAAGATAGGCTAGTTTTAGAAACGAACGCAGCCATTTCGATCAGTTCGCACTGTCGTAAGACAGGCACCGAGCAACAGTTTTTAACGACTTGGCTGCTTTTAAGGGCTCGAGTTCATTTGTAGTGCCACCCAGTGGAGCACTAAAGAACTAATCACGGTTTGTGTTCTCATTAGCTATGTATAGGGAATGACGTCATCTCCTCTCCTCTCTACGATGGCGCCAATTTCCAAGATAATTTTAAGTGTTAAGAATACTTAATAATGTATTAGTTTCCTGTGGCTGAATAAGATCTCCTTGGTGTCGGGGTGCAGCGCAACGCTACTTTAAGATAATAGTGATAATAAAACGATCTAACTTGTTCCTTTTAAATATATGATAATATGGGAGAAATAAAGTCAAACCCAGGACCGCTCTCGCGCAGGGACTACACAGTACCACCAAGCGACTCGAGACAAATTCCCACAAGTGGTTTTATTTATTTTTATGCCAGTCTGTAAGATGATTTGGTGAAAGTGAAATCAGTATTTTTACTTGGGTTGGGACCTTCTGTGAGGTACATTACAAGGCTTTACTCGTTGGTTCATAAAATAATTTCACACAAACTCCTATCATGCATTTTTGAATGATTATATAGCCTACTCACTGTTACGAGAAATTTTAACACAATGATAAATTTTATCTTTCTTTGTTTATATTATTGAAATTTTAATATTGTAAAAAAAGTAAGAATATAATCTACGCTTTATTCCAGAAAAAAATTGTGAATAGTTAAGAATACCTGATGTTAAGTATTTTAAAATGAAGACCATTAGAATTTTTAACCCCTCTAAATTTAATTATAAATGTTAACATTATTATTGAGAATCTATTTAACTCTCAATATGACATGGCGTAAAATATAGTCACCACTTTTATCACATCGTTTTATTTAAAAAGAAACACTGAGGATGAAAATATTTAAGTCTTACTTATTGATTGTAATGTAAACAATGTAAATATATGGAAAAAGAACTAATCTATCAGAAGAACTGATCTATATGAGAAAGAAATAAGAGAAAAGAACACTGAATTGTAAATATTATATTAAATAAATTATAATGAAACTATAACAAATATATATATTTGTATTCATACAAAGTAGGCGGTCATAAGTAAATGAAAAATATTGTGCTGACTCAAAAGGCCGAGGTTCGCTCGTGGGTCAATGATAATGGAGAGTAAAACTGGATAACATATGATATTTTAAAATCTATATTTTTTTTAGGTATTAAAAATTATCCTTCACTTTGGCTAAATTCTCGTAAAACAGAAACTATTAAAATTATATACCATTTTTTTAGGAGTCAGGAAGCCTGTAGTAACAGACATGCTTGACAGGTTTCTTTGTTTTATAGAAATTTTATCATGTTAGAATGTTAAACTTTGCGTAGGGGAGAGTCGGGTAGTATCGGACATCGGGTAGTATCGGACAGTGCGTTTCTTTCATCTACCACCGAATGGTAGTACCTGAATGACATGGTTACGTTTCTCTATGTGACATCACAGAAACGTAACCATGTTAATCAGGTACTATCATCGTGTGGTAGATGAAAGAAACTCACTGTCCGATATTACCTGATGTCCGATACTACCCGACTCTCCCCTACTACGTGAATACTTGGCAAAACTTCCATGCCGCGGCGTTTACCATTTTAAGATGGGAAATGTGGCACAAGAAAAATCATATTTTGCATCTTAATTTGACGTTAGCATCTACTAAACTCAATTTCTCTGCATATTTTCATCAGATTCCCCAGTCCCTTGTGCCTGGCGAAGTTACGTCTCATGACGCCAATACCTTTTGGTTACTGAGTCAGGTGCCTGACGAAGTTACGTCTCATGACGCCAATAGCTTTTGGTTACTGAGTCAGGTGCCTGACGAAGTTACGTCTCATGACGCCAATAGCTTTTGGTTACTGAGTCAGGTGCCTGACGAAGTTACGTCTCATGACGCCAATAGCTTTTGGTTACTCAGTCAGGTTTTGTTAGAAACCTTTTTCAGTTTGTGACCACACATAGGAAACATGAATTTATGTATGAAAAATTATGTAGGCCTACAATATTAATGAAAAATTATTATAGCAACTGTTTATATAAGAATATTTCTTCCTGTCCAGGAAGGATGTTTTCCGTCATAATTAATTCACAGCATTAATCGTGAAAATTAATTAGGTCTACATGCGAATTAATGTGATTGTAGTTTATCCCAATTTTTCTCAAAACTGCAGGATATAAATTTGTGAAAAGATAATTATATTTATTTATCATATTACATTAGTACTTATAATGTGAACAATAACATGTTAATTTAAGACATGAACATTATTTGTCTGTTAACGAAATGTTATACGGTATCTTGAAATATACTTTATATTAAATGCACATTATACAGCTGGGATTTTACGATTGAACAGAATTAATTATCTGTAAAAGAACTTTGTTGTACTGGTAACAGAATATTTTACCAGAGTTACATAAATTAAAAGTGGAATAAAATTATCACATGTAACGTTAAAATCAGCATACGATCTAAATTCTTCTTTTCACAGAATGCCTCCTAGTTTGGAAGAAACGATTCCAAAGACAGAAGGTCATAAAACAAATAATAGTAACAATTAAAATAATAATTGTAATAATGACAATACTGATGATATTTGCAATGACAATGATAACGAAAATTATGATGATGAAGCTTATCATAATGTTTAGTTTGCAGTACTGTAAACCATTGTGCAGAAGTAATACGACAAAATACATCTATAAAATGTGAAAATGTGATTTTGTACATAAAGTAAGATTTTATCAGTTTTCACTTTAGTAAAATGTTTAAAGAAATTTATGATGCCATACCTTTCCCTCTGCTATTAATATTTTTAAATATAAAAATATGATTTCGTACTCTACTGGTTTTTGGAAAAGAGTAACGTTTTATCACTGTTTGCTTTAGTAAAATGTTTAAAGTAACATATCATGTCATACTTTTTCTCCTGCTATTAATATTTTTAAGGGACTGTCCGCAAAAATTCAAGATGTTGTAGTTTATTCCTACTTCATACTCCAAAATATTATTATCGGCTAGCTGTACTTATATGCAAAGAAATTAAGGTGTCATTTCTATGGAATATTTCGATGCAAATCGTTGGACTTTGAGCAATTTAGAAATTTCTGTATTTAATAGTTGAATTATTATTTGTGTAGAAATAAAATTAACAGAAATTAATAATTTCGTTGATCCATTTTTGACAATATGCTATAAACATATGATACATGAAAGGACGGACAGATTCACTATATGTTAATTATAATAATGATAATAATGATAATAATAATAATAATAATAATAATAATCTATGATTAATTAGAGAATCAATGAACCAATGCAGTGGTAGATGTGTGTGATGGCTCTCACAAATGTCTCAACGAGGGCTCGAGAGAGAGACCCTGATGGTGGACTCCTGTTGTCACCTGCCGTGAGTTGTTTCACTCAAGAGCGATAGTCGGTCTAACACAGAAATTCGCTATAACAATTATTGTGATACATGTCACTGTGGATACTATTATTGTGATTCGTTTCGTTGTGTCTCAGTAAATTCTGCGTGTTGGTTGTGTTACAACAAAAAGAACCAAAATATTTTTGTCTTATTTCTTATATCAATCATAATCACGGAATGGTGATATCTTTTTGTAAGAAAAAAAAACTGGTAAAAGGGTAAAGTATTTTTTACAATTTGTTCTCAACCATTTTTGAATATAAATAAATTTAAAAATGAAACAATTGTGAAACTCCTGTTTGATTGTCCTATTCTACCTCCCTTATCACTTTCCGTAAATCAGTAGTGAAGTCTGATAAAATGTGTGTTTCTTCTGTTGCATAAGTTGGAAATAAGGAACTTTTGAAATGGATATAAGTTAACGAGTGAAAAGAAACTGGATAAATTCTCCATTAGTTCGAGAGAGCTACTGAAGAAATCACCACTAATGAATTTGGTGCTTACAAGATTTCCGTTTTTTTTTTTGTATGCTCTCAAGATGTCCAATTTACCGACAGAGTCGTTGCCCAGGGTGCGCCGTAGGAGGCTGGTCTACGCTATACCCACGATGAGATGAAGTGGAGATTTGTTAGGATGCCATAGGGGAATCGGAGCTTCCGGAGAAAACCCCTGTGTTATCTGCACCACACATTTGCCCAACACAAGTTATATACTCCGGGAATCGAATCTGAGTTCATAGGACTAAGCCTTTAATTGCAGCCTCTAGCCACTAGACCACCGTTGTGGGGTACATTAGTAAGATTTGCGTATATATGCAGTACATTCTTTCCTACGAAAAGCATTATCATCGTGGAATATTTGCTTAACACTGAACCATCATCTCCGTCCGAGAAATACTCTAATGCAGCGTTTCTCAAACTTTTTTGAAGTGGGGACCACTTTTTTAAGTCAGAACAGTTCCGCGGACCACCTTGCTCTTGTTCCCTCCGAAAGAAAATTTTTATTTCTGTAGCATATTTTAATACCAGTTTATTTATATTTTAAAGTAGAATTAATTAATTACAATACTTTTCAATTATATTTTTGTAGCCAATCACAAGTACCTTATAACAAATTCTGTGCAGTGTTGATTCCTCCCTTGCCTGTTAGCAGTTGTTTGAAGTCCTTCTTATGTGGTACACGGTAGTAGTTGTCCATGTCTCTGTTAAATAGTGCCCATTATAAATAATTGAAAACTGCCTTCGACCCGGATTTTTATATAAGAAAGTAACATGATGATACGCTTCATTTAGGCAGTGCTAATAGTTCGGAAGCTGTGTGTGAAGAAATATATTAATTATAGTGCCATTAAAGAAATATCTAGTCCTAGTGGTAGCTATTAAAAAAATGCTTTTGTAAATATGACAAGAGTTATTTGGAACTTGGATTTACTTGGTGTGGCAATGACAGTGAGTGCGTTGTTTGTTACGAAGTGCTTCCAAACGGGTATATGAAACCCGCGAAATTGAAACAGCACTTAGAGACGAAACACGCAAGTAGACCTGTTGGATTTCAAATAGGCGGAGTCTAAAATTTCTTATCGTCATCTGGAAAAAGAAATAAAAAAAATTAATACAGAAACATGACCGATTTTCAACAAGTAAAGATGCAATTTGGGACGTTCTATTACTGGTGTACGACGTACAGTACGTGCCCATTTCAATGTGCAGACTGAGTGTCGGTACTTTGGTCCTCTGTTATGAATTCAGGTGGTCCCTGGCGGGGTTACAGGCTCGGTGCCAGATATGCAGGAAAAGATGGCGAGAAATGCCACGTTCATAGTGCCTTAAATCCCTCTTTTGTTGCTGAGTAGAGTGGGAAGTCGGTAGACGGGTAGGGTAAGAAATTTCATAAAATAGTAGTACTGGGAGAAAAAGTGAAAGATGATTGCCATGTGCCATTTCCTAACTCTGAGATTTTCTGCTATAGTGCGATACACAATTCGTTTGAATTTTATTTTTTCTTCTGTCTTTTTTGAAGGACCACAAGGGCAGAACTGGAGGACCACAGGTGGTCCGTGGACCATAGTTTGAGAAACGCTGCTCTAATGAATAAAAGAACGAACTACATTGTTATGTTATGTTATAAAGACCTGTGCTTCTGTTTAGTAAACGTTAGACAAGATCTCCGATTTCAGAGGCTTCAAATTTAAAGTTTATTTTCTCAGAACAAGCAATAGGCCTAATAACAGATGATACGAAATTGATATCTTTATATAGCAGCTATTCTTAATTGCTAAGTCCTCTGAATATCGAGGGTGCAGTGTTGAACAAAACTCTTGAAGACATGCACTTTGTTCACTGCCGCTCTCAACAGATTTAATAAGATCAAATTTTCAGTTTTATTCGTGAAACAACATAAAATTAATAAAGTATTTTTCTTTTTTACTATCTGACCTTCCAAGGCTTACCTACAGATACAGAATAACACACAATTGCAATAATAGTTGTAGATGAATGAAGACATGAAAAAATATATATATACATAAAATTTAACGATTTTTTCTCAAATTAATAGATAAAAATACAGATTTTCATTCACAATTATATAATTTTTACAATTATGTGGAGTGTTTACCATATAGATGATTTTTAACATGGCAACTGAGTATTTAATTATGTTTTGAAAAATTTCGTCCTCAATATCTTTGCCTAATTTATATTTTCCTTTCCACGTCACAAAAAATTTAGGGACTGTTCCTCGGGACCCCAACAACAGATCTATCACTGTGATACCCTGCTCGTTGTATTTGTTATGGAAGTAAGGTATTGTTGACTCGTATATTTCTTTTTTCTCTTTATCAACATCCATAGGTTGTGCTTTGGATTGTTCAAAGCGCATTGTAAGATCGATGATCTCTGCTACAGATTTTTTCCTACTGATGGCGATGTTGTCAATCCTCCGTACGCTATTTTGATCAGTCAAATTCCCAAACCTTTGTTTCGGAGAGCAGCAGCAAAAAAGGAACGAATGATGTTATGTCGTTTTATTCTTAAGATTTCTCTCTGAGGACACCTCCCAAGCACATGAGGTAGGGATTCAAACTCACTACAGTGTCTGCAGTGGGATGTGCCTGTGAAACGTCCTGGAAGAACTCGAACTGGTGTTACCATGGCTCTTCAGGTATAGCATTAAATGAAGTGTAAATGTTTTTACCATAAATGACCTGTAGGCCTACACATGTGAAGAGACTTCGCCTTACAGTTTCTGAAAGGGAAGTATACGGTAGCTTGTTCCTAATAAGAGATGGAAGTGAAATCTAACATTCTTGTTTCATAGATAATACAGAGTGAGTCAGCCAGGGCTAGACCGGCATCAGCTAAAAGTCGTATGCGTAATAACTGCTACGTCATCGCAGTGATAAGATCTCTTGCTCGCGTACGCTTCATGTTTAGTTAAGTAAACACATTCACACATTTAGAGTGCAGTACTGAGTCGATTCTGAAATATAGCCTTAAACAACGAGTGTTTATTTACGACTACTTTGTGAAATACGAATCTTGGAGAACAGTTGTAACAAACTGCCATCAATCATTCCCTGATTCGCCAGAGCCTTATAAAGCAATCATTTTGAATTTAGTAAAGAAATTTCGTACAACTGCATCAGTATTGGATAAGAAACGAACATGTGTGAAGCGTGTTCTCACTGAGATGTTAGATGAAACTGGCCACCAACTAGAGAGAAGTCCTGCGACATCATCCCGCCATGTAGCTCAGCAGGTAGGTGTGACACAGTCTTCAGTGATAAGAGGTACGAAACAATTAGTGTAGTTCAGAGGTTAACGGAACCCGATTATCAAAGCAGACTTAGGTTTTGCATGTGGTTCTAACAGTCAGTGTATGATGGACTACTTGACCCCACCTTAATTTTTATAGTGACGAAGCTTGGTTACATCATAGTGGTTACGTGAACACTCAAAACAGTCGTTACTGGGATAGTGATTTCGGAGAACGAACTTACGTGCAGTCTGTCAGATATCACAAGGACGTCATTTCGAACATGAATTGTGAATTCGGTAAGTACATCATTACACAATACTAACCTCAAAAGCGCGGAATGAATCCTCCTCATATGGTAGCATCGCTACGTATGAATCAGCCGCCGTGAGTGCAGTCAGGAGTCTAGTCTTGTCTGGTTCACCCTGTATATTTATACTCTCTCTTGATATGTAAACAAAGCTAAATAATGAATCTTTTATTAGCCAGTTAATTGTTTCACAACACATGAATGGAAGTTAATAAAAAATTGTTTCTGACGAGCAAGATCAAAGTCTTACGACAAAAAGCTAAATAAATGTTACAGGAATAGAAAAAAATGATTATGTTTTATTTCATAAGCCATGTGTCGGAAAAATAGGAAATATGCTTGAAATTATGTTTCTGTCTAAGAAAAGTGACAATAAAAACAATTCCTTCCATTTTAGAATCGTAGTAGTTTAAATTAAAGCAACTTTGTCCTGAGTTAATGTACTCCCTTCTAAATCTTTATATAATATGACACGCCCTCCAAGACATTAAAATTTTTACAACAAATGTATTACAGTAGAACTTGGTTATAACGACATCCAAGGGACCTTAAAAATTATGTTGTTATAAACGAGTGTCGTAGTAACCGAGATTCACATTATCAATCGAGTGAGGTGGAAAATGAAAAATAAAACAAAATTATTTTAGATTTATGTATTGACTTTTAAGCTTACAATGAACATAATAAAATACACGTAGACCTACAATTATAAATAAATACAGTATTCTGCATTAAAATAGTTTGTTCAGTACTCACCAAACTACTTTACTTAGAAGTGAAGTAATCAGTCATTTTACACTGTTGTCTTCTACTTGCCCAATACACACTTTCTAGGGCTCAATTACGTTCTATGTTCATAATTAAAGTTGCAATTTCACTGCTCCCTTTCCTAGCTTCATAGAACATGTTCATAATTCTAATGACTACTAAAGCGTCACTCACTTCTTTTAGTGGCCATACTGCATTAAAATGCGTGCACTTAGTGACAACTTCCTGTCGAAACTGATCTAATACCGCATGAATTCGGGCAGGTTACAATGGGGTGGGGAATCCGCCTGTATTCCAGAGGTCTATGACAGAAGGAGACTGTAAAGAATTTGTCAGGGTCAGATTTCAACAAAATATTTCTTAAAATACTTTGGTTCTTAGAAAATCTTATTCCAAACTGAGGTTGAAAGTGACGTTATATGCGAGGTAGACGCATATGCGTTTGTCGTATTAAGCAAGGTAGAAAAGCATATGTCTTATGGGGCATTAGTTGGACCACAGAATATTTGACGTTATAGGCGAGGTGTCGCACAAAACGAGGTCGCTATAACCAAGTTCTACTGTATATAAATATTATAGTATATATTCGTGGGAACTTAAATACAATTTGAATACTTAAAACTTATCAAAATGATAAGCGCACCAATCAAGGTTAGTGTTAAATATGATTTTGAACTTTCACGATGTTTAACTGGTGTGAGATTGCCAGGATTTTACATCGTGCTATTAGATGTGGAACGTTTCGAAAGTAGCTTACTCAACATCAGAGAAGACAAGAAAAGGAGAAGCTATCTGTTGCATCCAATACCAAACGCCATCCACCAAAATTCTCTACCATGGGTAACGTTTTCAGTCCTGTAAATTTACCTCAAATTTGTACGCAAAAGCTACTAGTTTTATCCCAAATGAAAAATAAAGGTTAAAATTTGAAAACCTCAAATACTCGAAGCAATATATCCAATTTACATAAATATGCCCTTCTGCCTTAAGAAATTATAATAATATTATGGTTCTTTCGGCAGATGAAAGCATTGTTACTTTTGTGCGAGATCGTGCGTATTTGCTTGTTTTCCGCACAGAACCAATACGCGGTAAGTGTGAAATACCACATTCAGTATTCCCAACGTAACACATATAACAATTCCCCTCTTCTTACCGCTTAAGCGACATATTCAATTTACTGCTTTAGGTATTTAACATATTATTTTTAGAGACGTTTAACATAGTAATAATTATAAATTGGAAACTTACCACTGCAATTTCACCTAAATTGCACTGTTAATTATTGTTTTTAAATATTTGCAAAAATTAAGTAAACTCTACAACTCCACTGAAGTTACTGCATTTCGTGATGCATGTAACATTAAGGAAGCCGTTTGTTTTAAGTTCGCATTTATAGACTGGGGGGGGGGGGGGAAAGACAGACGTAGGCCTATATCACGGCTTGCTGGAGTATAGTAAACACAGAAAACATTTTAAAGGAACAATGTTGAAGATAGATATTTTTGTTTTCCAAAATTGCCGTCATTGAACAGAAACCAAGATGGAGATTTCATTGCAACTAATTAGAAATTCCTCTTTCATGTATGTAATAAACGATCTTCGCACAAAATAATGTACGATACACGAGCGGTATGTTTTCTTTCAATTCTCGGAAATTAAAAAAAGCTCAACTACGTTTCGCTTTTTCAAACTTTTCCTCAAGCATGAAAACTTCAACATACCGCTCTTGTAACGCATATTACTATTTTGTGCCACCGATTATTAAGAATTAACTGGTATGATGTTATGATATGAGGATATCCTGTAAACACTTTTATTGTTATTTATCCATCTCTATGTGAGTAATGTCAAACTTGTATTAACTTTCTATAGGTGTATTCTTAGTAGGCTATTTTACGACGCTTTATCAACAGCTTAGGTTATTTAGCGTCTGAATGAGATGAAGGTGATAATGCCGGTGAAATGAATCCGGGGTCCAGCACCGAAAGTTATCCAGCATTTGCTCATATTGTGTTGATGGAAAACCCCAGAAAAAACCTCAACCAGGTAACTTGCCCCGACCGGGAATCGAACCCGGGCCACCTGATTTCGCGTCTAGACTCGCTAACCGTTACTCCACAGGTATGGACCTATAGGTATATATATATATATATATATATATATATATATATATATAGGTCCTACACATACAGACTGTCCCTTTCTACAGAAATGGATTCGTTCATATTCTTGTATTTACCGGATATGACATAAGGATTTCCATGGTAACCAATGTCGAATGACGTCAGTGTAATTTCCGTTCCATAAAATCAAGTCCTTACATTTTTTCTATCAGTGTAGGTAGTTGAATATCTATAAACGTTACACATGAAAAGTAGAAAGAAGGACCATCTAACTTACAAAGTAATCCAAACTACCAGGTTAAATTATTAAAAAAATTATTCCTCAGGAATCTCCAGTCTGTATGGATTGCCAAAAATCCTTAAAGAAGGGACATAACTTAAACCATTGTAAAGTCCATAACATGTCTTATTTATGGTCTACCGGTACCTAAATTCTTTTCGGATTTGCTAAACATTCGTGTGGGTAATTCACAATAATCAACGCAGATTGAAAGAGTGCAATCTGATTATCAGTTTCGACGTAAAAGAGCAGATTTGTGTAGATCAGCGTTTCTCAAACTTTTTTGAAGTGGGGACCACTTTTTAAAGTCAGAACTGTTCCGCGGACCACCTTACTCTTGTTCCCTTCGAAAGCAAATTTATCATTTTCATAGCATATTTTAATACCAGTATACTTTATTTTAAAATTGAATTAAGGTTCGGTACTTTGGTCCTCTGTTAGGAATTCGGGTGGTCCCTGGCTGGGTTACAGGCGCGGCGCCAGATGTGCAGGGAAAAAATGTCCCTCTTTTGTTGCTGATAGTAGAGTGGGAAGCCGATAGACGTGTAGGGTAATAAATTTCATAAAATGTCAGCACTGGGAGAAAAAGTGAAATTCGATTGTCATTTTCAAACTCTGAGATTTTAAGCTATAGTGTGATACGCAATTCGTTTGAATTTTATTTTTTCTTCTGTCTTTTTTGAAGGACCACAAGGGCAGATTTCGAGGACCACAAGTGGTCCGCGGACCATAGTTTGAGAAACGCTGGTGTAGAGTATCCAGGCATAATGGACTCAACAGATTAGGTGACCCTGAAGGTTGTACTAATTTTCCGTGAAAATGTAACCTTTCTTCAGTTCCAAAACATTGGAGACTGGAAACCGTAAAATCAACTACATAATCAACCCAAACGGAAATCAAAACCACCCACACGCTCGAACACAACTTCGGATCAGTAAGCAAATGTGCTGGCATCTGAACTACGCCGATAGCTCTGGAGATGTTACCGATAAGTTCCAGGAAAATAAGAGTAAACGAAATTAATAAAACTAACTTACGGTAGCTTTTCTTAAAAGACATTTTTAATGATGCGAATCAATTTAAATAATACGAAGGAAAAGAACCGTCATTAAGTTTCTATAAGACGATGGTAGCTTTGGCTCTTCTGAAGTAATGCCAGAAAGTTTAGGGACACCAATATATGTATTTCAGGTATTCTGGGAGTGTCCTACGTATGAGTGATGTTAAATGTTACTAAAATAAAGGACGCAAATTAATATATTTTCCATTTTGAATCTTGCGTACACTACTTTTAACACTTGAATATAATTAATTGATTAACTAGCGGACTTACTCGTGTTAATTATGTAAGTCTGTGCGGCTTACAGCTGTTTCGGTGCTTCATCACACCATCCTCAGAGCCTACTAGATCTCGGAGTCATCTCGAACCTCTTTGCCTATTATGTGGGTGCGTTTGATTGTTGAAAGGTGTTGAAAAGTGGAGTCAAATAGTGTGTGTATACTGAAATTGATCTGCGTGTTGAGAATTTGATCGGGGTGTGTTTTAGTGTATTTGTATATTTCGTATTGTTCTAGTGTGTTGAGTTACATGGAAATTCTACACATACAAACACACTAAAACACACCCCGATCAAATTTTCAACACACAAATCAATTTCAGTACACACACACTATTTGACTCCACTCTTCAACACCTTTCAACAATCAAACGCACCCACATAACAGGCAGAGAAGTTCGAGATGACGCCGAGATCTAGTAGGCTCTGAGGATGGTGTGATGAAGCACCGAAACAGGTGTAAGCCGCACAGAGTTACATAATTAACACGAGTAAGTCCGCTAGTTAATCAATTACTAATATATTTTGTTGAACATTTGGGAACTGTAACTCAATTACTTCCTCAGTTATAATTTTTTTTCGTCTTTTTGCACATCCAAAAGTATGCATATGTTTCAGGAAGCAAACGTTTACAATTACAGGGCATTGATTGTTACTTTATTGCTAGAAGATAATAGAAACTTTGAAATGATGATTATTTCAAGTTCCTAAGTCATTTTTCCAGCATTTTAGTAAAATGTCTTTTTCGTTAAATTAAGCCTAAAAACGGCAAACATTGAATCGGTACAATTTCTTTTTAATCAAAGTAGTTACAGCGTTTTAGAATTTATAAAACAGTTATATTACCGGTTCTTCTGTATGGTTGTGAAACTTGGACTCTCACTCTGAGAGAGGAACATAGGTTAAGGGTGTTTGAGAATAAGGTGCTTAGGAAAATATTTGGGGCTAAGCGGGATGAAGCTACAGGAGAATGGAGAAAGTTACACAACACAGAACTGCACGCATTGTATTCTTCACCTGACATAATTAGGAACATCAAATCCAGACGTTTGAGATGAGCAGGGCATGTAGCACGTATGGGCGAATCCAGAAATGCATATAGAGTGTTAGTTGGGAGACCGGAGGGAAAAAGACCTTTAGGGAGGCCGAGACGTAGATGGGAGGATAATATTAAAATTGATTTGAGGGAGGTGGGGTGTGATGATAGAGACTGGATTAATCTTCCACAGGATAGGGACCGATGCTGGGCATATGTGAGGGCGGCAATGAACCTCCAGGTTCCTTAAAAGCCATTTGTAAGTAAGTAAGTAAGTAAGTTACAGCGTTGCAGATGCGGCTATTTTTCTGGTTTTCTTTTGCAAAGAATCCAGCTATGATAGCTGTACAGCGCTAGCTGCTTCCGTACAAAAATGCTAGCAAAATGAGTCAAAACTCCTTTAGAGACTTAGAATAACCGTCATTTTGAAGCTTTTCGTATCTCCTAGCATCTAAGTAACAATCAATATCCTGTGTTATAACAGTTTTTTAATTATAAGTTATATAGATACTTTGGTTGTAGAAAAAATGCTTATTTTTGAGTACCGGTATCAAAAAAAAGATAAAATAGTCATAAATCGGGAACTGATTGAGCTACAGTCTCTGTTTTCAATAAAATACGATATTTGCTTGCATTTCTTATTAACTTAAAAATCACTCGTCCACATTTAAAGTAGAGGGACATGTTCAGAAAGTCTGAAATATACTGGTTTTCCTGAAGATTTGGGCAATTCTGCATAATTATGTAATTGGCAAAAGAAAGCTGAAAAATGTAAATACAATGCAACACAATCGAAAACCGAAAACTTAAATGCACGATTAAAAAGGCAAACGAACTGCTTGGATTAAAAAATGTCATTCCTCGTGAGATTGGATCGAGCTTTATAGGTTTAATGCATAATTGCTGTTAATGATGAAGATTGTGATTATAAGGATGATGAAAACCAGTAAATTATTGTGGATCACGTTTTATTTAAGTTAAAGTACTTTTTCCGAAAAGCAGAAGAATATTACCTACCATTGCATTCTGAATGAAGGGAAAAGAACACGGACAAACCAAATTATCAATCTTTTGATAAACATTTTGCCATTCGATATACACGTAAATCCCTCTTACAGATTTCTTCTCCCCGAGAATAAAATTTTTCACTCTGTCAAACGAGCAATTTTCAAAAATTGAAGAATAAAAAACCGTTTCTCCAGCACCTTACAACAAAAAATGTAATATATTTTTCAAAACGCCTTACACAAATTTTTCTTAAGTATGTAAGGAGTCCATAATCGTACCTATCTTTAAGAAGAGGGACAAGACTAACTGTAGTAACTTTCGAGGAATATCACTTTTGTTGACGGAGTACAAAATTTTGTCCAATATTATTTTGAGAAGATTAACTCTATACGTAGATGAAATTATTGGGGATCATCATTGTGGTTTTAGGCATAATAGATCAACTATTGACCAGATATTTTGTATTCGACAGACAAGGGAGAAAAAAATGGGAGTATAAGGGTACAGTGCATCAGTTAGTCATAGATTTCAAAAAGGCATATGACTCGGTTAAGGGAGAAGTTTTATATGATATTCTTATTGAATTTGGTATTCTCAAGAAACTAGTTCGATTAATTAAAATGTGTTTCAGTGAAACGTACAGCAGAGTTCGTATAGGTCAGTTTCTATCAGATGCGTTTCTAATTCACTGTGGGCTAAAGCAAGGAGATGCACTATCACCTTTACTTTTTAACTTTGCTCTAGAGTATGCCATTAGGAAAGTTCAGGATAAGAGAGAGTGTTTGGAATTGAACGGGTTACATCAGCTGCTTGTCTATGCGGATGACGTGAGTATGTTAGGAGAAAATCCACAAACGATTAGGGAAAACACGGGAATTTTATTGGAAGCAAGTAAAGAGATAGGTTTGGTAGTAAATCCCGAAAAGACAAGTGTATGATTATGTCTCGTAACGAGAATATTGTACGAAATGGAAATATAAAAATTGGAAATTTATCTTTTGAAGAGGTGGAGAAGTTCAAATATAACAGTAACAAATATAAATGACACTCGGGAGGAAATTAAACGCAGAATAAATATGGGAAATGCCTGTTATTATTCGGTTGAGAAGCTTTTGTCATCCAGTCTGCTGTCAAAAAATGTGAAAAGTAGAATTTATAAAACAATTATATTACCGGTTGTTCTTTATGTCGGTGAAACTTGGACTCTCACTTGGAGAGAGGAACACAGGTTAAGGGTGTTTGAGAATAAAGTGCTTAGGAAAATATTTGGGGCTACAAGGGATGAAGTTACAGGAGAATGGAGAAAGTTACACAACACAGAACTGCACGCATTGTATTCTTCACCTGACATAATTAGGAACATTAAATCCAGATGTTTGAGATGGGCAGGGCATGTAGCACATATGGGCGAATCCAGAAATGCATATAGAGTGTTAGTTGGGAGGCCGGAGGGAAAAAGATCTTTAGGGACGCCGAGACGTAGATGGGAGGATAATATTAAAATGGATTTGAGGGAGGTGGGATATGATGATAGAGAATGGATTAATCTTGCTCAGGATAGGGACCAATGGCGGGCTTATGTGAGGGCGGCAATGAACCTCCGAGTTTCTTAAAAGCCAATAAGTAAGTAAGTAAGTATGTATGTATAAGTATACAGAATGGAGTTATAAAATATATTAAATAGAATTTATTAATGTGCCGGGACGGTACCGGGACCCTCCCCACTGGATGGCATGTTCTCTTGCCTTGAAGATGTTAACTGGGTCACCGCGTGAGACATGCAACACACGCACGCGTTATCAGGCTCACTCTCTCTTAATTGCGATCAGACCGATAGTGACTTGCTATTATGTATAGTTCCTGCATCTTTCCGGTCAAGATGCGAACTTCAGACTAGCGCTGGAAAGGCTTAGTAATGCAGCTCTTCATGTAACGACCATTTCAAATTAAATAAGCTATTCACAGCCAGCGGGGCGACGATAATGCGATAACACAACAATGAAGTAGGATTGGTAGGGGAGTACCTAAGACTGTTCCGTCCAGCACAGATATGGGGCTTAGCACCCTTGTCATGTGGTAAGATTCAGTTATTTTCCTTTCTGAGAGCACGTATCGAAGCCCTTATGCAATGCAACTTCAAAATCTATTATACAATTATAATTTGGGATGGAGATAGGTGAATGAATCTTTACCTGGTAAGGTTTATCTTGTCTCAGTAGCAATAAAACCAAGTCCCTTCAAATGAGGGGTGGAAATTATAGGAGGGGTGTAAATTTTCAGGATTCCTTTCAAAATCTTGTTATTGTACAGACTACCGAAACTCAGTTTCTTGAAAGACAAGCTCAGTGACGGAACTACACAGTACGAAGAGAGATATTTTGTTATTTTATTTTGCGCTACAGAATGTATCAGCTAGTCCCTTCCACCACTGGATGGATGAACGGCACCACTCCACTCCCCCTATCGCCATAACAACACAGACGAAGTAAAACATATCTCCTTTCTCTCTCTTTTCACAGTGAGACAAGATACATCACACAGCCTTTAATAATTCGTGGCATCACAAACACTATAGGGCAGTGAGGTCCAACTATTCTTGGTTGAAGGGCTAGGTGAAACTTTGAAAGTTAATTCGCAGTCCGGAATTTTACAAAAACTTTTAAATTATTGTAAGTATTGGAATATGAAAATGAATATGATAAATTTTGTCTTATATTAAATTTTACAAACTCAAAGAATATAAAGATAACAATCAGCTGCGCATAATAAAAAAATTGAGCTCTGTAGTGGCAAGTTGCACTCTATTCTTCTGCTTGGTTTTTTTCTTAAATTTCATGATACAAAATGCACATTCACACATGTATGTGCTATCAAATATGGACTTCATTTTCAAAGCATATTTCGCAATTTTGAATACTGTTCCTTGTTAACTAGTCTTCAAAACTCAATTGTTGACAATTTGTCATTGATATAAGAAAAGAAAAGTCACTTTAGAAATCACAAAGGTCCATCTGCAGACCTGGATCCTCATCAAAGGGAGATGCTTCAACAGGGTTGTTAAACAGACGAAATCTAGGTTTTAGTTCATCAAAATCAGAAAACCACGTATTCAGAAAATGGAAAAAGATTAACATCTTCATAGATTCATCGTAGAGCTGCATTTGAAATGTTTTGTGTCATTTTTATAAACATCTTCTTTAAAGATAATTAATTAGCTTTTGCCTGAACGAAACACTGTGACTCATAAGCTCTGTGAAGTTCTGTTCCTTATCTTGAACTCTGAAATTAAGAATGTAAAGATGTTCTAAAAGGTCAGTCAGAAAAGCTAATATGCACAACCACTCAGTATTTTGAAACTTTCGTTTTCCGATTTTACACGTTCCTGCAAAAAATTTCCTTAAGTTAAAAATAAGTTCGGTGCTTTTCCGACACTAAGTTCCCTTACACACAAGCGAGTTTTAGTCGCCAAGGTCGACTGCAAAAAGCAGTCATGTGCGACTCTTCGACGGCAGAAGCAGTCGATATGAGCGACGCAGTCGATACGGGCTTTGTATGTCGCTTCCGACGGCAGACGAACGGCAAAAGGTGTGTCATTATTCACTCGCATTATAAAAATGGACGTCGAGGAAGAATTTCTTTTATTACTTCTTCTCCGTCGTAGAAAGAGGCGTGTTAAACAGAAAATATTCGACACATCGTATTCTTACGCAACGAGCGCAATATGGTCAATTTCATTGCCTTTTTCACGAGCTTTGAGTCTATGAAGATACATTTTTTCAGAACTCCAGAATGTCAGTGTTATCATTCGATCATCTGTTGGAAAAAGTGAGAGACAGTGCAAACCAAGGAAACTTTTTTCTTAATCTTCTGAAATGTCTGAGAGAAGCAAAACTATAAACATACTGCAATCCCAAAACAAGCAGAACTTCCCTTTCTCTCACAGATGATCTTGAGAGATCAAGGAAAAAGAGATGGTGCTGAACTTATCAAGGACATTACAGTTGCTATATCAAGGCATGCCACGAAATAAAAAGAGTGTACTGTATATATCAGTTGCCAAAAAGCCTACTCCACTAACTCCAGAGAAAGCGTTGTGTCTTGTTACAAAACAAATAAGTTACCTCAACTTCTGCACAAAATTTGATCAAAATTTGTTGGATAGAAATATACTTGTTAAATTTATCTAAATTCACCCCTATAATGTGATAGTTTCTTTTACACAAAAATAATGAAAGCTTGTTTACAAAACAAATGTTACCTGTGATTACTGAACAAAGTTTGATGAAATTGCACAATGTTTACAAAACGATGCATGCCATTGCTATCAACTGCATGAACTTCATAACATTCGAGTCCTCTTTTTTTCAACAACTTGGAGAGTGAAAGTTTAATCTTGTGGCGTCTTTGGTTAATTAGGAGAGAATTAAATAGACAAGCACCAAACACGTGACTTTGAGTTTCAATCTCCTTCGCACATCTTCTGCAAAGGGAAGTGTCATTTCTTCCTCCATTATTACCTGGAACTTCATTTAGGTTGGCGTAATTTACATTCAATTTTAGAAAGGTATTATCGCCGCGGTCTCATGCTTAACATTCGCAGGTCTTTGAGCGGCCTCGTACGTAAGATTCGACAGGTCTTTGAAATTTAATTGTATTATTGTTTTCAATTTCTTGTGTCGCCGCTCCAATCACTCGCCTCAATTTCAGTGTTGCAACCAATACGCTGCTTCCATTATAAAATGACACCTACTTGTCTAATCCACGTGGATTAAAACCGAGGTTGCAATGTCTTGTGCTGAGGACAAACATTGAGGTATGTGATTAAAAATTATTATTAAGAGTTAAGAATGTCAACGTACTCGTATATGAAACAATAATAATAATAATAATAATAATAATAATAATAATAATAATAATAATAATAATAATAGCCATTTAACAATATAACAAACTAACAAAATAGTGCTTATTCTTATCGAGGAAGTAGACGTGACAACGTGACGCTTAGAGTGAAACCTACAGAGCAACAATCGGTCGGCAAAATTATGTTTTAAAAGCACACCGCACGTTATTGTATGATGCCGACATGTTAAGCATGAGGCCGCGGCGATAATAACCAATTCTGAAAAAGTTAAGGTGATTTTTTCAGACATAAATTATTAGCCTACGTGTATTCAGCAAAATGCTTAACTCCAGTATTCCAATATACTGCTAAGACAAAGAGGACCATTCATTAAAAGATTGTTCTCATTAACATTTAAATGAGCCAGGCTAGTTTTAATTTCCTCTTTAGAATCAAAAACTTTCCAAAATCGAGGATCATCACGCTCTAATAATTTGTGGACTACAGAAATATGCTGCAATGGAGCTTCCCACGTACAGTTAACTAATCTGAACCCACATGATTTACAAATAGAGCTATAGTCGCGACGCTGTTATACCCGGCGTGACTCCTCCTCTTTTCTTACGTCTTAGGAAGTGAAGGCTCTATAAAGTCTAGGTAGGTAGTATCGTTCGCCATTTTTGTTCTTTCGTTGCCGAGCTACCATACGAGGAATCTATTTGCCACACCGTTAAACATTATCATGTCGTGGCTCCTATGATAATCAATCAAACGCACTGTAATTCAGCACATAATTGAGCGGCAAATAACGTCTTCGTGTGCTTTCTGCGAACGCCAACGAAAGAGCCAAAATGGCGGGCGATTATCGAGCTTTAGGAAATGCATAACGTCATCATCAGCGAATCACAAGACGCACACGTTTAAATCTAGCCGATCTCCAAAGTGATTGGCTGCCGAAAATAAGAGCGACGGGTCTATAGCAATTCGATTAGGAAGCCCAACAATGATTTTGACAGTACGTCAAATAATCACACCGAGACCTTTAAGAACATATCAGTATATTAATTAATGTTTTCCCGCAGTGTCCGTTTGCTGTACATTCAACATTCTTCTTGCTTCCCAGCGATGAAGATTGAAATTAAGACAGAGTATTATACGATCATCTCATGAGTGAACAATTTTTAAAACACATTTTATTACATTAGAATAAATGTGTAATATGGAAGACAATTATATTTAAAACTAGCCGTACCCGTGCGCTCCGCTGCACCCGTTAGAAATAAATATAAAGTAATTACATAATTAAAACAGGACGTTTGATCCAGGGAACATTCGTGTTTGATAGAAGAATAAATCGTTAATTTAAATTGTATTAAAAAAATTAAAATGCAATCATTTTGATCCAGAGACCACTCATTTGGTCATAAAACTTATTTTAGGAAATACAGGAAACGAATGCCTATCAAGTTTTCTGCGCATAAGAAGCTATTTTAATCTTTCCTGTGCTCGATTCACTCAGAAGTTACTGTAATAACATTACAGAATTTTGTCCATCTAGAGAAACTACACTTTCCAATGGTGAATTAATAATTAATTATACAAATCGGTTAATTTAGCTTCCGATATTACTTCGTACAAACACAGAAACATTCTCTGTAGACTATGTTTCATAGCTTTCGATTGTCGTTGTCCAAGGCCCCTTATAGACGAAGTCATTTGTTTTTTATTTCATTACACCGCCTTAGATGACGATGTTATTGTAATTTTGAAAATCATTTATCTTATTAAATATCAGTCCTATCAAAATTTTGCATGGAATAAAACTTATCGGAAATTATTTTTAAAGAAACTTTTGTTATGTAATATTTTTGATGAAAATTAATAATAAGGGAGATATTTCGATTTATTTAATCCAAGCCCCCTTATAACCCCCCTTTTAAATAAAATATTTTGAATGCCATATAGCCTAAATCCTAAGTTACAACGAACTTAATTTATATTCCAATTTTCAAATAAATCGGTGCAGTCATTATCACGTGAAAAGGTAACAAACATCCAGACATACAAACAAAAATGTCAACAACAAAAAACGATTTTCGGTTTCAGGCCGGTTAATTATATATGTTAGGACCAATTATTTTTGGAAAATCGAAAATTACCAGAAAAATTTCGGCTACAGATTTATTATTAGTACAGATTACTGCCAGTTTTGCAAACCAGAATACAAACACAAATATATTAAATTGATATAATATTGTAAGTGCGTTAGATGAATCATTCCGAAAAGGAATACTTTAGTGCGAAATTCTCCTCAGGTCAGCTGTTCAGTTAATCAAGTTGGTTGCTGTAGAGGGAGCGGGATAAGACGCTGAAGGGGAAATACCCCTCCCACACTGCCGTGGGCACGTGCAACCCCTAACGAAACGCCCTTGACCAGCGTTATCAGATGTTACGGTACAAGGCCCCTTTGAATTAAAATTCGTTAATTCCCGACGCACTTGATGGGTCACGCGAGCCCAGCTGACGAGTAGGCCTCTCTGTTGCTATGCACGTTCTCGCTTACAGGTTCATGGGGTGACTTCTGTTTCGCATTCCACTGGTTCGATTTCCGGCTGAGACATTTTCAATTCATTTTGTCCATCAAAATCGGGATAGGAGAAGAAATGTCAGAGGGAAGTGGAATAGGGAGAGGAATATGACAAGGATGCCCTTTATCACCTACCCTGTTCAACATCTACTTGGGGAATTTATTAAGAACTGGTTTCAGAACACTGGGGAGGTGATAGTAGGAGGAAGATGAATAAAGTGCACAAGATTTGCTGATATTATTGCGTTATTAGCGGAAGAGATGATAGTAAAGCATACCTGCACAAACAGCGCTCAACGAGCTCGCGCGCTCTATCGGAGCGGGAGATCCGTGTTTTCCGCTCTCCGAAACGGAGAGGAAGATACGTCAGAATGACATAGACTTGCTATAGGTAGAGGAGAGGAAACGACCACTGTTATCTAGTGGAGTGCAGTGTGTAGGCCTATTCTCAGTAACTGTTTCATGTTGCTTACCTACTGCTACAGTACAGTATGGAGGAATCTAAAAGACGGAACGTAACATTTAACATTTAACGATTTACAGCTCGAACTTATTGATCTTCATTGTGACCTAAGGGCTAAAGATCATTTGAATAATACTACTAGCCTGGTTGAGTTTTTCAAGACTAAACATTAGCAATGATATCCACGACTACACAGGCTGGCTGTGAAAATGATTGCTATGTTTGGCTCAACATTTATATTTGTGAGTAACTGTTTTCTATAATCAACTTTAATAAAGGCAGATCTCGAACATCTGTAACTGATGTTTCATTACGATCAGTAGGCTACTGTTCCTTTCAGCTGCCAACAGCATAAACCTCGTTTTGATGTACCGGTACTGATAAATAAAAATATAACAAAATGATATTGTACATTTAAGTAGCTATAGAATTTCTATTATTTCTGTAAAATAAATATTTCCTTATTAATTAATAATAGTCCAAGATAGTTTTGCAAAGACTGAACGGGAATTCATTTCATAAACACTCGTAATAGTACTTCCTTTTGTATGTATTTTGTACGAGATCACCCCTTCTTCCAGTCCACCCTTATACAGAGCGCAGCTAATATCTGCATTCCGCTCATGAGCTGTGAGCCGGCTCAGAGAGCGCAAACTTTGTGCAGGTCTGTAGTAAAGGATATGTTACCGCAGCTAAATGACAGCAGTATGGGAAGAAGATAAATGTAAAAAAGATGAAGACCATGGTTATCGGGAGAAAAATAAAGAAAGTAAATATGCGAATTCGAAATGAGGCAGAGCATGTGAATATTTTCAAATACTTGGGGTGTACCTTCGAAAAGAAGATAGAAGAAACAAGGCTTGCTGGGTAGTGGCACCGGAATAAATCAGCTGATGTAGGGCAGGGAAGCTGTATGGTATGGAGGCCGAGTATGGGAAAATTAGTGTACATCTAGTGGAATATAAGATATTGGTTTTAATTTGAGCACAACAAATAGAAATCACGGTCATATTTCATAGGCGGATACACTTGATGCATTAATAACCCCACTGCACTGGATTAAAGCACGATGATGTTATTTAATGATTAAGTTTGCCATAAATTCCTTATGAAAATACGAGACACTTTTACTATCGACTTTTTTTTTAAGGAAATTGAAGTTAGAAGTTACTGAAAAATGTATTAAGTAAGATTTAAAGAAAGGAGTTAACAAAAGAAAGAACACTATTGCCTTTAAACTGTGTTTATTCATGTCAATTTATTTACGCCACTTGTTAGTAATCTTTACATATATTTTAATCTAACCGTTGCCTGTCTTTCATACATAGATCATTCATGTATGCTTATTTCAAAATCAAACATTTATATAAATCAAAACAATACTTTCAACATTAATGTATGTAGTAAACATAAGTTATAGGAATTATTGATTTTTACATTATGGAATAAAGTTTGATTAAAATATGGAACTTTTGCGCGTAATTACTGTGCTTTCTAATAAAGTTCTGTTTAATGCATTTTAAACTATACCTGTGCTGTATTTGATTTGTGTTGGTTATTAATAATAAATTGTGAAGAATAACTTCAAAGCACCCGTAACAGAAGCATGAGAATGTACCATAAATGTAAATTATTTAAGTCGTATATAATATTTCAATGATTCATACTTAGAAAAAAGACAAGACTTGTTCTGTTTCCTTAACCCTTTCGTCAGGTGTGCTAGCAAGTAAAGAAATCTTTACGATATTTCATTTTGTACTATAAAACAAGCTAGCAGTACGCACAATAAAACAAGGGAGTTGTTAAATTAGGATCTACCAATTTTTTTTTAACTTAATACATTCTAGGATACGCTATCACTATATTCGTAATACCTTGTAAAGTACACTGTGTAATGATTTGCCCTATATCAGCTGATCGGACAGCGCTGTTATTGTGGTGGCAATTTCTTCCGGTAGAATAGTATCGAATGCCCTCTCCATTTACTTCAATGCTCGAATGGGTGTACTGTAAGAAGTAACATTAGCTGTTGCCAGGAAGGTAAAAAGATGATAGCAATGGCGAAGGAAACTTTTAATAGAAAAAGGAGCAATGCATATACGAGTAGTCTACCTGTCTAAATTTAGAATGAGCAAAGTTTGCTTAACCGCCATTCATCGTCGATGTCGGCTTGATCGTTCGTAAAGACAGGCGATGTTACAAACAAGGCGCATATCATTAGTGAGCGCAGTGAAAAAAGAACATGTGCGGTTGTATGTTTCTTGTGCTGATACTTCGGCCGACGGAAACATTTCTGAGTAGCGGAATAATGAAGTTTTGTTGATACTGCATTTTATGTTAATTGGATTATTAATATCGTTTTCTATCTTAACAATTCCAATCGCTGTCTCCATTATCCGCAATTGAAAGCGAACATACTTGAATTATCACGCTATTAAATTATCATACTTAATCTAAAGGTAATACCACTAGTACAAATCAAGTTAAATAGGTATACAATACAATATTTACTTACCACTCGTTGGTTCTTCTGCTGCAGCAAAGACTACATTCTAAAGTGTCCCATGGATTTCTCGTCACCATCAGGATCATCACGAAATTTCTACTTGCGGAGGTCAACTGAAAATTTGAAATGGACAATTAACTTCATTCGTCGTGTCAGTCAATGCATGTGTAAGTGCGTTACTACTAACACAAAAATTTCATAATGCGTGAACACTTGTCCTTTAGTCAATACCATAGACATTGTCTAACATTCACATGCAATGCAGAATGTTTCTCAAATATGTTGTTCACAAACTTCAGGAACCTGATAATTATTATTCAGATCTTTCACATTCGAGTATTTGTCGATTTCATTAGACCAGAGGTCTCCAAAAAGCGCATCGTCATTCGTGCTCTTGATGCTGCCCGCCGAACACAGTGTGCTGTAAGGCTAGAGAAGGGGAAGAGACACGTACCTCAACAGATGGGAGCGGTCAGTGGGGGATCGCGGCAACGGTCTGCTTAAGTTTACAAATAATAGCATCAAAAGAATAAGAAATACCATACTTTTGTATATTGTTTTGACATACTATGAAGCTGGAGCCCCTTCTGTTGCTACTGACACAAGTCATTGCAAATTCAATCTCTTCTGTTCTATGGTGCCTTGCAGTGCTTGGAAAAGACCTTCTCCAGTTACATCTTGTAATTACATCTAGAAGACATTCAGACACAGTAAAATGTTCATTAACTCCTCGGATGAAAATGGCTAGGTGAGCTCCGTCATTTCTATCTGTGCTTTCGTCCAATGCAAGTGAGTAAGCTACAAACTGGTTAATTGTGGTTTCCACTTCAGATTAAATTACATTTACAATTTTGAAATTCCTTTTCTGAACTGTAACTAGAAATAATTTAATTTTCTTAAACTTTGACTTTGTTCTGGACACAGTATTTCAGTAGCGTTCTGTATGCACGATTTTACAAATGATGCTTCTGTAAAGGGTTTCATTGATTTTCTAATATTCCAAGCTAGAACATAGCTAGAAAGAAGTTTTTTTTTTTTTTTTTTTTTTTTTTTTTTAAGACTGAGAACACGTGTATGATTTGTGTTTTTATTTTCTTGTTTTATATTTATCAAAATATTTGTAGGCCTAAGCATTTCACCTAAAATTAAATAAAAAACTATAAGTATGTCATGCGGAACTGAGAGTAAACGTAGTGTAATATACTGATTATTATGTATAACCAACAGTTATACAGATAGCCCCAAAATAAATTATTTTCACATGTCCAGCATGCCTATAATTACATGATATTCTTTGTGAAGAGTCGAGTATTGTCGTCGCATGTTGAATTTTAACAAACCGTTAAGAATTTTCGAACAAATTAAGCATTCACATTCTCCCCACTAACACAAAAAATTTCTCTTCCTCTTCGAATGTACTACGTCCATGATTAGAAGATATTGTGAAACGGTGGAACACGCCGACCAATACAGTGATAATGGCAGTCCGCCAGCTCTTCGTTTGCGCATAAACATTGAGTACAGTACAGGTGGGATGGGTGAGGCGGAGCATGCTCATTACGTACTGGCTTCGGTTCCGTTCAGGGGCTTACTCGCGAGTACGGTTTTGGAGACGTCTGCATTAGACAATAATCGTCAGACCTACTACACCCAGTAGTTTTGTAACTTATTGCTGATTTGCTTTAATATTTTTTGCATCTAATATTCAACACTCTAGAAAAAGATTTTAGAACGCCATTCTTGAAAACAGATTCTATAATTCTAGGCAAGCGTGTTATAATTTACTATTATGCAGTGACATGCGAAAAGTACTTTTAGCACTAGTGCAAAAATGATTTTTAACACAGACTTACAACTGTTACATTAGAAGTCACAATCGCAAACATACATAATGATGCATCAATGGCAGGTCTACTTTTAAAAATTAGTTTTTTGGTTAAGAAACGTACACAAATATGAAATAAATTGCTTCAATAACTATTTTACTGACAACTATATGAAACAAATAAGAATTATATGTAATTAAAAGAATTAGATCTCACCAGAGTTCGAATCGGACATCTCTCGACCTGCAGCCGAAAGCTCTACTACTGAGCTCTACCACTGCTTGTCCTTTAGGGGAGTGATCAGGAACAGGAAAAGGAATTGGTTGGGTCACTGGCTGAGAAGAAACTGCCTACTGAATGATGGAATGCAAGGAATGGTGAACGGGAGAAGAGTTCGGAGCAGAAGAAGATATCAGATGACAGACGATATTTTAAAATATATGGATCATATGCGGAGACAAGAAAGGCAAAAAGGCTGGGTTTGCAGTGAAAGACCTGGCCTTTGGCAGAAAACTATGAATATTCATATTCATATTCAATGCCTCGTCAATGTGATAATATAAAAAACAATGTGTCAATATTTAAAATATTAAAAGAGTAAAAATAATAACATTTAACTAAAATACTACATCATTTTCAAAAAATTCATTCATATTATAAAAGGGATTATTTTGTAGCCATCTTTAATCTGAAATTTAAATTGTGTTTCATTAAGTGTCTTTATATTTGTAGGTATCTTATTATATACTTTTATTGCAGTAATTACGTAGCTTGATTGTGTTTTTTGCAACCTGACATGTGGTACATTTAATTGATCATTATTTCTTGTTTCATAGCGATGCAGATCTACTATACTTGTATAATTAGTAATATTCTTGTTTACATACATTAAAAGTTCAAAAATATATAAATTGTAGACTGTCATGATCTTTTCATTTTTGAAAAGAGATCTACATGATAGTCTGGGTGGTGACATTGTTATAATACGAACTGCCTTTTTCTGCAGTAACAGAATGTTTGGAAGGTCGGAACTATTTCCATATAAAAATAATCCATATCTAATAACACTTTCAAATAGTGCATAGTAAACTTGTTTTAAATAATGTTTGGGAATCTTGTACATGATACTTCTCAAGAGATAAATTACTCTAGAAATTCTTTTACATACATAACTGACATGGCTATTCCACTTTAGTTTAGGATCCAAATACATACCCAGCATCTTTACAGATTCATTTATCACATTATTTTGGGTTTGTTTCAAACTTAGATTTAACACATGAGTTTTTTCATCATTAATAATAAATCCATTAATTGGAAACCACTTTCTTATTTCAGTAAATACAGCTTGCTTCATAAAATCTAACTCAGCAGTATTATTATGTGTGATAACAAAAGTTGTATCGTCAGCATACATTATAGTTTTAGCCGACACATTGTATGGCAAGTCATTTATCATAATAAGAAACAAGAATGGACCAAGAATAGAGCCCTGAGGAACACCACATTTAATTGGAGCTACAGCAATTCTTTTTCCATTTACATCAACAATATTGGAACGTCCAAGCAAATATGAACGGAAAAATTTTTGTTCTATCCCCCTTATCCCATAGTATGCAAGTTTCATTAACAATATATCATAGGGAATGGAATCAAATGCCTTACTTAAATCATTAAATATAGCATATGTATAATTTCTATTATCAGAGGATGTATATATAGTTCTCAATAATTCTTCAATTGCATCCTGAGTAGTTTTATGAATGAATGGATATCGAGAACCGAACTACGATTTCTTTGGCAAGAAGCTGTCCTGTAACTAAGCTATGGCTAATGTTTCCCAGAACCCGGTAGGGGCGTATTTTGCGGGCTACCGGGGCTACCGGCGGTAGCCCAAGGAAATTACAAAAGAAAAGTTTATAATATAACATAATGTAATAATTTTGTATTATTAGTTTTACCATAGTAATTAAAATTAAAGTAATTGTTAGATATATTTTGTGTAATAATAGGGTCAGCCGTAGCCCAAACCCTTTAACCAGTATACGCCCCCCAGAAGATCGTGTGAAATTTGTAGTAACACACGCAGAAATTTCGTTCGAACATTTCGGTTCCTTGCACGCTCAATACTATAGTCTACCATTGTGTCACCTTACTGACACCGAGGAACCTCTGCAAATAGCGTCGTTTAGGACCAATAAATTATTAATGAGAGGGACATAAATAGCAATGCTCTTTATTCTTCCGTCGGAACTCTTAACTGAGATACCGGAAACTTGTCCTTTTTGTCCCAGTGTGAACCGAAGTAGCGTTCGGACAAGGCCATCCGCCCCTCTGCAACAGGAAAGACACAGAGAGGGGTCGAAGGTCACATGTGCTCGTCCGCGGGGTTAAATGACTACACTACACGACATTTCCAAAACGTTGACCCTACATCAAACCTGATTGACTGTGAAGCCACGGCTCAGGGAGGAGTCCCTCGCCCTTGTACGTATGCTATATGTTTGCACGTACGGTGCAATACGAGTTGCATATTTCAGACACGAGGTTTGATGCTCACGACAGTCTACTGCGACTGGAATGTTCTGTGGTCGTATTGCGGTTTGTGGTTTCCGCACAGACGTTCGTGGATAGTGCGTTGACGTAAGACAGAAACTTCTTTATTCAGTTTGATTTACAAACTCAGATACTGAAATTACCCATACAATATAGGCCATACATAACATTGTTTTCTTCACACCTAGAGTAACGGTTAGAGCGTTTGGCCGCGGAACCAGGTGGCCCGGGTTCGAATCCCGGTCGGGGCAAGTTACCTGGTTGAGATTTTTTCCGGGTTTTTCCCTGAACCCAATAGGAGCAAATGCTGGGTAAAAATCGGTGCTGGTGTCATATATAGAGGCATAACCAGATATGATTACCTATCTATCGAATTAATATTGTATTTAGAATTAATATTATATATTATTAATCTGTATTATGTTCATGGAACAAGCTGAGTCTAGTTGTATCAATATCACGAGGAAATGAAGTCGCCCGCATGAGTAGTCTGTAGTGCACGTGTATAAACAATCTTAAATCACGCGCAGAGGGCCACAATAACATTAACTCTCTCATCACAAGTAAGATGGTCAGAGTAAACAGCACTCATGTGATAAACTTAAAAGATGTTATCCATACATGCCTACTATTGGCTATTGATGACCTCATAGGGTGGAGTTTTTCATTTCCTCGGATAATATAAGCATGGAATTCATTACCAGAGGGGCCTTTTGCTACTGGGAGCTCTACAGTTGAGCTCAGTATCTGTATTTTGTATATATTATAATAAATATACTCTACAATTTCTTCGAGTCATCATTTCGGGACTTAGGTTCCGAACGAACCCTAACATTTACAGTTTATGTGACTACACCACATAAACCATCTTGGTGGCAGCGACGGTGTGATGATGATCGACATATTAACAACTAATTCATCGTAGAGGATATTCTTTTCAACACTTTGCTGTTTTCATCGATCCTGGTTGTTCCACGACGAAGAAGTTACAACAGCCCTAGCTGCGAGCCGGTTGTTCCTGCTTCAGCTCTTCCTCTTCGGGGTGCCCGTCACTCACCAAGGTTTCCGGCACTTCCAGCCGTTGGCGACCCGCGTAGCAGCCTCACTGGACGACTGCCCTGACAACCGAAGTCCGAGGATCCACGTTCGATGGGAGCGCGCCTTCGTTCAACAGTCACTAGTTACTGGGTGAGTTTTGTCTACTAGTTCCGAGGAACGTCGTCAATCCTTCATATATCTTCCTAAGATTATAGTATATTTCACAGAATACAAAGGGCCCGTTAGATCTACAATAATGGCAGAACCAAATAATTTGATACCTGAAAATGAAGAACGCATAGCACTTCTTGAAGAACAAATAGCAACTTTGTTAAGACAACGTCAAGTAACAAATGAATTCTCTATTACTGCGGCAGCTAAATTATTTGAGAAAGGTTTCTCGGGCGAACCTTCTACCTTAACTGAATTTATTGACAATGTAGAGGCAGCAGAATCACTTGTTCATGTTGATCAAAAACCTATTTTAGTAAAATACATTTTGGCCAAAATCACTGGTAATGCTAAACGTACTTTGAACATTCGTCCATCCACTATAACGTCTTGGGCTGAAATAAAAGAGAAACTTGAAACTCATTTTTCTGTTCAAAGAACTTTTGCTTACTATACTACTCAATTGTGTCAAGTGAAACAAAAACCCAATGAAAGCATAACTCAATGGGGGGCTAGAGTGGAACAGTTGATTCAAGCCACAATTGATAGTACTGCCCGTTTTACAACAGAGTGGAGTAATGCAGAGAAACAAGGAGGACAGAATATTATTATTAAACTAGGTAGAAATGTATTCATAAATGGAATTTTGCATGATGCAGTAAGAGAAGCAGTTAAAATGGTATCGGAGAAAATGTCATTGAAAGAGGTAATAGATAGAGCAGTCATTGAGGATTGTGACCGTAGGTCTAACGTAAAAATACAGGATAAGGGCATGAATGCCGTACAGAAACGTTTCCCACAGAACGTTCAAGGAAATAGGATTAAAAGAGAAAATGTTCACATGGTGGACACAAAGGGGTGTTATAAATGCAATAAGATAGGACATTTCGCGAGGGAATGTTCCACACCAGTATGTGACTATTGCAAACGCATAGGGCACAATACAAGGGATTGTAGATCAAATAGGGGTGGTCTACGAGGAAACCGAGGATCTTCCAGGGGAAGTAACTCAAGTCAGGGAAACTAGATATCGACACACCTGCGCAGTCGAGGCTGTGTTGTTGTACTACGCAAGACTGTCAACAACAGCACGAATTTCTAATAAAGTTAGAAAATAAGGACATAAAGGGGATGTGCACTGCATTAATTGATACAGGCTCTGGTCTTTCATTCATACTAGCTGACAAAGTACATTCACATATTTCAATTAATGTTGAACCCATGGAAGTGAAGGGGATTACGGGTAAAACTATGAATATAAAAGGATGGGTTGATATGGAAATAGCGGGAGTTAAGACAAAATTATATGTTATACCAAAATTACCAAATTCAAACATTCATATGATATTAGGTAGAGATTGGATAAGGCAATCCAATAATGAAAGAATTCCACAAACATACTTAATACCTAAAATGAGTGAAACTATTATCGCATTTCCTACCCAAGAAATAGGAGACAGATATTGTCCTAAACAACAACTTAATGACAAAGTGTATGTCGCGGAAGGTATAGTATCTTGCACGGATAATACATTTATGGTCTCTGTAATTAACTTGTCAGAAAGTGAAGAAACCATAACGGAAGTCCCAGTATTAGAGAAATTATTGTGCAATACTCATCTTAAACCGCTATATGGAACCGACCGACTAAAACATTTACAGCAAACTATCAGACTAGCACACGTGAAAGAAGGGAAAGAGGAACTATTATCTTTATGTCAAGAATATAATGATATATTCAGATTGCCAGGAGATAGACTAACCGAAGTAAAAGGTTTGGCACATACTATTCCAACTCCTCATATTAATCCGCATAAACCTCTGACATTAAAGAATTATAGGTTACCAAAAGCCCATCAGGATGAAGTACAAAAACAAGTAGAAATTATGTTAGAACAGGACATAATCAAACCAAGTCAAAGTCCTTGGAATTTTCCACTGTTAGTAGTACCGAAGAAAATAGATGCGTCGGGGAAAAGAAAATGGCGTATCTGTGTTGACTTTAGACAATTAAATAACGAGACGATAGGGGATAGTTTCCCACTGCCAAATATTCAAGATATTTTAGATAAATTAGGAAGGGCACGATACTTTTCTGCCTTAGACTGTGCCAGTGGATATTGGCAAATTCCTTTAGCAAAGGAAGATCAGTGCAAAACAGCATTTAGTACAACTAGCGGACACTTTGAATTTAAGAGAATGCCGTTTGGATTAAAATCGGCTCCAGCCACATTCCAACGCTTCATGAATACTATTCTCTCACATATGATAGGGACACGTTGTTTTGTTTATGTAGATGATTTAATAATAGCTGGAGAAACATTAGAGGAACATCATACACGATTGCGATCTGTGTTTGACCTATTCCGACAGTATCAAGTTCAGATAGAGCCAGACAAATGCGAATTTCTGAAAGAAGAATTAAAATATTTGGGACATATTATAACCAAGGAAGGGATTAGCCCTGATAATGATAAAGTAAAAGTAATTCAAGAATTCCCTACACCCAAGAATGCTAAAGATGTAAAGTCGTTTTTAGGACTAGCTGGGTATTATCGAAAATTTATAGTGAATTTTAGTAAAATTTCCAAATCTTTAAATGATCTGTTAAAGAAAGGTAAATCATGGCAATGGTCTGAAGAAGAAGAGAAGAGTTTTCAAAGACTGAAACGAGCACTATCGGAAGCTCCCGTTCTTCAATTTCCTGATTTTACAAAACCATTTGTATTAACTACGGATGCTAGTAACGTGGCAATAGGAGCTATCTTAAGTCAAGGAATAATTAGAAAAGATAAACCGATAGCTTATGCATCTAGGACCTTGAATGGAGCAGAATTAAATTATAGCACAACAGATAAAGAGTTATTAGCCATAATATGGGCTTGTAAACATTTTCGACCATATTTGTTAGGGACTAAATTTACATTAGTAACTGATCATCAGCCCTTAAAATGGATGATGAACGTAAAAGATCCAGGTTCAAGAATATTACGATGGAGGCTTTTGTTAGAGGAATATGACTTTGAAGTCATTCACAAAGCAGGAAAGAGAAATGTGAATGCCGATTGTTTGAGTAGACTAACTTTCAATGTAGATGTAGAAAGGAAAACTTTGGAAATGGATGAGGACAGAAGATACAGAATAATGAAAGAACTTCACGAATGTCCTATTGGTGGTCATCAAGGAGTGCAAAGGACTTATGAACGAATTAAGTTATATTGTAGTTGGCCTGATATGTTAAAAGACATTACTAACTATATTAGAAACTGTAAAACATGTCAAGTAAATAAAACACAACAGGTTATTCCTAAGGCACCAATGCAAATAACAGACACTCCAGAAAACGTTTGGGATAAAATAGCACTAGATATTGTGGGTCCTTTAACACAATCACTGGACGGTAATAAATATATATTAACATGTCAGGACATGTTAAGTAAATATATTATAGCAGTACCTATGATAGACATGACAGTAGAATCTGTAACTCAAGCCTTTGTAAATAATATAATTTTACAATTTGGAATATGTCATGTAATTTTAACAGACCAAGGAAGCCAGTTCATGAGTAAGGTATTTCATGAAATATGTAAACTTCTTAAAATTGATAAAATTCATACCAGTGCATATCACCCTGAGTCAAATGGAAGTCTCGAAAGAGCTCACAAGGTGTTGGTCGAATATTTAAGATGTTATTGTACTAAGAAACAGGATGAATGGGACAAGTGGTTGCCATTCGCAGTATTTACTTACAATACTACGCCCCATAGTAGTACGAAATATACCCCCTATGAAGTAATGTACGGAAGGATAGCAAATATCCCAGGGAAGTTACAGAAAAAGGCAGGGATTCTGTATAACTATGATGATTTTGTTGCAACGTTTAAACAGAGAATGAGAATAACATGGCAAGAAGCCAGAGAGTTATTAATCCAGAGTAAGGAACATAGAGTTCAAGAATTCAATGGGAAACAAAAGGAAATAAAGATAACAGTAGGCATGAATGTCTACGTTAGGAAAGAAAACAGGAAAAAATTGGATCCTTTGTGGGAGGGACCATACGAAGTAATGGGTTTACAAGGAGTAAACGTAGAACTGTGTAAAATAGGTGGAACAGGTCGTAAGAGATCTATAGTGAATATTAACAGAGTAAAAATATGTAAAGAATAAGATAAGGGGACCATATGAAGTAAGGGGTTTACAAGGAGTAAACGTGGAACTGTGTAAAATAGGTGGAACAGGTCGTAAGAGGTCTATAGTGAATATTAACAGAGTAAAAATATGTAAAGAATAAGATAAGGGGACCATATGAAGTAAGGGGTTTACAAGGAGTAAACGTGGAACTGTGTAAAATAGGTGGAACAGGTCGTAAGAGGTCTATAGTACATATTAACAGAGTAACAATAGTAAAGAATAAGACAATGTTGTTTTGTTTGTTGCAGAGCATCATGCTGATGACTCTCTATATAGCAATGATTCTAGGATACATAGGAGTAAGTGAAGGTATTAGAATACAGAATGACGAAATTTCAGGACAAACAGGTTTATATTTTAATCATGTAAATGATGTGTGGTTTACGCCATACTCTTGGGACGTAATCACGTACGTAGATTTAAAATCTGTGCAACATTTGTATGACACATTGCAAAAGGGCATTACAAGATTAGAACAAGAATGTAAAGCCATAAAGGATTTTACATGGTTTCATAAAACCGATTGTGAGCAAGGGTTGACTGACATAAGATCAAGAAAGTTTGGTGTCCAACAATTAAAAGTCACTCTAGATGAAATTATTGGTCCTAACCAGCAGAGACGCAAAAGATCAATGTTAGGTTTTGTAGGAGAAACATTTCGTATTTTGTTTGGAACCGCAACAGAAGCTGAAATTGAAACCTATAAAAGTAAAATGGATCAAATGCAGGCGGAACAATTGAAGTTTTTGCAATTAAGCTCAGATCAATTAACAATACTGAAGTCTAGTTTGATCAGTATCAACGAAACAGTCACGGAAGTAACGTTAAATGAGAAAGAAATAATAAAGAATTTTGAGACAGTTACTAATACATGGGGAGAGAAATGGAAAGAAACGTTACATGAAAATGACGTGATAACCAAAATTAATTTGATAATTAAACATATAGAATTAGGATATCATGATTGCTTTGAGTATTACACATTGCTAATAACAATGGTAGTAAATGGAAGACAAGGAATCATTCAGCCGCAGGTAATAACTTACGTAAAAATTAAGAATCTTTTGGCTAATGCAGTTCCCCCAGAATTGCAATTACCACCTTTTTCAAACGATCAGGTTGACCAAATTCTAACTGCAACAATTTTCAAATCTTCTACGTCGATAGTTTATAGGGTAAAGGTACCACTTGTGCAAAGAGAAAAATTCAGTCTATATGATATGATTCCATTTCCAATAAAATTACCGAATAATAAAACTTCAAAATTTATTCAACCTCGCACGGAATACATAGCTACAAACGCTATAAAGACAAAATATGCTTATCTAAATCAACGACAAATTGATCAATGTAAGAAGGCAGGACTAAAATATTTAGTATGCATTGAAAATATACCCATAAATTTATTCAATACACGAGACTGTATGACAGGGCTCATACATCCGTCAACTCAAGTTTATCCTGAAGAATGTATAAATCTAGAACAATACATGATGTTAAGCGAAACCATTTGGATTCCTTTGGCACCAAGTAATGAATAGTTGTATGTAACCTCACAAGTAGATGATATAACTTTTGTGTGTGACGATGAAGTGAAGGAAAAAGTGAAATTGTATAAGAGAGGTAAATTGGTACTTCCCATACAGTGTAAAGGAATAACGTCAGTTGGAATGATATTTCCAATAAAACATGAAGTAATGAACCACTCAACAACAGACATTATTCCTCTTGTACCAATGGATATAGATTGTTGTCTCACTAAAATGGAAGAAGAGGTTATTCCAAAAATAAAAATGTCACTTCCTTATCCAAATATCCTTTCATCAACCTCAGACTTTAAGTACATGGGAATAAGAATAGATGACATTCAACAACAAATTAAAAAGGAGGAAGATAAAATAGAATATCAATCTTTCTGGTATTCATACTCTACTTGGTTTTACTGTAGTACTGTGTTTGGAATTAGTATTGCATTATGCTTGTGTTGTTGTTGTTGTTCTAGTTGTCGTAAATGTGGGTTATGGTTATTCAGATATTGTAATTGGCAAGATGCAATTAGGGACTGTAAGAAAGGTTGTTCATCATGCTGCAGGCCTATTATAATTAAAAATCAACAGTATGGACAAAAGACTACTGTTTGTCAAAATGATTCATATACTAGTTCGGAAGATGAACATGAAAATATAAAATTAGAACTAATACCAAAATCAAAAAAAAACACGACCCTCTAATAAAGCAACCAATTCGAAAAGAAGAAGTATCAGAAATGTTAGAACAGATTAAAGCTCAATCATTAGAATCACTATCATCAAACACTCAGTCACGTAGGATGACAAAATCACTTCAAGATCCAATTCACTGGACAAAAAGAAAAGTTTAACTTCACAAAGATTGTAAAACTTTTAATAAGGAGGGGCGTGTCATATATAGAGGCATAACCAGATATGATTACCTATCTATCGAATTAATATTGTATTTAGAATTAATATTATATATTATTAATCTGTATTATGTTCATGGAACAAGCTGAGTCTAGTTGTATCAATATCACGAGGAAATGAAGTCGCCCGCATGAGTAGTCTGTAGTGCACGTGTATAAACAATCTTAAATCACGCGCAGAGGGCCACAATAACATTAACTCTCTCATCACAAGTAAGATGGTCAGAGTAAACAGCACTCATGTGATAAACTTAAAAGATGTTATCCATACATGCCTACTATTGGCTATTGATGACCTCATAGGGTGGAGTTTTTCATTTCCTCGGATAATATAAGCATGGAATTCATTACCAGAGGGGCCTTTTGCTACTGGGAGCTCTACAGTTGAGCTCAGTATCTGTATTTTGTATATATTATAATAAATATACTCTACAATTTCTTCGAGTCATCATTTCGGGACTTAGGTTCCGAACGAACCCTAACATTTACAGTTTATGTGACTACACCACACTGGATCCCGGACTCATTTCACCGGCATTATCACCTTCTTTTCATTCAGACGCTAAATATATATATATATATAACTTATGACTAAACTAGTACTCTATTTGACTAAATTGCATGCGAATATGATTTGGAGAGTATAATTTTGTAAAGACGTAGGATAACTTAGTTCAGTGATTCAAGTTTATCCAATATTCAGTCGCGCATCAATTAAGTTATCAACATAACAGATGCAATGTACGTGAAACACTTCAAGCAATTCATTTCAAGGAAATAGACTTACGATTGTCGACTAACAGAGTCTTGGACATTGGAGAGTTCTTTTAAACTACAAGTAATATGAGTATATCAGTAGCATATATTTTGAACGAACAGTATCACTAAATCTTAAACCAGATTCAGTTCTCGCTCCTAAAATTTCATCACATTCTGAATTTTACACAGACCACAACGTTGAGTAATAAATATCCCTCACTTCTATTTAAAAATTTAAAAATATTTTCTTTCCCTTGTCCTCACTCTTGTTCTGCAAAATCTCTGGATTCGAATCTCGGCAGAAGGTGGACATTTACAAGTATGTACAGTATTCACATTGCTTTGTGCGATGAACTTGCACCGTGCTGAATACATGACAAGGATGTCTCGATGACCATGAAAATCCTATATTGGTGTGAGCGAAACGGACCGATAGACTAAATTCTTGAAGTTAAGTGGCGATGTAAACGGTGAGTTGTTCGTGATGAAGCGGTCATTCAGTGCACCTTTGAAGTGCTTATTTGATTAATACAGAGTGGAAATAATATAACTGTGCAGATTTTAACAGCTTATTCCTTAAATAGAGTATAACAAAAATTCTAATGCTATATAATAGTCCCAAATGAATAGTTTTCCCCTAAAATTTAACACTATTTTACTCGATAAGTACTACTTTGTAAGTTTCAATTTGTTATGATTAGTTTAAAATATAACCCTAATATACTATCGGTCTTACTAATAAAAACTCTATATACAGACGTTTAACTGTCTTATACAATGAGTAGCTCGTTTATAAGTTGTGTGTAAATTCCTTACTAATAATCACTACATACGTTGTGTATAACAGTATAACTGTTACACACCTACGTCATAGTTTCGTCATTACTTCGTTACGAAAGGTAATAGAATATCTGAGGTTCTCTATTGCATCCGGTAGAGCGCTTTAGTGTGGCATGTTAAGTATCGATACAACAACTGGCTCTAATCGATTACCACACTATATTTTGGTCAAAGAGTACAAGCTACACCAATGTTATTCTAATTATTCTGTGATCTTTGGTTTGTTCTTCTGTGGTTACAAGGCAGCCATCACAAAATGACAGTCGATACAAACAGCTGTTAGAGAGGCGGCCATTTTTTCTCTATATACAACTCTTAAACAAGGGGTTTCGTGTATATAACTACTGCAAAGCAATTCCCGTTGTATAGTTACAGCCTGTTTATACATCCATTGCTTATGCATGGTTTATTAGTAAAGTTTTCTGTCTCAACTCTGCATAAGTCTCGTATAAAAACTATACACGGTTTATTAGTAAGACCGTATATGTAAAATAGGGTTTATAAATATGGAATAAATACTACTATTACTATTCGTACGATTCTGACTTTTATTTTTATCATTACAGAAACTGATAATTCTTTATCCTTTTGCAGTTTTCTTGCAAATTAAATGAAAATATTAACACACATCGTTGATTTTGCCATTAAGAATTCTGGAAATCCTACTGCAGTGATTTAAGGGATGGAATGCTGCTATTGAAACCTGAGTTCGTGTGTGTAATCCTAGGTTAACTGGCGATGCACTGTTGTCAAACTACGCAAACTTTCACCCTAATTTTTTAATTAACCTTGCACTTAATTACAAAACGCATACTAGAATTTTTTATTTATTTTATGCTCGACCATGCCGAAATGTAGTAATTATACACCTGGTAGTAGCCCTTCAATGCATGTCATTAAAGTACACCTATTCATTAAAGTTCAGGTGTTCAGCCCATGACAAGTCAGCTTTGTACCGTTATAAAACCGCAAGTATCGATTATTCTCGGATATGCAATCGAAAGACAATTAGCGAAAAGTCACGGAGGCTGGAAATCCAATACTGTCACAGAAGGTTATGTTCTGTTACTATAATACTTAGCGTTAATTGTAAATAATATTCAAATAAATTCAATTTGTCATCTCGTTTTTCAATTCCAGGTTATATCAGACTAATGTTCATCTTATTCAATGACATTCGGCCTCGGAAAAAATCAATACTTTCGCGTCTGCGCACATCTCACAATTCAGGTCAGTTCGCACATAACCATAAGAAGACCCAATTTTGAATAATTTCAAGTTAGAAATATGGTCGAGCATTAAAAGTCGTATGAAACTTGCCGTATGAAAGTATGAAAATTATGAAACTCGCTTGCGCTCGTTTCATAAACAAACATACTTGCGTCTTAATTACTACCATTGTAGGCTCGTTGCATAATGTACTATTAATTTATTCTATTGTCCCTTTCAATTTGCACAGTTGAACTCTTCTACCCTGTATACAGGAGACGTGACAACTTGGACTTAAGACTATTTCCTGGTCAATTGTGTTAAATCTCAGCTAGGCGCATTCTCATCCACACCCATCGACTATGCTAAGGCCCACTGCTTATTCAGAGTGCATGGAGGCAAACTTACAGACACGTGTCGCCGACCGGTGATCGGAGAAATGCTGATGGATATGATAATATAGTGCAAAGATGCTGGAGGAATGATTTTGGGTCTATTTGAAGTATGTATGTATGTATGTATGTATGTATGTATGTATGTATGTATGTATGTATGTATGTATGTATGTATGTATGTATGTATGTGTGTATGTATGTATGTATGTATATTTATTTATTTATTAATACTACAATTGGGTATACACCCTGTGGCAGTGATATATAATATACAATAGACCTAATTACCATTACAGAAATAAAATAAAATAAACGTAAATCTATAAATATTAGATGCAATAAACCTAGGACTATAACTAAACACTATTCTATAATAACGCCTACGATATGCAAAAGTAAATCTAACTTTTAAGTACTTCTATTTCACCCAACTATTACCAATTTAAATAATTACATATCACCTTAATTAATTACATACCAACTTAATTACATATCATCTTAATTAATTACATATCACCTTAATTAATTACATACCAACTTAATTACATATCATCTTAATTAATTACATAACACCCTAATTTATTTACATATCAACTAAATTACATATCATCTTAATTAATTACATATCAACTTAATTAATTATATATCAACTCAATTAGTTACATGACACAAATAATTACACTACACCTCCAATTACATTTTCAGTCTAATCTTCGCAACCTTTCCTTAAATGTATTGATTTTAAGGGAGTAAGGGAGATCCCGAAAAAAAACTGCAACTGAGGCCTTGCCTGTCACTATAAATGAAAAATGCCTGGCCTAACTGGGATTCGAATGCGGACCGTCTGTATGATAAGGCTGATTGAGTAGCTCACGTAGCCACCGCAGAAGTGTCGGTTTACGTGGACAGGCGACGTAACTGTACTTGCAAGACGAAGGACACAGATACGGAATACTGCACACGCCGTGATCTTGAGAAGATATTCTGCGAGCACCTTCTTGGTAGAGGATAATTTATTGTCTATAGCGTGGCGAGATCAAAAGTATAGGTCAACTGAAATTTAAAAATTGTCCATTCCTTGACATGCCCACTATTTGACACAAGATATGTATGAGACAGCGTGTCAGAAGATAAGCTATTCAGGCTGTAGATGCTTATTTCTTTTCTAAAGAGGTAGACACACGCAGAGAGCAAATTTGTGAAATGATGCAGATTTTAGAAGGAATGGTAGAATTGATAATGGATCTTGAATCCTCTTAGCAGCATAAATGAGAGGAAACAAGTGTCTAGTCGAAACAAGAATCACTCTGATTGCAATGTTTACCTGCAGTGATTTACTGTGAAGCGAGCATTGAACCAGTTAGCCACGCATGGCTAGACTGTATGTAGGGGTATACAATCATTATCAAGGATTGAACCCTGTGAACTTTTTCATTCTCATTTCTATTGGAATTTAGATATAGTGGATTTTTACATAGATATGAATGAATGAATGAATGAATGAATGAATGGATAAATGAATGAATGAATGAACGAATGAATGAATGAATAGCCCGGTAATGTCCCATCATAGCTTTTTCTTTGGAATATTCCACGCATTATATTTTTAAAGAAGTGTATACCTATGTATGATTAATTAAAATGTGTCTCAGTGAAACGTACAGCAGAGTTCGTATAGGTCAGTTTCTGTCAGATGCGTTTCCAATTCACTGTGGGCTGAAGCAAGGAGATGCACTATCACCTTTACTTTTTAACTTTGCTCTAGAGTATGCTATTAGGAAAGTCCAGGATAACAGAGAGGGTTTGGAATTGAACGGGTTACATCAGCTGCTTGTCTATGCGGATGACGTGAATATGTTAGGAGAAAATCCACAAACGATTAGGGAAAACACGGGAATTTTACTGGAAGCAAGTAAAGAGATAGGTTTGGAAGTAAATCCCGAAAAGACAAAGTATATGATTATGTCTCGTGACGAGAATATTGTATGAAATGGAAATATAAAAATTGGAAATTTATCTTTTGAAGAGATGGAGAAGTTCAAATATCTTGGAGCAACAGTAACAAATATAAATGATACTCGGGAAGAAATTAAACACAGAATAAATATGGGAAATGCGTGTTATTATTCGGTTGAGAAACTTTTATCATCCAGTCTGCTGTCAAAAAATCTGAAAGTTAGAATTTATAAAACAGTTATATTACCGGTTGTTCTATATGGTTGTGAAACTTGGACTCTAACTCTGAGGGAGGAACATAGGTTAAGGATGTTTGAGAATAAGGTGCTTAGGAAAATATTTGGGGCTAAGAGGGATGAAGTTACAGGAGAATGGAGAAAGTTACACAACACAGAACTGCACGCATTGTATTCTTCACCTGACATAATTAGGAACATTAAATCCAGACGTTTGAGATGGGCAGAGCATGTAGCACGTATGGTCGAATTCAGAAATGCATATAGAGTGTTTAGTTGGGAGGCCGGAGGGAAAAAGACCTTTAGGGAGGCCGAGACGTAGATGGGAAGATAATATTAAAATGGATTTGAGGGAGGTGAGATATGATAATAGAGATTGGATTAATCTTGCTCAGGATAGGGACCGATGGCGGGCTTATGTGAGGGCGGCAATGAACCTCCGGGTTACTTAAAAGCCAGTAAGTAAGTAAGTAAGTAAGTAAGTAAGTAATACCTATGTATACACTTCTTTAAAAAATATAATGCGTGGAATATTCCAAATAAAATATTGGCCTAGGCCAGCGTTTCACAAACTATGGTCCGCGGACCACCTGTGGTCTTCGAGTTCTGCCCTTGTGGTCCTTAAAAAAAACAGAAGAAACAATTCAAACCAATTGTGTATCACACTATAGCTGAAAATCTCAGAGTTTGGAAATTACACATGGAAATCGCCTTTTATTTTTTTTTCCAGTACTAATATTGTATTAAATTTCTTACCCTACCCGTCTACCCACTTCCCACTCTATTCTCAGCAACAAAAGAGGGATTTAAAGCACTATGAACGTGGCGTTCCTCGCCATCTTTTCTCTGCATATCTGCCGCCGAACCTGCAACCCAGCCAGGGACCACCCGAATTCATATCAAAGGACCAAAGTACCGAACTTTTTCATGTATTGATGACTTTCTTAATAGTTTTGCCGACACCTAGTCTGCATATTGAAATGGGCACGTACTATACGTCGTAAACCATTAATAGAAAGTGCCAAATTGCATCTTTACTTGTTGAAAATCGGGCATGTTTCTGCATTAATTTGTTATTTGTTTTCCCAGATGACGATTTTAAAATTCGACAGAATTACTTTTTGCACTTGCGTGTTTCGTCTCTAAGAACCGTTTCAATTTCGAGGGTTTCATACACTCGTTTGAAAGCACTTCTTAACAAACAACAATGCACCGAGGTTTTGGTTCACTCTCATTGCCACACCAAGTAAATCCAAATTCCAAATAACTTTTATCATGTTTACGAAAGTATTTTTTCTTTGAATAGGTACCATTAGGACTAGATATTTCTTTAATGGCACTATAATCACTGGTATTAATATATTTATTCACACACAGCTTCTAAACTATTATCACTGCATAAATGAAGCGTATCATCATGTTCCTTTCTTTTCAAAGATCCGGATCGAAGCCAGTTTTCCATTATTTATAATGGACACTATTTAACACAGACATGGACAACTACTAGCGTGTACCACATAAGAAGGATTTCAAGCAACTAACTGCTAACATGCAAGCGATGAATCAACATTGCACAGAATTTGTTATAAGTTACTTGTGATTGGCTACAAAAACATAATTAGAAAAGTATTGTAATTAAATAGACTAATTCTGTTTTAAAATATAAGTATATTGGTATTAAAATATGCTACAAAAATGATAAATTTTCTTTCGAACGGAACAAGAGTAAGGTGGTCCGCGGAACTTTTCTGACTTAAAAAAAAGGTCCCTACTTCAAAAAAGTTTGAGAAACGCTGGCCTAGGCTATTTACTAAAGTTATAGGGTGCTATGCATAGACATTTCGCTAGCCCGCGCTACGAGCGTGCTAAGATAGCCCCGGCTATCGAGTGATTATTGTACAGGATTCATATCATATCATATCATATCATATCATATCATATCATATCATATCATATCATATCATATCATATCATATCATATCATATCATATCATATATCATATCATATCATATATCATATCATATCATATCATATCATATCATATCATACCATATATCATATCATATATCATATCATATCATATCATATCATATCATATCATATCATATCATATCATATCATATCATATCATATCATATCATATATCATATCATATCATATCATATCATATCATATCATATCATATCATATCATATCATATATCATATCATATCATATATCATATCACATCACATCATATCATATCATATATCATATATCATATCATATCATATATCATATCATATCATATCATATCATATCATATCATATCATATCATATCATATCATATCATATCACATCATATCATATCATACATCATATCGCTAACACTGGTTTCTGAATACGAAAAACGTTAGTTCGCTGATCATCCACCGGAAGCCCGCGCTAAGAATGTCTATGAATATGGCCCTAAGAGTCTATTACCACTATTCAAAGGGCCGAGTTAATTCTGTCCGTTGAGCGACAGACTAATGTATGGAAGAGGCTGAGTTCAAACCTGAAAAAAAGGCTGATTTTTTTATCATCTCGTAACTTTCAAAATGACTCCAGACACATACATAACTTAGTATCGGGTCTTTACTGGGATAAAGGAAGGCAAACTTTGATTCTGACCCTATAACCTTCTTCTGTTTCCTGTGCGTCTTAAGGCTGGTTCACAATAAACCGGAAACGAGAATCGGAACGAAAACGAAAACGGTAAAATTGTTAAAATGTGTACAGTTAACTGTGAGCATTCACAATTAACGAAAAGCTTGCCGGAGCCCGGGATCGGGAACGGAGAATTGGCCAAGTTTCAACTTTGGCGTTCACGTTTCCGATCACAGCCCACTAGATTCATTCTATTGCCATCAACGAGCTAGAAGTCTAGCTCATTGATTGCCATCTGAAAGCTATTTTGTCGTATATTTTGTAGCAAGAAGACCGTGACATAACCTATGCATTATTTTGTTCTGTGCTGTGCATCATGGAGCAAGTTTTATTTGATGACATTCTAATATTGAGTGTTGAGGAAAATCCTCAAGTTTACGATAAGCGGCGCGCCTCGTATAAAGATGAGAAAATGAAGGAGAACACGTGACTTTCAATAGCTGCATCTTTGAACATCGATCGTAAGTGAACCATATTTTATTACTGTATTGGTTGTATTACACACTACAGTACATATTCATGCTTCAATTCAATAACTACTGTTGTGTTCATTTTTGTTCTATTATAAATGTTTCTTCTCTAATTATTTTACGTTATGGTAGACTTAAAATAGGTTGTGATAATAAAGATGCATGGGCATATTTATAGTACCGTTGAAATTTTGAAGTTGGTTAACCTGTGTTTATGTTGGCTGCCTTGTACTCATGAGAGAACGCCATTGGTCAATTATACACAAATAACATCAGAATGCGTAATATCGACTTTACATATCGTTATTGACATGCATGTCGATATGCATAGCCGTATATGTTCTCGGTTTATTGTGAATCAAAAAATTTCATATTCACGTTCTCTGCTTCTCGTTTTCACTCTGGTTCTCGTTCCCGGTTTATTGTGTACCAGCCTTTAACAGATGAAGGGAGCCGGAGAGTAGTGCTGACCAAATAATATCCTTCTAAAGCCAAGATGAAGAAAGTATGGACGATGTACCTTCCTGCTTTCTTTGCGCTTTAATGGCGGACGGACACTTTTACATTATTAGTGGACATTAATCCAATTCACGGTAGACGCATCGTTAGCTGAAAGGCTAAATGTTCAATTTTTCATATCGGCGATCAGGGTTGAAGTCCTGGTAGGAGGAGTAATTAAAGACGGTTACTGAGACAAGTTTTCACGTTTCACCTGCCGAGATTTAACTGACTACTTCATCTTCATCATCACCACGACCACCACACCATGTCAGTACCAAGTAGATTCAGCTCAAACAACGTCGTAGGTGGCAAAGTGACCTGCGGTTTCAACGGGCTACTCCTATAGGGGAATAATCAAAATTCGAAGTACTCACCGTTGGAAAGTACAGCTGTGGTTCACTAGTGAAGTGAGCCGGAAGGTTTGCCAGTCTCCATGTCTGGGTAACCATCATGCCCCATCTGGTGTAAATGTACAGTACCCGAATTCACTGTTTGAGCCGATGTAGACGGCTGCGACAGTTCTCTTCCGCTCTCTATGTCGTCACTTGTACACTGACGTTCAAAGGTTTCCGACCTACGATTTTTTTATCGTGTAAATAAGTGAACTTTCTAACAACGGGATAAGCCATAACCAAAGATATGAAAAATTGACAAACTTTGAAAGAGTTTTGCTACTTCTCAATAGGTGGCAGGGAAAATGAATATGTAGATTAAGCATAAACTATCAGCAATTTACAGCCAAACTCAGTCTTGTTTTATAATCAATAGAGTAGAATGAAACATTGAATTCTATATAACACGGGTATATTTACCTACGATTGGCAACAGTGACTATTATCTTCGCCATCTATTCATAGAAGTAATAACTAAACAATCCACTCTTACACCAACAGTAGTAATGTCAGATACCTTTGAACATCAGTATACTTCGCAGCGGTCATCTTGAGCTTATTTCATTCGTCTTGCTATGCCCTTTCCTCCTGTTGCACTCGTCTTCACTTTTGCTTTCTCTCAACGTTTCAATTTCGAGACATGGAAAGTTCACAAATTTTCACGCTAATTTTTTTAAGTTGTGTGTCCAATGTACCCCGGATCATTTTCTTTGTCTTTATTTAGTAGATCTCGTCACGCTCGATTGATCGACACTTTACACGTCCGGATCAGTTCAGAGTTCACGGAATTACCAGCATACAATTTCCACTGGAAAACAGCGAGGCATGGTTTACCCTACAAGTTACGCTGGTTATGGGGGTCCGACTGGTTTCGTGAAAACGTTTGTGATTGCAGAACTCCTTTGTGTACGCGGTGATATACTTTTATTTTCGCTATATTAATTATTTCTTGTTCAAAAGTTATGAGCGATTTTAATGTAATAGGCTTGACGACCTACTGATCAGAATACAGAATCGTAGTTTTACGTCCAAGCATGACATTCACAACATATTCTATTATCCCTATCATATTCTTGTGCCTCTTCTATAATAATAAAATGTTCAAAAATACTACTTATCGACATGGCTCTTTTATTTTTTCACCTTTTCTACTTACAGCACGAACCTTATCATATGTAAATAATAGGCAGGTATAAATTATTACAATATTCTTTTCCATATCTCGTCTTTTCATAAATTCAGTATTGTAGACTTTCATGATATAAATAATATACTACGTGTTCAGTTCAAAGTGTGTCATGGTTCGCTGTATGCCGTCATGTGGCTAGTCGATGAGCCTAGAGAATTCAATCTTCCTACACTTCCGCAGAGGCGTATTACATATGTGCCAGAGAAGTTGCCTGGCAAGTACGGCGTTCATTCTGAAGAGTATTTACCGAAACGTACGGTAACGCGTGTAGTGGCAGGAATGTGAACTGTTTGGAAACACGTATTGAGGTGAGTTTTTTTCTTACTGTCGGGATATGTGGAGAGGGTTAAGACGATTACTTACGTATTTGTTGATATCAACTTGGACGGTCAACATGGACACGGAGCATTTGATTTGTATTGTGGAATGTTGCCGTCATACCCTGCGTATGACTTGCCCGCGCAAAACACAGTTCGAAAGAGGTTATGGTAGCACACACACTGCCATCTGTTGCTACGACGTTCAAGTTATACCGTACACGTTCTCAAGTTCAGATTGAACGCCTTGATTAATAGGCAACTTCTCTGACATAAAAGCTGAAACTCGCTTCAAATCGCTGACTCATCAACAGTGACGTCATGACACACTTTGAAATGAACACCAGTATAAGATTACTCATATATTATGCTCATGCTGTCGTTAAAATGTTCAACATTATGTAGGCCCAATGAGAAATTATTCGATTTTAAATAGAGACGAAAGAGATTTTAGTATGCCATTTTAAATACTCGCTCTCGATTGCTTAGTGCTTAGCATGCTAGCTGTTAGATTTAAACTTGGCGAGTTCAAGCCCGGCCTAGGCTAATGGGTTCTAATAAAAGTGGTAAAATCTTTAGTAAGAAACTTATATTTTTTTCGCAAAGACCGTGAATCTCGAAGACTTATCTGTAGTATGTGAAGTAATACTGTCTCTGAATGACAGGCTAGAAAAACCGAGGTAGTTTATTTTATTCGACTATTTCCGAAAGATATATGAATAAAATATATAGTATGGACTTAAATGAAAATATAATATCCCCAAGAAAGCTACTTAACTTCATTTATAAATTGCACGCTTAAGAAAACCATGTATTTTGGGTCCCTATCACCACGGCATGGCACGTCCTCAGGTTGCGGATCGAGGAGACGGCCACCAGATATGGAGGGTAGCTGCGAATATATCGAATAAGCAGTTGCGGAGAGCCGATGAGGGGTGGTCCTCCAGCTTGGAGGTTGGGCGAAGGGCTAACAACCCATTACAGTAAAAAACAGCTTGTTACGAAACCTTCAAATAAGCCTCGGAAAATGCATATAGAGTGTTAGTTGAGAGGCCGGAGGGAAAAAGACCTTTGGGGAGGCCGAGACGTAGATAGGAAGATAATATTAAAATGGATTTGAGGGAGGTGAGATATGATGATAGAGACTGGATTAATCTTGCTCAGGATAGGGATCAATGGCGGGCTTATGTGAGGGCGGCAATGAGCCTTCGGGTTCCTTAAAAGTAAGTAAGTAAGTAAGTAAGTAAGTAAGTAAGTAAGTAAATAAGTAAGTACGCTTAAGAAAATCTATATAATTTTGTACAAATTGAAATGGAGTAGATGTTCGTACATTTTAATTTTTAACATTATTGTCCTATTTACGAAAACCTAAATTTTAAAAATAACATGAATGTTAAAAAGATATTAGCGAACTATAATGAGATTTCAAGATTATTCTGGGTTAAGGAGGCTCCTTACTAACGAACATGTTAGTCAACGTACTATGTTCTGTTGACCACTCACCGTTTTTATTTAAAATGAACGTCAAAGGAACAGAAACTGATAACTGTACCTAGGCCTGAAAATAGCAATGGAAAAGACTAGAAATGAAGGAAGAATATGGACAAAGCAATAGCTTTTAAATGACAGAAAATATACACACATGAATCAGTTGCGAGGACTGAAATCAATGGAGCCAAATAACTTACAGATCTATTTAAGAATGGATGATACTACTTTTGCCACGCTCTTAAATAATGTTGTGGAGCCCAGCATCGAGACGCAGGGAGAGTCAGTCAGCACAGAAGAATATTAGAAGCAACATTGAAGTTTTTGCTACGGGAAGAGATTACGAAAATCTTATCATTCTGCCACAGCTGCTAGGATAGCTTATTCCAGAAACACCTTGTCAAATCAATCTTTATTATTTTTCTAGTGCAACACAAATGTAAAACTAACAAAATTAAAAAAATATATACGTGAAAATAACGTAGGGTAAGGTTGCGTATATCGCACCACTTTAGCATTTATAATTTTTATTGAACAATACAATTTTTATTTTCTGCATTCCTTTACAGAAATACATTCCCAGAACATTTACCTTTCATGTAAAAAAGAATCCTTGAATTTGATTTAATATTTTTGAAGTAGAATGACATTTCCGAGACACTTATAAGTGGTGCCATTTACGCAACTAGTTTCCTAAATAGCACCTGCGGTTTCTTAAATCGCACCTCTTTAACTGCAGGGAACAGGATGAAGGAAAGCTTTTAATATTGAACATATTGAACAGTATTTGATATGAATAATGCAACAAATGCAAATTACAAGTTTATTGAAACTAATGAAAGAGAGTAACGCATCTTCAATTGAAATTGAAAAAAATAGAGCATAAATTACCCAACATTTAAACTTCCTGAATGGGTTTTTTATTGTTAAACATTTGCCATGTGCTTCACCAGGCAGTTCAAACTGCAAACTGCGTCACCTTTTCTCCACGATTATCTCGAAGCCACCTAAGAACTGCTTCATGATATAGCTATCTGAAATGGTTTGAAGATAGAAAAGACTAAAGGCTGGGCCTCTGAGTATTATGACGAGGAAGCTGAAATAGGAGCACATCATTTTCCCGAGATAATCTAGCTTCTAAATTTTTCGAATGGGTCGTATAGATGGACATACAGAAGCAGCACCTTTTTCTATGGCAGGTTTGAGTGGCAAATAAAATGTTTGAGCTATTCGACAAATAGTTCACTGTTGATGTAATCTGAATCAGAGCAAACAAATAACGAACCTGGAAGAACACCACCTGATAATGTAGGATGCACTGTTTGACGTTTAAAAATTTTCATAGGTGGCACAAAATATCTGGTACGCTTGTACAACATACACTTGTTGTAGTAACGCTCTTTTCACCACTTCATATTGCACACACCTGATGCATTCCTCGTTCAGTTAAAATTTTTGGGCCTTCTTTTGTCCGGCTATAATCGCTACAGTTGCTCATATTGCACCGGTGCGAATTAGGCACCTATAAAGTGGTGCGAATTAAGAAACTACGTCATAGGTTATTATTTCCTTCATTCTAGCCTATAATCACCATATGTTCGAAAATCGTAATAAGTTAAAAGTTCTTTAATATTTCTTTTAACCAATAACATCTTAAGATTATGGATTCCTTTGCATACAAATCCGTTTATTTAGTTACAAAATGTTAGCTAAATTTACATCCACCTGAGCGATTATATTAAATACTCTATCACCACGTTTCTAGCACAAAGAAGTGGCAGAAATCAAGTGACATGGTGGAAGTTCATATTGTAGATTGTAACAATACCACTAGATGCCACACTACTACAGTAACTTGTTTTAAACTAGCAGTGGTGCCATTTAGGAAGCGGTGCGATTTATGCTACTCTACCCTATAACATTATTTTAACTCAACTTCAACTAGCATTTCTTATCGTAGTTTGACACGAGAAATTCATCTACAGTAGCTCAAAATTTTGCCTTTCTGGTCCATTGGCAACGAGTTTCGACTTGTTGGCGGCGATATGCTCTGTCCGAGGCGGCTTTTGGGTACTTCTTCAGGAGCCTGCAACTTGGTAGCAACAAACCCACACTCAAGCGGACTTGTCGCGAACTATGTTGCCGATCATGTTTGCTAGCGGTCTACTTTATATCTTACACCTATGAAAATTTACCCACTCTTACCAAGAGGGCTCTGCAACTAGTAACCGATAATCCGTTAGAAAGGATCACACTAGTATTTGCAGTAATTTTTGGCAAGAAGATAGGTTCTTATAATAACATTGCAAATGATATTATAACATAGGCCTATTATGTGTAGAAATATTAATTTTAACATGAGATTCGGCATGTCTCACTGGAATTTGTGGTGGAAAAAGACGGTGCTTGGTGGTATATGTTTTCGTGGAGTAGTCTCATTTCCACTACCGACATTCCATCTTTGCTCCGTTAATCATCACCATCATACGATGTTATAACACAGTTTACCTCCGAAGGTGTCACAAAGACTAGAGCTACGGCGACAGAAAGAACTGCAGCTTCAGGAGCGTTGCTTATACTGCGTGTTCAGTTCAAAGTGTGTCATGGCTCGCTGTATGCCGTCATGCGGCTAGTCGATGAGCCTAGAGAATTCAATCTTCCTACACTTCCGCAGAGGTGTATTACCTATGTGCCAGAGAAGTTGCCTAGAAAGTACGGCGTTCATTCTAAAGAGTACTTACCGATACGAACGGTAACCCCGGTAGTGGCAGGAATGTGAACTGTTTCGAAACATGTACTGAGGTGAGTTTTTTTCTTACTGTCGAGATATGGGGAGAGGGTTAAGACGATTACTTACGTATTTGTTGACATTAATTTCGACGGTCAACATGGACACGGAGCATTTGATTTGTACTGAGGAATGTTGCCGTACGCAACCGATGATAACACATACCTTGCGTACGACTTGCCCGCGCAAAACACAGTTCGAAAGAGGTTATGGTAGCACACACACCGCCATCTGTTGCTACGACGTTCAAGTTATACCGTACACGTTCTCAAGTTCAGATTGAACGCCTTGATTGATAGGCAACTTCTCTGACATAAAAGCTGAAACTCGTTTAAAATCGCTGACTCATCAACAGTGACGTCATGACACACTTTGAAATGAACAGCCAGTAGATGAACACTCTCCGATGAAGGACGCAAAAAGTATTCGCTATTGGAAATGTATTAATTAATTAATTTATTTATTTTATTACTGGTAAGTTTGAAATGAATACAAATTAATAAATACAATGAAAGATAAACTAGCCCACTCCTGAATGAGTAAGACTCGTGCTCAGGAGGGGATTCCAATACAAACAAAAATTAAAATTGAGAGTGAATACAGATTAAATAGTGTTTAATATGTTTAAACCCAAACTATAAATCCAATACAATTTTTTATATTTTTTTATTAATTTGGAGAGGATTCGTGGTTGAAATATTATTGGAATAAAATTTGTTTATCCACATTTCCCACCAGAATCAAGAGCCGACTTCCAATGGACCTCATATTATAATCAAAATTTATCATCACACCATTATCTCATTATTATTATTATTATTATTATTATTATTATTATTAGTATTATTATTAACTATTTTTACCAATGTTTATTATTGTCACACTAACATTAGTTATCCAACTTTCATTATTTACTTTCATGTTGTTTTACGGTCTAGATATTAATGTAATAACTATGTAAGCAATTGTATTCAATTAGAATTAGAGTCTGGCTGGGCGGAAGAGAAGGCCTACTGGCCTTAGCTCTGCCAGATTAAATAAATAAATAAATTATTATTATTATTATTATTATTATTATTATTATTAACCTATGTAAATAATTATTTATTAACAATTATTTTTGTTCATTGAGGAGCCCAATCTAGGCTGCCCTCAATTCAGTGTCATGTATTATATTTATATTTTATTTAGAAATAATGTGTGTAGTGCTACATGCGCTGATCGATCAATAAATTAGTTTTAAAAAATGTTTCATTATCTGGGACCTTGACTCATGCTATGATAAAAAGCTGCATTGGTTTTACATTTTGGTTCAGACTCTTAGTGAATCGTTTCTTAACCGAATCACACCGTTTTAATTGTCAGATGAAACGAAAATTCATTAACAAAATCGTCAGATTTGATTTAGACTGGTACGTTTTCTTTTTTTTATATATACTTTTAGTTGATTATTTAATGACGCTGTATCAACTACTCGGTTATTTAGCGTCGATGAGAATGGTGATAGTGAGATAGTATTTGGGGAGATGAAGCCGATGATTCACCACAGATTACCTGACATTAAGTTTACGGTTAGGGAAAACCACGGAAAAAATCCAACTAGACAATAAGCCCAAGCGGGCATCAAACCCACGGCCGAGCGCAACTCCGGATTGGCAGGCAAGCACCTCAGTCGACTGAGCTACGCCGCCGGTGGCTTACTGGTTCGTCACTAATTTTTATTTCAAATAAAGAATCAATTTTTGCTAAAGTTATTACTTTTTATGTGCATCATTTCCAGATAAATTCTTGTCAATAATGAATATAAAAAAAAATCAACCAATAGTTTGGAGAAATCGCTACACAGAGAGACAGGCAAACAAACAAATAGACAGACAAACAAACAAACAAACAAACAGACAGAGAGACAGTATGTCTAAATATATTTTTGCAGTATCACTATGCATTTGTTTTTTTTTTGTTTTTTTTGTTTTTTTTTTTTTTTTTTCAGATTTCATGTAATGATTTTATGCTCGACCAAGTCGAAATGTAGTAATTATACACCTGGTAGCAGCCCTTTAATGGACCTCATTAAAGTACACCTATTCATTAAAGTTCAGGTGTTCCACCAATCAGAAAACACCATTGTAGCAATATGAAAGCGCAAGTATCGATTATTCTCGGATATGCAATCGAAAGATAACTAGTGAAACGTCAAGGAGGCTGGAAATCCAACACTGTCGCAGAACGTTATGTTCTGTTACTATAATAATTAGCGTTAATTGTAAATAATATTCAAATAAATTCAATTTGTCATCTCGTTTTTCAATTCTAAATCAATTTCCAGGTTATATCAAGACTAATGTTCATGTTATTCTCTAGATTATATCAAGGTCAATGACATTCGTGCCTCGGAAAAAATCAATACTTTCGCGTCTGCGCACATCTCACAATTCAGGTCAGTTCCGCTTCTCACTTACATAACCATAACATGAATACTTATGAATAATTTCAAGTTAGAAATATGGTCGAGCATAAAAAGTCGTATGAAACTTGCCTATAATGATAATTAAGACGCTCGTATGAAAATTATAGAACTCGCTTGCGCTCGTTTCATAAACAAACATACTCGCGTCTTAATTACTACCATTATAGGCTCGTTGCATAATGTACTATTGCAGTATCACTATGCAATTTTTTTCAGATTTCATTTAATGATTAAAAAAAAACAGATAGTAGGCGGCAATTCAAGATTTGAAGACTTCCATTAGGCTTCCGGCCGCTTCTCATGCAATATGAATTTCAGGCGAATGTGACATTTTACTACTTCTTCTTTTTCTTCTTTCTTCTCCTATCAAGGATGGGTAGTTCCCGTTCCGAGGCTAATTAAATTGTGAAGTTCATCTCATTTGTGAACGTCTAATATCTCGTTTGCTTTGGGGTTTATATAAATATGCTTGCCTTGGAAATCGTTCATAAGGCATCCTTTGTACATGCATACTAATGCTGCCGATACTTATTGAATTCCTTCCACCAAATTTTTTGTTTTGTTCCTTACTTATGTGGTTGTTTCTCATTCTATCCCTTAATGTTACTCTAGAGTGTGTCTTAAAAATCTTATTTCTGATGTTTATATCATTCTTTCATCTCGTCTAATCACTCATCTTTCTCTTCCGTAACATAAGACCGGTTTAGATATAATTTAAGCATTATGATTTTAGATCTTGTTTTATTTTCTTTCCGAAATATCTATTTACTGTATCTGTTTAATTTATTGTATTTTTAGACATTCTCTTCTAGATCAGTATTAAGTGAATGTGTTTAAATAGTACAACCAAGATATTTAAATTCATGAACTTGTTCTATGTCCTTAATAATCTGTTTAATTTAGTTCTATTTTCCTGTAGAGAATCTTCTAAATTTGTTATCAAAACCGGGTCATCTTCAAATAAAACAGTATTTATAAACTATTTCAAAGGTATATGCTTTCCGGATTTGTCATTTCTCATTTCTCTAGGATCTTATTTTTATTATCACTACTGACTATTATATTTGTTGAATCAAAGCTATAATGATTTCATAACATTTATTAAGTCCATAGATAAATTATATTCATTTAAGATGTTACATAATTTTGTTCTTAGAACTCTGTCATTAGTGCAATATGTAAGTAGTCGACGATGTATGCAATGGAAGGGGAAAGGAACTGGCCACCCTACCCCATTATCTCCTGGCCTAGTTGCCTCATAAGTGGTGCCTTGGTATCACTTATGAGGTTCAGATCTGTCTTAGGACAGTTGACTAAACAACAACTCCGGTCAGCGCGTCTGGCTGCGAAACAGGTAGCCCGGGTTCGAATCCCGGTCGGGGCAAGTTACCTGGTTGGGGTTTTTCCGGGGTTTTCCCTCAACCCAATACGAGCAAATGATGGGTAACTTTCGGTGCTGGACCCCGGACTCATTTCACCGGAATTATCACCTTAATATCATTCAGACGCTAAATAACCTAGATGTTGATACAGCGTCGTAAAATAACCCAATAAAAAAACAACAACTCTGCCATATGCCTTCTCGTAGTCTAGAAATACATAGGATAAAGGTTGGCAAATTATTTTTTTTTCCTTTCTAAGATCTGTTTTATGGTGAAGATTGCATTAATGCATGACCTCCCCTTCCTAAATCCACACTGAGATTAATATTTTACATTAATTCTAAAATCAGACACGTGTATAAATTAATTCGATAGGCAGAAAATCTTCATTCATTCCGCGAGGGCCGTGATCGGATATTTGGCCCAGCAAGCTCTGTTCAGTCCTGTTTAATATCCAAAGTAGGTCCCCGCAATAACCGGAGGAAGGCCGCTGATTCCCGTTCAAGGACGAGTGTGTAGTCTAGACGACCGATTAAATGACAAAGAAAAAAAAAATATTTAAGAGAAGCAAAGGATTCATGCAAGGGACCATACTTTTTCATTACTTTGTCGGGACAAGTACTTAACAGTCGGATTTCCAGTGGCGGGTTTTCTGAATATTAATATGCCAGTGGATACTAAACAATATCAATATCCAGGCAATCTAATGAATTCCGAGAGATGTATTCAATCCAAAATCTTATGTTTTCAAGTCGGAAATAAGATATTGCATAATTCCGCTCTAATATTTATAGCACGACGAACACAAATATTTCTGGGGATTTGTGAGAGCTGATTAAATATTAAACAGAAAATTCTTGTTATAATTATGTATTTTGTAATTTAGACTTCTTACATTATGAAATTTTAAAATTGAACAAAGTATTACTTTAATGCATGTACTTAATTTGGAAAGTGAAGATGAGAGGCCCGTCTCGAATATTTACGGCACGTGAAAGTACACTGCCCCTGGTAGACGATTCCAAGCACAATTTCTTCGGCTATTTATAGTCCAGGTTGAATTATGATACTAAATAATTTATGGAGTTGAAAGCGTCATTAAATAAACTACTGCTACTGCTACTACTACTATTACTACTGCTACTGCTACTGCTGCTGCTACTGCTACTATTACTACTATTATTACTACTACTATTACTGCTACTGCTACTACTACTACTACTACTACTACTACTATTACTACTATTGCTACTACTACTACTATTGCTACTACTACTACTATTGCTACTACTACTACTATTGCTACTACTACTACTATTGCTACTACTACTACTACTACTACTACTATTACTACTACTACTATTACTACTACTACTATTACTACTAGTACTACTACTACTACTACTACTACTACTACTACTACTACTACTACTACTACTACTACTACTACTACTACTACTACTACTTATTCATTCAGATATAGCTTCTGTCCTTTGTATTCATTGGGTTAAAATATGTTCAGGTCTTCAAAAGTAAAGAAACTTTTAATAAATCACAAAATATGACCTAAAATACGGCTTATATAAAAGTTAATACGTCAAGATTAATTAATATTTGAGGAGAAAAATTCGCTCCGGCGCCGGGGATCGAACCCGGGTCCTTGGTTCTACGTACCAAGCGCTCTGATCACTGAGCTACGCCGAGTTCAATCCACAACACCGGATCGAATTCTTCTCCTTCAATGTTTCCTTTCGTGGCCTTACTCCAAGTTAGGCATATATGTTGACGTTTATGTCCAATGTCAACTGCCATTATACTAGGGGCGCACTCAGCTGAGTGACTTGTTTGGCCGGAATTCCGCAGTTATATGCACTGCTAGCTGTGAGAATACTATGGATTTATTAATTTGTTCTACAGAATAATATCTGTAATATTGACAATTAATATTAGAGGAGAAAAATTTGCTCCGGCGCCGGGGATCGAATCCGGGTCCTTGGTTCTACATACCAAGCGCTCTGACCACTGAGCTACGCCTGATTGGGATGTTGCCTGGTTGAGGTTCTTTTGGGGATTTTCCCTCAACCTAGTAAGAGTAAATGCTGGGTAACTTTCGGCGCTGGACCCTGGACTCATTTCGCTGGCATTATCACCGTTATTTCACTCAAGCACTAGATAACCATCGTAGTTAAGGAAGCGTCGTAAAATAAACCAGTTAAAGAAAGGAAATCAGCGGAAGTGTGAAAGATGATTGCTGAAGTCCACAACGATCAACAAAAATGGAGACATGTTTAATGATGCCGGAATACCGCATTCCACTGAATTTACTCCACTATAACCCACATGGAAGAAGGATTAAGAAATATCTCACTGCAAATTAACTAGCCAGTTCCCAATGTGGTCGCAGAACGGGAAATTGGACCCATCCACTTCAAAAGAAAGATGAAAATTTGATATACAGGGACATCATTTTATTTTTACTTCAATTTTTATTGTACTTGAGTTTTTTAATATACTTCACTCCCAACCCCTCTACTAGTAAACTTCCAATCGTCCTCCACACAGATCCAAGACCTCCACACAGTCATAGTAGCCTTACGGTCATAGTAAAAAGTACGTTCCAAAAATATGTTCGCGTATTCCAGTGACGAAAGAGCTTTCAATATTGAATCATTTTCGCACAGGTAATGTCGTCCGTTTGCCTATGTCGCATCCCGGTTTCCCCCACCAGCTTTTATTCGCCAGCTAGTGGCTGGGCTGTCTTAGTTCTTTTCTGATAACATTAATTTCTGTTGGGAATTGGACGTCTACGTAATATTATAGTACTGTTTAAAATAACTGAAATAAAAGAGCCTCGTTACGTAATTAACTGTCACGTGATTTCCTCCCTACGACATAACCACTTGGACGGACAGTAGGCTAGATAGTATGTCTGAGTAATTTTATCTTTTCGGATAGGGCAGAAGTGAAGATTGAATTTACAGTACGTAAGATACTCTTTTATAGAGTAAGTACAGAATTATTTCAACATGAGTTACTAGTACGAAGGACGAAACTGATAATTGGGATTAGGTACAATAGTCTATAGTGCGATAATATGCACATTAGAACTGAACCTTGTATCGAAATGAACGGTCACCATTTAAAAAAAATTGTTTAAATATCCATATTATGATTATTTTTCAATTGAACTTCATTCTCTATACTGTACGCTAATGTGCTGTAGACAGAATAATATACACTGCATAATGAATACGTCCACATGAACAGCTCAGTTCGTGAGTAAAAACACTCACTGTTAATACAGTACTGTATTTTCATTAAACAAAAACCTAATGAAAATGATCAAACTCAAAAGCGCTATATTTCCTAGTTTACGTAAACGGATGAATTACTTTTCTTCCCTCCTATATCTAGTAAAGTTATTTGTTTGTATTCTACGCCAGTATCATCGAACTCCAGTCGTGGAAAGGGGTAGCAAACAGCGTTGATCCAGAGGTATAGCCAAGTTAATATTAAAAATCTTAGTAAAAATAAAATGATGTCCCTGTAGAAGTTATCAAAGCAAGCGAAATAAGAAACTACTGGAAACAACTATCGTGACATATACTGTAAGTTACCATTCTCTTGAGATGAAGTGGTGTTTTATTTAGTTTAATGACACATATAAATAAATCTTCAGTATCTCTAATATTTTATGCGGTTAATATTGTAAAAGTGTTCACTCTTCTAGAAGTATTAATATTTCTTGTTCTGAGGTTTCTAACTTCTCAATAAAGAAACTTAAGTGCTACGTAAATGCTACGTGAAGACGTGAATAATGTACAGTATTTGAACGATTCTAACAAAAAATGAAGGAAGATTTATGACACTAATCTTTTTAATTGAATTGAACATCTTGGTTCCCGTAAGCATTAAAACTGCATTTAACTGTTCCTTAACCTCCATAGTGACTTGTGCAGACGCCTGAAGCTAATCCTAACTGCCTTCCCTGTATCTCCATTTAAGTATGAATCTTGCTCTGTCATAATATTTTCTTCTGGTTTGCCTTCTTCGTACGTTCCTGGAAAGAGAATTGCTAAGCTTATTTTATAAATAATTTCTTCGTCAATGGTTTTCCCTACAACCACGTATTATTCATTCAAATAGTTTATTTTATATGTATATTTTTGGACGTAAATAGGTGCTGTGCCAACATCAAATAACAATTTCTCAGTAATGAATACATCCTACATTTAATGGACCTTACAGAAAACGATTTCATAGACTGTTGTATAACTCACGATAAGTTAAAAACGGTAAGGTGCATGTAATAAAATATATGCACATAATGATCACAAAATTATTGAAAAAAAAAATATATACACATTATAGGCTTTTATAAGATTTCTTGTCCTTTGCAATATTATTATATAAAATATTTAAACGCATATCGTTAAATATTAGAGCTGGATCTAGATATACAGTGAGCAAAATAAGTGACAAACTATGATTTTTCAAATACGTAATTAGATTATAGATTGGCAAGTACAGTAGTTTGGAAATGATAGAAATATAATTGCACAAATAAAGGCGGTTGAAACTTGTTAACAATAACAGCTTGATAAAACATTATTTCCTTAAATTAACTTAAGAACAGAAGCGTATTTACGTTAATATATGCCGGAACAGTCGGTTACAATGCTAAATTTATCTAATAACAAGTATCAGAACGTTCGTAGAAGTGTTACACCTATAATTGAAGATCCCCCCCGGAAAAAGGATGTAACATCAGATTCTTGAAATATTTCATGTAGGTGGAAAAAGTAATTTTAAAATAGACTACTTATTTATAACAATAAATTATTACGTTCAATGGCTGAATAAACTTGAATCCTTGTTTAGTCAAATGGTTGTGATAATAAATATAGGCCTAATGAAATATGAAATAAAGGTAATTTTCACATTTCCCTATATTGTGCATTCACATTGGTTTTTATTATCATTATTATTATTATTATTATTATTATTATTATTACTGCCAGTCCGTAGCAAAATATGCATCAATAATAAGAACATCGAACAAGTAAAAAATTTTAGTTATCTCGGTTACCAAATTTCATATGAAGAAGAAAAGGATTTGAATGTGAAAATTATTAAATTCAACAGAGCAATGGGGATAATTAATCAAGTACAAAAACACACGCGCACCAGAATTTATAAAACATTGGCCAAACCGCTCTGTTTTGATAGTGAAGCTTGGACGATTCGTTATATTGATTCACAAAGATTAACGGCGGCAGAAATGAGATTTATGCGTCGTACAGCGGAATACACGAGAATGGATCACATTAGAAATTTTGACATTATGAAAGAACTGCAGATTGAACCGATTACGGAATATCTACAAAAATACAGACAAAACTGGAAATCACATGTCATCAGAATGCCTCGTTCTAGAATTCAAAGCCAAATTTTAAATTACAATCCTATGGGCAAGAGATCCTTGGGCAGACCGTTCAAGCGTTGGCAAGAGACCGTAACGGGCCACCAGGCCCAACACATGCAAGGATGATGATGATGATATGATGATGATTATCATTACTGCTGCTGCTACTGCTACAGCTACAGTTACTGCTACTAGCTACTCATTTACTTATTTACATCAAACATATTTAGTCAATGAATATACATCTCATTTTCTGAACATTGCATTTCAGGTGGATATGTATTGAACACTACTTGATAAAAGAACAGGGCATTGTCAAGATATTAGATCAGTTAGACCTTATAGACCGTACTAGTGAACTGCCTCGGCTTTTTGATATACAGTTTTTAGAGGTCCTGTTTCGAGGTTCACAGGTACTTACATAATTTTCTTTTCTCTCTCTTTTAGAACATTTAAACATATTGTATAATATCCTAACATAAACAACTTTTATTTCTTAGTTATTATAATTTTGGTTCACTCATGAATTTTTTCTACTTACTTTTGCCACACTTGATAAAAATTATACTTAGGTTAGCGGAATTTATTTAAGACAAAATCTTATATACAGTTTATGATGATTTTTAAGCTAAAAAATTGATCAGATTCCCCTCTTATAAATGAACATTGTAAATGATAGAGAACTCTGTTATTTGATGATTTAAAGCTCAAAAATTGATCAGATTACCCTCTTATAAATGAACACTGTAAATGATAGAGAACTCTGTTATTTAATGATTTCTAAGCTCAAAAATTGATCAGATTCCCCTCTTATAAATGAACACTGTAAATGATAGAGAACTCTGTTATTTGATGATTTTTAAGCTCAAAAATTGATCAGATTCCCCTCTTATAAATGAACACTGTAAATGATAGAGAACTCTATTATTTCATGATTTCTAAGCTCAAAAATTGATCAGATTCCCCTCTTATAAATGAACACTGTAAATGATAGAGAACTCTGTTATTTGATGATTTTTAAGCTAAAAAAATTGATCAGATTCCCCTCTTAAAAATGAACACTGTAAATGATAGAGAACTCTGTTATTTGATGATTTCTAAGCTCAAAAATTGATCAGATTCCCCTCTTATAAATGAACACTGTAAATGATAGATAACTCTGTTATTTGATGATTTTTAAGCTCAAAAATTGATCAGATTCCCCTCTTATAAATGAACATTGCAAATGATAGAGAGCTCTATTATTTGATGATTTCTAAGCTCAAAAATTGATCAGATTCCCCTTTTATAAATGAACATTGTAAATGATAGAGAACTCCGTTATTTGATGATTTTGTAGCTCAAAAATTGATCAGATTCCCCTCTTATAAATGAACACTGTAAATGATAGAGAACTCTGTTATTTGATGATTTCTAAGCTCAAAAATTGATCAGATTACCCTCTTGTAAATGAACACTGTAAATGATAGAGAACTCTGTTATTTGATGATTTCTAAGTTCAAAAATTGATCAGATTCCCCTCTTATAAATGAACACTGTAAATGATAGAGAACTCTGTTATTTGATGATTTTTAAGCTCAAAAATTGATCAGATTACCCTCTTATAAATGAACACTGTAAATGATAGAGAACTCTGTTATTTGATGATTTTTAAGCTCAAAAGTTGATCAGATTCCCCTCTTATAAATGAACACTGTAAATGGTAGAGAACTCTGTTATTTGATGATTTCTAAGTTCAAAAATTGATCAGATTCCCCTCTTATAAATGAACACTGTAAATGATAGAGAACTCTGTTATTTGATGATTTTTAAGCTCAAAAATTGATCAGACTCCCCTCTTATAAACGAACACTGTAAATGATAGAAAACTCTGTTATTTAAATTTTCTGGGTACCGGATTCGTATGAAATATGAGCGAGCTTGTACCTGTTCATAATCGCTCGGAGGGTAATGACCCACAGTGCGTGCAATCGTCATTATGAAATTCTCTTGCGCTTTTAAAAATGTAAATTGATAATAATTCGTTCCCAGAAAGCAAGCCCGAACTATATATAGAACAAAAACGCCGTTAATTTATTTCTGGGAAACAAACCTCGCCGCCGCATCTGCATCACTCGTTAACGTGGCGATGCAACTGCCTGGGGCGGCGCGGTGTCCCAGAAATGCGCAGGAAACACCTCTCTGGCTTTTTGTGCTCAAGCGGCATTCATTTGCACTCCGAGTGTGCTACATTGGAGGTTCTGCTCGAGCTCACCTCTGCGACGCGCGCCGAAAGAACGACATTATTCATCAATATGAAAAGACACTCGAACGTTTTTGATTGAATACTCCAAAAATAATAGTTGTTTCTTATCACCTTCAGATATACTCGATGAAAAACTTTTTGGTCTTACAACTTACAAATGGCTTTTAAGGAACCCGGAGGTTCATTACCGCCCTCACATAAACCCGCCATCGGTCCCTATCCTGATCAAGATTAATCCAGTCTCTGCCATAATATCCCACCTCCCTTAAATTCATCTACGTCTCGGCCTCCCCAAAGGTCTTTTTCCCTCCGGCCTCCCAACCAACACTATATACGCATTTCTACATTCACCCATACGAAGGCTACTACATGCTCTGTCCATCTCAAACGTCTAAATTTAATATTTCTAATTATGTTAGATGAAGAATACAATGCGTTCAGTTCTGCGTTATGTAACTTTCTCTATTCTCCTGTAACTTCATCTCTCTTAGCCCCAAATATTTTCCTAAGCACCTCATTTTCTTCGAACACTCTTAACCTCTGTTCCTCTCTCAAAGTGAGAGTCTGAGTTTCACAACCATACAGAAAATCGATAGTATAACTGTTTTATAAATTCTAACTTCCAGCTTTTTCGAGACAGAGCCTATCTTTTGTCCACAATTTGTTTCGTCCATTACCTTTCGTCCATTCACTTTCGTCCAAGTTCTTTTGTTCACAACGGATTGGTCCATACAATTTACGTCCATCCATACATTTCATCCACACCTTTTATGTCCATAACCTTTCGTATATCTTAGATTAAATCTTTGTGTTTCCCATCTACAACAAATTACAACAGAAAATATTGTATTGTCATCATTATCGTCTGTTTCTTAGATACGTTTCATTTTCCTTTGGATATTGAAAAGTATGAATATACTGCATATCTTTTCAATTTTGAATATTAAAAATTATGGCAGAGGTTGTATATACACATCGGAGGCAACCAATGTTACATTCAGCGTATTCCGAATCTCACCGGACCGGTGGACAGCAATGACGTCACGCTGCAGCGAAATAGGAACAAAACTGCTGGAAGGATCGATGGCGACTGTATAAGTTGTCTGTGCTACGCTTGCAAAATTTTGCGAAATTTCCGTACTGCCATCTCGTTCAAAGAAAAGAGAGCATAAACAATTTATTTCTTGAACCGGTAGTAATAACTGGTCCGTTGACATGTTCGCTCATAAGCCATGAACATATTGTTTTCACGTTGTGCTCATTACAAACAATACAGCAGAACACACCGCCATGACACAACAGTGCACGATGTCATTCGTCTGCTAATTCTCGCCCTACACAAGAACCAATCATATTCACTGATGGCGGTTGATGGAGACTGCCACCACCTCTGCAAGCTGATGGCACCGGTGCGACACCGGTGGAGCATCAGTGATTCCATCGGTGAAATTCGGAACACCGTGATGCCATCAGATTGCTCAGCGCTGAGATTCGGAATACGCTCATTATAATACTCAATTGTTGGGAGGACACACGCGAGTCGTGCACCATTAAGTCAGACATATTATGCCAATAATCATGAACTCATCAGGGAAATGGTTACACAATATGAAGACTACAAGAACAACGGCCGGCTGGGAACATATCTGAGAGTAATTTCATATAGATTAAAAATTAAAAATTAATCAACCCTGATGAAGTTCTTCAGGAAGAAGAAAATGATGACTAATCATGTTTACAATAAAAACAGTATGTACACAACAACACATATAATTACATTTGCACCAAATGAAATATGTTTCATGTCATCTATTTTTTTTGCTATAGTGGACGGAAACATAATGGACGAAGCATGAAAATGGACCAAATGGTCAGTGGACAAAATTCAATGGATGAATAATGAAATAGACAAATGTGTCAATGGACAAAAGAAGAAGTGGACGAAACGTAGTGGACCAAAGGCCCTATAACGCAATAAAGTATGTGTCACTTTGACGGCGCTGTTTATTTTTGCTCCAAATTCTTTGGCATTGATGCATTCTTGACATCTTCTGAAAAAATTTCCATTCACACGCTGAAGTTCTGACTGCTCACGGAAACCACCACGCATAGCTTTAAGGGGAGAGGATGTTATTTTTTGGTGAAAAATGAGTAAATTTTCAAAAACAAATCTTTAAAATACCCTGTGATATGTGTGGAACGCATAGCATAATATTTTGTGGGTATTTGTGCCCTTATCGGATGTTCAGTCGCGATTTTTAAACTTCCTGCGTTGTCGATTTTTAAATCACTCGGCCACTTTTATTGTTGTTTCCGGTAAATTAAATTTTTCAAATTTTTTTCTTTAAAATACCCTTTGATATGTGTGAAATGCATTGCATAACATTTTGTGGGTATTTGTGCCCTTATCGGATGTTGAGACGTCATTTTTAAACTTCCTGCGCTATGGATTTTTAAATCACACGCCCTCTTTTATCGGTTTCCAGTAACTTCATTTTTTTTGCTACATTGCCAGACAAACATGGATATTAAAGATACATGCATGAAATTTAGAACACACATTCTTTAGACTATTAGAAAACTTTTCTCTGTAATAGAATTTTGTTAACTGATTTAAAAAATACGTCCGTTTGTTTCCAAGAAAGGAAATCAGAAAATTGTTATTAAATTTTTAATTGTTTATTTTACAAACGTAAGGACTAATATCAAAATTCTGTTACAGAAAGTTTGTAGAATATGCTTTTGCAAATACATTGCAAAAAACTGTTTGAATCTATCTTTAAAAACGGTTTAGATATATGGTTTTAGTACAATCCTGCATTGGGTATATTTTTTTTAAATTTGGGCCCCCAAATAATTTTTTTCAAGATATTTTTATTTGGTTGAGTTGGCACAGCAATGAACTCTCTACATGCAAAAAATTAATATTTTACACCAAATAGGAAAAAAGTTTTAAAAAACACCATCCTCTCCCCTGAAGTGTTTTTAAAGCGCTTCAGTAAAGCAAACTGATTGTTGAAACAGAACGCAATAGGTCAGCTGACTGCAAAATGATGGACAGCTGTTGAGTGATTCTTAAGCACGGGTGGCAGCACGTTGGTAGGCTATATTAGTGCTGCTCCGCGTGCTTGCTGTTCATCGCCCGGCCGCAGGGGGAAGTGAACGCACTGTAGCTTTAAGGCTTTGGATGCTGGATGCACACAGTAGGTGCAGGAACACAAAGTCTCCCACCATGACGGTTGCATTTTTAACATAATAATAATAATAATAATAATAATAATATTAATAATAATAATAATAATAATAATAATAATAATTATTATTATTATTGTTACTTACTTACTTACTTACTTACCGGCTTTTAAGGAACCCGGAGGTTCATTGCCGCCCTCACATAAGCCTGCCATTGGTCCCTATCCTGAGCAAGATTAATCCAGTCTTTATCATATCCCACCTCCCTCAAATCCATTTTAATATTATCTTCCCATCTACGTCTTTGGTCTCCCCAAAGGTCTTTTCCCCTCTGTCCTCCCAACTAACACTCTAAATGCATTCTGGATTCGCCCATACGTGCTACATGCCCTGCCCATCTCAAACGTCTGGATTTAGTGTTCTTAATTATGTCAGTTGAAGGATACAATGTGTGCAGCTCTGCGTTGTGTAACTTTCTCCATTCGCCTGTAACTTCATCCTATTTAGCCCCACATATTTTCCTAAGAACCTTATTCTCAAAAACCCTCAATCTCTGTTCCTCTCTCAAAGTGAGAGTCCAAGCTTCACAGCCATGCAGAACAACCGGTAATATAATTGTTTTATAAATTCTAACTTTCAGATTTTTTGACACCAGACTAGATGACAAAAGCTTCTCAACCGAATAATAACACGCATTTCCCATATTTATTCTGCGTTTAATTTCCTCCCGAGTGGCATTTATATTATTAAAAGAGTGATGGAACGGAGAAAATTCTCTCCGGCGCCGGGATTTGAACCCGGGTTTTCAGCTCTACGTGCTGATGCTTTATCCACTAAGCCACGCCGGATACAACCCCGACGCCGGTTAGAATCGTCTCAGATTAAGCTCCATCTCTTGGGTTCCCTCTAGTGGCCGCCCTCTCCACTACGTCATAGATGTCTATGAACGCAGGACCGAGGTCCATACATGTGTTGAGGTGCACTCGAATGAGTGACTGGTTGGCCGGGATCCGACGGTATGGGCGCCGTCTTAAATCACAAAGTGATTTATTACGCATATCATATATATTTTGATGTACCGAAGTACATATGATATTTCCATGCAGATATTCTGCGTCATCATATGATGAAAGAGTGATGGAACGGAGAAAAATTCTCTCCGGCGCCGGGATTTGGACCCGGGTTTTCAGCTCTACGTGCTGATGCTTTATCCACTAAGCCACGCCGGTCCTGCGTTCATAGACACCTATGACGAAGTGGAGAGGGCGGCCACTAGAGGGAACCCAAGAGATGGAGCTTAATCTGAGACGATTCTAACCGGCGTCGGGGTTGTATCCGGCGTGGCTTCGTGGATAAAGCACGTAGAGCTGAAAACCCGGGTTCAAATCCCGGCGCCGGAGAGAATTTTTCTCCGTTCCATCACTCTTTCATCATATGATGACGCAGAATATCTGCATGGAAATATCATATGTACTTCGGTACATCAAAATATATTTATATTATTATTATTATTATTATTATTATTATTATTGTTATTATTATTATTATCATCATAACTTCAAACAGTTTATTTTCTAATTCTATGCTTGTTTAGAGATTTAGAAGTTATATAATGACGAAAGAAAGTACAAAACTCCAATCTCGTCAAAAGCAATCCGGAAGTAAAGAGTAGGTATAAACACTGGGCGATGTACTGCTAGTGTACTACACCGCATGCGTGTAAATGCCCTATAAATTTCGTGCTTCCATAATTAAGATAACTCAAATGTTTTAACCGATGTTACAAAAACGTGAAACCATCAATTTTTACTTGATTTTTTTTTTCCATGGTCGCCGTCTCGATCGTTGCATGGTGCGAGAACTTCCTTCCTACTTTTCCATGACAACATTCGTTTCATTCATAAAACTCGAGTCTATACGAGAAAATTGCGTGCAAAGTGGCTCCACGCCCCCGAGGAACAAGGGAAACAGTGCAACAGTGTTATATATGCTACTCGTGGTTTACAAGAGGAAGGTGCAGCAGAATAAAATATTCATTATGCATTTCGTGGGCGGATTCATTCAGTAACAATGTCGAGTTTTTCAACCTGAGTTACTGCGTTTTTATTGCAATATAAATAAGGAGTTAGACTGTCCTAGTTTCACAGTGTGTGTGCAGAACACGCATGCTACCATTCAGCGAATTTACAGCATGGCTAACGAATGAATCAATATAAATAAAAAGTATAATTAGGAAACTTCAGGATAACAGGCAGGGTTTGGAATTGAACGGGTTACATCAGCTTCTTGTCTATGCGGATGACGTGAATATGTTAGGAGAAAATACACAAACGATTAGGGAAAACACGGAAATTTTACTTGAAGCAAGTAAAGCGATCGGTTTAGAAGTAAATCCCGAAAAGACAAAGTATATGATTATGTCTCGTGACCAGAATATTGTACGAAATGGAAATATAAAAATTGGAGATTTATCCTTCGAAGAGGTGGAAAAATTCAAATATCTTGGAGCAACAGTAGCAAATATAAATGACACTCAGGAGGAAATTAAACACAGAATAAATATGGGAAATGCCTGTTATTATTCGGTTGAGAAGCTCTTATCATCCAGTCTGCTGTCAAAAAATCTGAAAGTTAGAATTTATAAAACAGTTATATTACCGGTTATTCTGTATGGTTGTAAAACTTGGACTCTCACTCTGAGAGAGGAACATAGGCAGGGGCGGATGCAAGGGGGGGATTAAGGGGATATATCCCCTCCCGAAATTTTGAGAAAAATACGGAACAAGAAACAAAAATAATATTAATTTTAATTCGTGAATCTACATAGGAATTAGAGAGTTTTCCACGTAAATTCTCTTTGCTAAAGTGTTACATTCCAAGAACTCCACGAAGACAAACACAGAGTTCTTACTTCAAGACAGAGAGTCATGAAGAGTATTTTAGGCTTGTAATTTTCCTTCTCTTCTTAGACTATTTCATTAGTCAGCTCGAGAACAGGTTTTTAAATCATAAGGGAATCCTAAAGTCCATACAAACTTTGCTGCCTAAAAACATAGTGCGAGCATCAGATGAAGATTTAGAAACTGCTGTTCAGGCTGTAGTAAATCAGTGGCCCAATGATGTTGATGCGTCACCAGAGCCTTTCTTCAATGAATTGAAGATGTGGAGAAGAAATTTCCTTGATCAGAAAAATCTTCACCTAATACCTACTGATTTTATATCATCTTTGAACAGGTGCAATGAAATTATTTTTCCCTGCACTCGCAAGGCGCTGAAACTTTTCTGCACGTTGCCTGTAACTACAGCAACACCAGAACGGTCGTTCTCAACATTGCGGTATTTGAAGACTTACTTGAGGAGCACGATGGGAGCAGACAGATTAAATGGACTGGCCTTGATGTATATACATAAAAATGTAGAAGTAAAAGCTCATGAAGTACTGGATGAAATGTCTAAGAAGCCTCGTCGCCTTCTTCTGTAAATGTCATTCTGTCATTGTTTTTGTATTGCAGTCACTGTAAATGTTATGGTTTATTCAACAACGCTCGCAATTGCCGAGGTTATATCAGCGTCGCCGGTGTGCCGGAATTTTTTCCCCTCAGGACTTCTTTTACATGCCAGTAAATTTACTGATATGAGGCCTGTCGCATTTAAACACACTTAAATGCCATCCAGCTGGGTTGGGGTAGAACCCGCAACTTCGAGCACAGAAGGCTATACTGACTACGGTACTCAGGCCAATTTGTAAATGTTTGTGACTCGGAAACAAATTGTGAGTCTATAAACTTATTTCTCATTACTCCATTTTTACTCTCTCCTCAAATCCCTCCCCGAAGAAAAATCCTGCGTCCGCCCCTGAACATAGGTTAAGGGTGTTTGGGAATAAGGTGCTTAGGAAAATATTTGGGGCTAAGCGGGATGAAGTTATAGGAGGATGGAGAAAGTTACACAACACAGAACTGCACGCATTGTATTCTTCACCTGACATAATTAGGAACATTAAATCCAGACGTTTGAGATGGGCAGGGCATGTAGCACGTATGGGCGAATCCAGAAATGCATATAGAGTGTTAGTTGGGAGACCGGAGGGAAAAAGACCTTTAGGGAGGCCGAGACGTAGATGGGAGGATAATATTAAAATGGATTTGAGAGAGGTGGGGTATGATGATAGAGACTGGATTAATCTCGCACAGGATAGGGACCGCTGGCGGGCTTATGTGAGGGCGGCAATGAACCTTCGGGTTCCTTAAAAGCCATTTGTAAGTAAGTGTTATTGAAATCTACAGACAAGGTGAAGTAGGAAGCGTGTACGAAGGGTGTTTGATTGCCTTTTGAGTGCCATTTATATTTTCTACTGTTGCTTCAAGATATTTGAATTTTTTCACTCTTTCAAAGGATAAATTTACAATTGTTATAATTTCGTTTCTTACTACAGTAGAACCTCTATTATCCGTGGTAATGAAGGGGGTGAACTGAACGGTTAATCGAAAAAATCGGATAATCCATACTATAGAAGACTTTCATAAATTAAGTGTTGCATAATGCAGTTTCGTAATTTCCTCCGTGGTCATGTGTTTTAACACATTAGGTAGTGGATCAGAAGTTTTAAGTATAATAGCTCTGTTGGAAAGAATGGGTGAAGAAAGAGTAATGCTGAAACTGATCAAAAAGAGAAAAAGGAATTGGCTGTGTCACTGACTGAGAAACTGCCTACTAAAGGATTCACTGGAAGGAATGATGAACGGGAGAAGATTTCGGGGCAGAAGAAGATATCAAATAATAGGCGGCATTGAGATATATGGATCATATGCGGAGACTAAGAGGAATGCAGAAAATAGGAAAGATTGGTGAATGCTGGGTTTGCAGTGGTAGAACACTATGAATGAATGAATATCAATGACGGGTTTCTAAGGGTCAAGGAAACTTCCTATGATGGATTTCTGTGGAAAGATAGGAAAACGATAAGTCTCATGTTATAGATTTAAGTAATTTATATACTTCATTCTTTTTTTATTAAATCTGTCACAGTTGTAACTCCAATCTCGTATTCCAATGTGAGATGAACCACAGTTCTCTTTTCCAAAACCACTCAATTATATGCACTTCTCTTCGATACTTAGCACAACATACTGTATTCTTTTGGCACTTCTGGAAGACGTTTTGCAGAGAAATTAAACAGGTCACTCGAACAGTAGACCATAATGTGTAAGGGCAAAGCCTTGTAATATCACTCTCTATAAAAAAAAAAATACGTACTAATGTATCGTGCAGTACGCAATATTTTTTCTGCAACAAAAAAGGAGAGAATGACAGACGGATAATCCACCAATCGGTTAATAGGGTGACGGATAATCGGGGTTCTACTGTATGTTTTGATCACGAGACATAATCATACACTTTGTTCTGTTTTTTCGAAGTTAACTTCCAAACCTATCTCCTTACTTTCTGCAAGTAAAATTTCCGTGTTTTCCCTAGTCGTTTGTGGACTTTCTCCCAACATATTCACGTCAACCGCATAAACAAACAGCAGATATAACCCGCTCAATTCCAAGCCCTTTCTGTTATTCTGGACTTTCCTAATGGCATACTCTAGAGCAGCGGTCGTCAGCACTCGCTGAAATGTGCAAAGGGTAAGCGGTGCCATCCCGTGTGCACCGTCGTGCAGCAGAAAAATTTAGAGAGCATACCCTCTAGCAGCTACGAGTATACCTTATTTTATTTCATGGAGTGCAGACTCATAGAAAAGACTTTGCCGACGGACCTTCTACTGCCCCCTACTAATTGGTTGTCATAAATAAACGTCTTCTTTACTGTGACGGAAATCTTGTCTTCTCCTGTCAGTAACCAATCACAACCTTCGTTCAGAAGAATTGACAGGTTCCCGTCAAATCCACGTGGAGGCAGAGTTGTCGCATCTTTTCTGAATTCCAAGAATCCCGTCAGTTTCACTGCATAATTTCCAAGGTCACCAGGATTGTGGCAAATGTGCAATGTTGGGACGAGGGGACAGGATGGAATTGTCAGAGCTGTTTGTGTTGTAAGTGGGTGTTCAAAGGAGCCACCAAACTGCACTCCTTGAAATAAAATAAGGTATACACCATGGTGCACTGTGTTCTCCGCGGGTAAGAGATGCTAGCCCCAGGGTGCTCTGTGCTGACGACCCCTGCTCTAGAGCAAAGTTTAAAAGTGAATGTGATAGTTCATCTCCTTGCTTTAGCCCGCAGTGAATTGGAAAAGCATCCGACAGAAACTGGCCTATACGGACTCTGCTGTAGGTACGTTTCACTGAGACACATTTTAATTAATGAACTAGCTTCTTGAGAATACCAAATCCAATGAAAATATTATAAGAAGCTCCTCTCTTAACCGAATCATATGCCTATTTGAAATCTATGAATAACTGATGTACTGTACCCTTATACTCCAATTTTTTCTCCAATATCTGTCAAATACAAAAAATCTGACCAATAGTTGAATCTATTGCTCCTAAAATCACATTGATGATCCGCAATAATTTCATCTACACAAGGAGTTAATCTTATGAAAAGAATATTGGACAAAATTTTGTACGACGTGAATAAAAGTGATATTCCTCGAAAATTACTACAGTTGTTTGTCTTTTCCCACCTTCTTAAAGATAAGTACAATTATGGACTCCTTCCTTTGATCAGATACAAATTTCTTTTCTCAAATAGCAAGTACAAGCTAATAAATTTCACTAGATAATGCGTTTCCATCCTCATGTATTAATTCTGCTGGAATTTGATCGATACTTGAAGACTTGTACTTTTTCAGATTTTCTATCGCAATTTCGACTTCAGAAAGTGTGGGTTCGGGTATAAATTGCTCAGTACTGTGTATTTGAACATCATCTCGATCATTTCTATTTGGCCTATGTACATTTAGTAGTTGCCCAAAACAGTTTTTCCATCAGTTCAGGACGGAATAAGAGTCTGCAAGCAAGTCACTATTCTCATCCTTGATCACGTTTACGCTTGGCTGATATCATCTTTTAAATTCTTGTATGAACTTATGTAAATCTCTAATATTTTTATTCTTACTATTTGTTTCTACCTCATTTAGTTTTCCTTCAAGTAATCTTTGTTTTTGTTGCTAAGTGTAAGATTTGCTTCCAGTCTTTCAATGAAAAATTATCTCTTGTCGTCTGGACTGGATCTTGTAGGAATTTCAATGTTGCCTGTTTCCTTCTTTCTACTACCAAGGACCAATCTTATCAGACCACTGTTGTTTTTCCTAGTTTCATAATAGTCTATGCTCTGCTCAGCTGCAATTTTGATATTATCTCTGATTTTTCCCACACGCTATTTACATCTTAATTCCTCTTAACCCATTAATGCCCAGATAAAAAAAGGAATTCATAATCATATAATTTTATAATATTATAATTGTTATACCTTACTGAGTACAAATACACAAAAATTACAATTTTTTATCTTCCGGTATGGTAGATATGACCTGTATGATATAACATACGCTGGGCAGTTACAGTATCACTTTCATACAAATACTTATTAGGCCCCTACAATGTAAGAAAGGAATTTTGAACTAATATTTGAACAATATATCCTTGTCTAATCACTTTAATTATTATTTTAGATACTTCAACAACATTTTTTTTCGGTTTCCTTCATTTTATATGATATTTTAGAAGACAAGTATCAAGATGATCAACATTACATTTGACGCAACAAAATTTAGCACATTTCCCACGGTAAGCTCATCTGCGCCGAGTGCTTTACCAGACAACTAGATGATCAAGTCTATAATGTGTTTCATTGAGAACTTGGTTTCTCCCTTTAGGTGTTACAGTCTTAGAAATGCCCATTAGTGGTGTTGCAAGCAATGACTTTACAATTTGTCTTGTGAATTCCAGCAAAGATACTGCCTTCTGATATTGTCTGTACAGCATCAACAAGTTCACTACTGATCCATTGATATAAAATCTGATAAGGGGCCAGTACCATTTCTTGGACCATAGTCGAAGTCGATAGAGTCCTCTCAATTTGCCAAACATGTCCACACCATCCATACACGCATTATACATTTTCATAACTTTCGGTTGTTGAACAATGATTTTCCTCTTATCCTTAGTTCTCCACCGTGAGCATAAGCCTAAAGAAACTACATCAAGTGTTGCTATATTTGTTGCTATAGTGACCTGAGCATTGTCATTCCATTGTCAAATTACTTGATGTGTCTTTGATGGCATGGCAAGTACCTCTAACGGATTTTTTTTTTCAGATTCTTTGGAGGTGCCTTTTCAATTCCATCAGCTGTTATAATTCCAAAGCACGTGATATTTACTGCTGAAAATTTTTACAGTAACTCAAAGGAAGTGAAATAATTATCTATAAACAGTTTACGGTCATCAGGTAGCAATCCAACACAAAACATCTATGTAATAGCATTTCCTAGAGTCATCCCTGGTGCTCGTTCGACTCTCCCTGTATACGGTTCGAACTTCATAAGGTACACTGCAGGCATCGTCAAGCACGAAGGTTTATACCCAAATCTGATTGTTTTTCATCGTATGAATTGCTTGATGCTGTGATGACAAATATATGGTTTCATTGCTTCATCAACTGAATATGAATTTGGATCAATGTCAATCATGTTCCGGAACATTTCATTTAGACGATTGAAGAGTGGCCTAAGTTTGTATATTTTATCATTCTTGTCAACTGTGTTATTGTGATTGAAATGAATGAAATGATGAACTGTTTCAAATTTGTTTCTGGTGATACAGTTTGCAACTAGAATGTTATGGCTATCAGGACGAATCTCCCAGTACATTCTTTGCGAAGGCAATTAGAGATATCCAGACAAAAGCAAAATGCCAAGGTATTGATACATGTCTTCCATAGATCTTTTGATATATGGATAATCTTTCATTACGGCATATTTCACAGATTCTCGAATTGTGTAATAAACAACAGTAAGCTAAATGCCACCACTGTCTCGAGTAGCCTACTCACTCACCCTGCGCGGAAGAGATAATACGTCAGTATTCCGTAGTATACCCCTTTCACCTCTTTCCAGGGGGTTGGAGTTAAAACTCCACTTTTGAACACCTCTGCTCTAGGCTTATAGTTTGTAAGTTTTTTTCCGTCCATTTCACATATGCTCCAAGGAGAATTCATCTAACAGAATATACAGAAAATGATATCGTTACTGCTCAGCGTATGATATATCATACCATATTTAGAAACTGAATTTGCTATGCTTCTATACAAAGATACATGTACACCAAATGGCCTGAATTATTCACGAATACCTAACAAGTAATATTAGAACTAATTTCATAATTCATGATATAATTTATATTGAAAATAAGTACCTTTATTCCAATCAATGTTTTCTTTTCTTTAAGATCCAAACTAGAAACCTCATATCAACAAGAGAAACGATCACAGAGCATTCAACAATGCCTGAATCTTAAACCACTTCCATGTACTCCCTACAAGAAAAAAATAGTTAACTTGAAGTCAAAGGGAAATTAATGAAAAAATGTTTTTCACCCCGTATTTTTAATCATACGCTGGGCATTAATGGGTTAAACTTCGTAAGAACTTCCTAAAGTGGCAAAGCTATTTGAAATTTCGACCTGATAATGTTGCTTAGTTTCCTCGTCTTTTAATTTCGGAATATTGAATCTCTTAATATTAACTTGTTGCTCTAGTCGCTTGGCTATTGATAGTCTTTCTCTTAATTCTCCAATTATATAAATTTATGGTCAGAATTATAGTCTGTCCCTCTGAAGAATCTATTATACTAGTATGTCTCCGTTTATCTATCAAGATGTGATCTATTCGGTTATGTGTCAAGCCATCTGGAGAAGTCCAAGTATACTTATGTACCTACATCCTTATGGAGAAATGTTGTACTTTTCACAATTAAAGTTTTTGATATGGCAAATTTGACCAACCTAACTCCATTATCATTAAGAGTTACGTGTAGGCTCTCTTTTCCAACAATCGGTTTAAAAATATCTTCGCGTCCTACTTTAGCATTGAAATTCCTTAATAAAATGTTCATGTACGAGTACTATCGATAAAACTGATCAAAAGTATGTTCCAATTCCTCATAGAAGCCATCCTTTTTATGGTCATCTTTCTCTTTTGTAGGGACATGTGCATTTATAACTACGATATCGCACCATCTACCCTTAAGTACTAAATACGATAACCTGTCACTGATGAATTCGACTTACTTTATTGTTGATTTTATTTTTATGAATGAAGAATCCTGTTTCTAATTGGTGATTATTGCTTCCTTCCGCATAATATAAGTAGTAATCTCTTATTTGTGATATGCAATTCTGATCTCACCTAACCTCCTGCACTCCCACAAAGTTTATTCTGTATCTACCTATAGTCGCGACGCTGTTATTCCTGGCGTGACTCCTCCTCTTTGCTTACGTCTTAGAAAATGAAGGCTCTATAAAGTCTAGGTAGGTAGTATCGTTCGCCATTTTTAATCTTTCGTTGCCGAGCTACCAGACGAGGAATCTATTTGCCACACCGTTAAACATTATCATGTCGTAGCTCCTATGATAATAAATCAAACGCACTGTAATTCAGCAAATAATTGGGCTGAAAATAACGTCTTCGTGTGCTTTCTGCGAACGCCAACGAAAGAGCCAAAATGGCGGGCGATTATATTAAATATTTATCAAACCTTAAGAAATGAATAACGTCTTCCTCAGCGAATCACAAGACGCACACGTTTAAATGTAGCCGACTTGCATCGCGATTGGCTGCCGGAAATTAGAACGACGGGACTATAGTTCTTTTGCTACTAATGTTACGCCTCCTGTTCTATAAAGACTCGTGACATTCCAACTTCGTTAACAACGCAACGAAATTCAGATCTCTCTCCACTTCCATTTGTAATTGTAACATTCAAAATTATTGCATTTATTCGATTGTTGCCGTCTTTTGTTTCCTTCAGTGCCTCAAACTTACAGACGAAAAACTTTGACAGTTTTATTTCCATCTGCATGCATCCTCTCTATTCATTCAAAGAAATACAATCTTCTGAAACCCAGCCGTGACTTTTGGGACACAGTATACTTAGTTTTATACAACATAATAAAAGAATATTATAGATTTATTAATTTGTCCTACAGAATGATATCTGTAATATTGACAAAATATTGAGAAAAATTCGCTCCGGCGCCGGGGATGGAACCCGGCTCCTTGGTTCTACGTATCAAGCGCTCTGACCACTGAGCTACGCCGAATTCAATCCACAGCACCGGATCGAATTCTCCTCCTTCAGGCCACGAAGGGAAACATTGAAGGATGAGAATTCGATCCGGTGCTGTGGATTGAATTCGGCGTAGCTCAGTGGTCAGAGCGCTTGGTACGTAGAACCAAGGACCCGGGTTCCAACCCCGGCGCAGGAGCGAATTTTTCTCTTCAAATATTAATAATAAAAGAAACTAACGCCGAGTTATTTAATGATGTTCAGTTTAAAATGATCTATAAGTTAGTGACTTTTGTACAACTGAGCCTTATTCTAACGAATGCACCTACTTTTGATACTGAAATAAAGCGTCAGTACTTCTATTGATATGTAACATTTAAATGTAATTTTGAAATTTCATATCGTCCGAAACGCTAACGACTGTATGAACAATTAATTTGTCTGCAGAATGTGACCCAGTCACTAGTGGGAGGGTGGGCGTCTGAACGTCCGAACGGTACGTTGTCTCCAGGGAGACGTGTCGAGAATGAAGCGAATGCAGAAAGAAACTATCGCGTGAAACCCGAGATTTTTATATGTGAGAAACGAATCTCAGCTACTTGATCGCTGCAACACGCACGCACAAGCACGCAACGCATTCGAATATTCATACGTTCCGCACACGACAGGGTGCAGCAGTGTGGCACGAACAATTACAATTACAGATAATGGGGGTGCTTTTGCAACAGAAATTTTAACACCGCAAAATCTAGACTTTGATATCAGGGCAAACCACGAAGGTCCAAATAGTGCTATTTACTGATATTTTGATGAATGGGGGAATCCATTCAATGACGCCGAAACTGTGGGGGGCTTATTGAAGTTAATTTTTAATACTTACTTACTGGCTTTTAAGGAACCCGGAGGTTCATTGCCGCCCTCACATAAGCCCGCCATTGGTCCCTATCCTGAGAGTAAGATTAATCCAATCCCTATCATATCCCACCTATCTCAAATCCATTTTAATATTACCTTCCCATCTACGTCTCGGCCTCCCTAAAGATCTTTTTCCCTCCGGCCTCCCAACTAACACTCTATATGCATTTCTGGATTCACTCATACGTGCTACATGCCCTGCCCATCTCAAACGTCTGGATTTAATATTCCTAATTATGTCACGTGAACAATACAATGCGTGCAGTTCTGTGTTGTGTAACTTTCTCCATTCTCCTGCAACTTCATCCCTCTTAGCCCAAAATATTTTCCTAAGCACCTTATTCTCAAACACCCTTAACCTATGTTCCTCTCTCAAAGTGAGAGTCCAAGTTTCACAACCATAAAGAACAACCGGTAATATAACTGTTTTATAAATTCTAACTTTCAGATTTTTTGACAGCAGACTGGATGATAAAGATTTGTAATAGTGGCATTAATTACTGTATCAGTCTCAAATGCTTAGAAAGCTACAAGCTAAACCTATAAGCCCTTTTATTATTTTCTTATTTTTTCTTATTTTTTCATTTTATTGAGTTATTTTGCGATGCTGTATCAACATCTAGGTTATTTAGCGTCTGAATGAAATGAAGGTGATAATGCCGGTTAAATGAGTTCGGGGTCCAGCACCGAAAGTTACCCAGCATTTGCTCCTATTGGGTTGAGGGAAAACCCCTGAAAAAACCTCAACCAGGTAACTTGCCCCAACCGGGATTCGAACCCGGGCCACCTGGTTTCGCGGCCAGACGCGCTGACCGTTACTCCACATGTGTGGACATAAGCCCTTTCAAGATGTATGATAAAAATAATTGTCGAAGACTGTAAAAATTACTGCCGGTGAATTTAAATAAGAGTACAATAGTTTCAGAATCAAACATTAAAATTATACACAGTTGTTATGTTAAACAGTACAAATATTTACAGACGTGTCATTAAGAAAAATACGACTTATCAACAATTTCTAACTCTTCATTCTTTAGGAGGGTCTGTCCCATCTCTAGCGCTCAATGAATGATATTACATACATACATGCAGAAATATTTCCCCATTTTGAAAGTTGCGTAACTTCGAGAGGTTTAGTGTTACATATGTGAAAGTGCTGTAGTACGTGTTGTGTAATGCCATTTTGTCACTGTACTTATATGTTTAGAATATCACACCACGGAGATGACGTCCTTGATTCTGTACACACCCTTCCAAGCGTTTCTGGAAGTTTTCACATGCACGTTGCACCATATTTAGAAGCACAGCTGCAATTTCCCTTCTGATGACATCCTTCAGTTCCTGAATGTTGCGTGGCTTGTGAGAAAACACTTTCGCTTTGAGATAATCTCAAAGAAAGTAATCACATACAAACAGGTCTGGAGAGTGGGCAGGCCACGGAACATCACCACCTCTCGACAATTACTGTTTCATATTTGACTTCAATACGTTCAATTTAATCTGCAGTTGAAAATGGGAAGATATTTCTGCCCCCACCTTGTGTGTATATATACACAATACATACATAAAGGCAGATTAAATTCTGTGAGAGCCAACAAGACAGACGTGTTACAGTGGTCTAGCGATTACCCTGCTAGGCATTGGATGCAGGTTCGCAGATTAAAATCTTGCCAAGGGCCATAAAATCCTTGGTATGGCTATCTCCGAAAAGTGAGCCCCTATGTTACAGATTTACGTCATGTAAACGATAGATGTCTCCGATGGATAACCCCACGAAAAATTTGTCGATTATTTTTCGCCCACATTGGATTTCGAGCGGAATAACGTCTGCAGTTGGTAGAGTCTTTAAATATATCTACTACAATATAAAAACATGAGAAGCAAAATAAGCAAAGAGGTCAAGATGGAATACGATTCATCACTGATAAAGGCGCCAAGTTTCCTGCTGTAATTTTTATACAGTTTTAGAATATTCTGCGATAAAGACATAACATTTATTTACTACTGATTTAGTTTCTACTCTTAATTACTGGTTGTAATCAGAATAAAAAGTAATAAAACCAATTTAGTCCCACTAATTAATTTGTAAATATATATTGCTGTGGGGAAAGGATGATTAAGGTAGGTGTCCCTGATATGGCCATGCTAAGGTTTGAGAATTTTTCTAGCCGCCATTTTGATAAAAAATGTAAACCATTTTTTTCTTACTCGTTCTCAGTCTAATGGACTTTCTTAAAACAATTTCCTTTCCCCATAAAAATAGATTTAATTGTCCAAAAAGTCCCAAATTCCAAAAGTCTACCTAGTGGCCATATCAGGAACATGTGCACATGATATGGCCACCCTTGTTCCATGTTCTACAAATCGTGATTGTTTTCAGTTTGATAGCGCAGTTGTGCTAAAATTAAATAATGTTGGTGTAAAATGAATAAAAATGACACTTAATAATCTTTTTTATAATTCAAAAGTGCAGTCAAAACAGGTTTTCCATAAAAAATTAAGTTGTTTTTCTTAAAATACAAAATTTTTGCGTTAATCCCAGCTATAAGGCATGTAAATTTGTCAGGTGAAAAAATAAAAGTGAAATGAACTTGATATGGCTATGATGGTCATGGTGCATTTGATATGGCCATATCAGGAGCAGGTAAGCTTTCATGAAAATCGTTTTATTATGAACAACTCGTAAAAGATAAGCCTCAACTACAACACCAATCAACAGAACATTAAAAACTGAATAGAGTACGATGGTTTTCATGAAAGAAGTCTTTGAAAAACATGCATAAAACAAAGGAGACTTACCAGAGAAAAATAAGAATAGGTCACATGAAAACCGCAAAACAGGCAACTGACGCCATATTGCTCAACCTGACTGGATGGAAAACGATCAAGTGACATACCGGGATGCCCTTTCACTGGATGCTGCTGCAATTTAGCGGATTTTTTGGTTAACTAACTCACACTAGGGGGGTGGCCATATCAGGAACATGGCCATAACAGGAGCACCCACCTTACATTTGACTTGTAATAATAATAATAATAATAATAATAATAATAATAATAATAATAATAATAATAATAATAGTAATAGTAATAATAACAGTGTTTAAAAGTTTTATTCTCAGAAGTTCGTGCACTCACATTAGAATGGAAACGACGAAACTCATTTTTCTATATGTGAGAATTAATAAATTGATGAATAACTTAAATCTACACAGAATGGTTCACTGCTGTGGAGTAACCTTAGCATGTGTGATCGTGAATCGAACGGGTCCGGGTTCAAATCCTAGTTGGCACAAGTTACCTGGTTGAGGTTTTCTCCGGTGTTTTCCCTGAACCCATTAAGAGTAGTCTGGGTAACTTTCAGCGCTGACCCTGGACTCATTTCGCCTTCATTATCACTTTCATATCATTCAGACGCTAAATAACCATAGCAGTTGATAAAGCGTCGTATAATAACCCACTAAAAAAAACAAAGTAAAACAAAACAATGTCAAAGTATGGATGCACTTTATATCGTCAACATGCCATAGAATTTATTATTATTATTATTATTATTATTATTATTATTATTATTATTATTATTATTATCATCATCATTACTATCATTATTAATTGAAATTAATGGTGTACACTTAGGAGAAAAAAATAGAAGCTGACCTCCTAACTCATTGAAGCAAGAGGTCAGAATAAGGATAAAAGAAAAGGACTGGAAGAATTATTGAACTGAATGGATAGGGATGAATGGAGAAGAAAGACAGAACGTTTGGCACAGAAAAATGTGTTTACATTGTATTTCTGTAAATAAAAAAATTAATAATAATAATAATAATAATAATAATAATAATAATAATAATAGGATTTATTTCACGTGCTTTCATTAAGAAGTGACCATTAACGACTTTTCAGATAAGTCATCTTAACTCTTGGGTAAGTGCTGTAACCTGGAGACGTTTCTTGAATGACGGGCATAACCGACGGAGCCCACGAGAGCGTAAAGTCTCTCCTTAACCTTCGTTACTAGATGGTAGCAGCAGAGACGTTGGAATGGAGAGCCTCTAGGAAGAGCTCTGGAAAATAGTTGGCGCTGAAGGAGTCTCGATTACAGTCGATATAACGCAAATTCTAGTTATCCCCCTGGCTTTAGAGGATTCAAAATAAGAATACTTTAGTCAAAAGATACATATGTATTTTTTTTTTTATTATTTTCTTGTGTAGGAGAACTGAATCAATCACCATTTTACTTGTTGGGTGTTAGTGTTTAGGAAGTCGAGTTATAGAAAGGAAGACATTCATTGTTCACAGATGGTGCTTCACATTGAATGTGATTCGACTTATCGCTTTGCCATTTTCACGCACATGCGCTCTGACATACTACTTTCGAACTTCTTCGGCGAACAACTTTACTTATCTTTTACCAAGAGCGAAGTACTTGGGAGGGGATTGAAGAATATAAACATCCGATAAATGTAAATAGTAACAGCTTCAGAAAGACTAGCTGGAAGTCTATGTGTAATTAAATAGAGGTCCAGTCGTAGGTCAGATGCAGACCGCATTCTTGGAAAGAGCATCAGCTTATCCGAAGGTTTCATGAGTTGTGCAGAGTTGCGGCGCCAGCAGGGGGCTTTGATGAGTTAATACCCAACCAATAACTCGCGCCTGTCCTTTTAACCTACAGAAAAATATACAGATACTAAATGCGCAGCTGAAACATGTTTCAGAAGATTTCCATACCTGTTTACTCATGACTTTAATAGTGTTAAATTAAGTTCACAAGATTTTCTTCAATAATTACTTCACAGCTTGTCTTAACGCTGTGAATGAAGTAATTTTGTACCTCTGATTTGTGAAATATGAATTAAATCCTACTCTCATTTTGTTTATTTTTGTATCGCGTCTAGATGGTGCCAGATGGTACAAATTTTTATTAAAATTAAAAACGTATTATGCTTTGAGTAACAGTAATTAAGACTGATAAACATTTCAATAATCTGGTTACAAGGGAGGAGTTTATTGCTGCTATTCCATTACTCCCCCCCCCCCAAAAAAAAATCCATCACTAAACGACATTTCATACAAGTTGAGAGGATGCGAAGGCATTTCTTTCCCCTTCTACTTGCACTGAATCCGTCAATAACAGAGCTGTAGCTGTTACCTCTTATACCTACAACCCCCAAGTTGTACACAAAGAAAATAAAATATTAAATAAAGTACATAGGTGGATATAAAATACAATGACACAGATGTTTGACAATTAGCCTACTTGTTTCAGTATATTTTAGTGTCGTTCTTATAATATTTTCAACTACTAATCAATTAAATTAAGGAATGTTAGTTTGTATTATTACGTCGGGGGGAGCGACACAGTGCAGATTGCCCCAGTGTGTATGCTTAGAGTAGCAACTAAGAAGAAAACATTTATCTTCTGCTGTCAGTAGCTTTTTAATGTGCCAGTTTATATAAACAACAATAAAATAAAATACAAACGCTTAGTATAGACTTTCCAAATATAGATTACCGGCAAACCTTTTCAATACTAAGAATTTTCACTATGTTCAAAGTCAATTAGTCGAATGTTAGTAAGATAGACAGTAGCATCTTCCCCTTCACGGATGGTAAAGAGTGTGAGTAGAGGGGAAAGCCTATCAACCAAACAGAAATGGGGATTAGGTCATTGTAATGGACAAAATAACTATAAGAAATAATTGTCCCTATTATTTAAACTGTCGTGTTCTTTCTCCATAAAAATGTCATTGTTTCATCATTATACCGGATGAACAATTCATCTCCCGTCCTGAAAGCGGCAACTCTTGCTATCGAAGGATGCGCTGATTGAAATTCGGTCTATGGGCAAGCAGATGGTGCGTTGCTGCTGTAGACAATTTTCAGCAGGACGCCAAAATGTGCATGACGAGGAGCGCAGTGGGAGGCCAACCATCATCACAGACGACCTTGTGGAGCAACGCACCATCTGCTTGCCCATAGACCTGGCACAGCTGACGATAAATTTCAATCGGCGCTATGCCCTGTACATTCAAAAACTTTATCACTGACCGCACTTCACGCGGCGAGAGCTGGAATAGGAACGTCCATCTTCAACCAATGCAACGAAGCTACTGAGAGCACTCGGAAAGTTCCGCTAGCGCATGCGCCATGCCAGAACATCATCACGTACACACAGTCACTTCGCGCAACATATGGTTTGCTAGCTGTGGGACAAGTGGGAAAGTTACTTTATAGACGCGCCTCGTACAAGACAAATTACAAGATACTGCATTGAAATGAACAACATGGAGTTCAAATTACGAAGAAACTGGAAAAGGAGATTGAGACTCGTCACTGAAAACATGAGTAACAATCAGGACAGATAGACTAACTTTGGAGCTACCGGCATAGGTCAGATGGTAGTGAATTAGACTAGAGATGTAAGATAGTGTTCGGGTATGGGTTTAAATGCCGCTTCAGCTTGCAGCTACTTGGGGTTTTTCTGAGAATTTCTCGAATTGTTGGAAGGCGAATGTTAGGTAATCCATGGGAAAACCCTGGACTCGTCTCGCTAGCTGATACCTCGCTACACAAATCCCATCGATCTCGTAGTCGATACAGCCTCGTTAAAAACTATCCTTGGCGTGCAAAAGGAAAAGAAAGAAATGTGCTCGTACAATTTAATAGCATTTAAATACTCAGCATATTACCCATGACATGCAATAATTCTATCTGGGTCATGAAAGAATAAGAAAAAGAGGTTTTATTACTTACATATACACAGGGTGATTCAACTAAACTATTGGATATTTTATTCGAAACAACAGTAGGAGAAGCAGTAGCAGTAGTAGCATAATTTGTTCAAATTCAGATGTTAATCAGTGTTGAAATTCAACGATAAATCGCTTACACATTTTGCGCCATACTCTTTATCAGGGGTCGGATTCTTTTAAATACTGTACATCTAATCACATGGCTGCCAGTTTTACTTCTCCCTCGGAGAAAGCCATGCTAAGGATTTTATCGTCCTTTGACATCACTCATCCTTTGCTCAGCTTTAAACATAAAGTATGGCTAACACTGTAACCGTTAGATCACAGAGGACGAGTTCTTTGAAATAACAGATAATTTAACAATTCTTTATAAAAATTATTTGGAAAAAAAATTCTAGTAATATTTATAAATACAATTTAAATGAGTAGATCTGATATGACTCTCACTTTGAGAGAGGAACATAGGTAAAGGGTATTTGAGAATAAGGTGCTTAGGAAATTATTTGGGGCTAAGAGGGATGAAGTTACAGGAGAATGGAGAAAGTTGCACAACACAGAACTGCACGCATTGTATTCTTCACCTGACATAATTAGGAACATTAAATCCAGACGTTTGAGATGGGCAGAGCATGTAGCACGTATGGGCGAATCCAGAAATGCATATAGAGTGTTAATTGGGAGGCCGGAGGGAAAAATACCTTTTGGGAGGCCGAGACGTAGATGGGAAGATAATATTAAAATGGATTTGATGGAGGTGGGATATGATGATATAGAATGGTTTAATCTTGCTCAGGATAGGGACCAATGGCGGGCTTATGTGAGGGCGGCAATGAACCTCCGGGTTCCTTAAAAGTCAGTAAGTAAGTAAGATCTGATATGACTCTTCGTATTTCACACGTGAAACATTAATGCTTTTGAGATTCGAGAAATTTGGGCATAATTCTGTTAATACTATGACATCGTTAATTACACTGTCTTGGATGACTGAAATTATGACGTATTTAAAACAAAATAGTTTCGAATATGGGCAGCTATGGAAAAAAAGAAATAAATGTGACATAATGAATTCAATTTTTAACATGTAAAATCTTAACAAAATATTCAATTTAATTGTAATTTAATAAATAATTATTATTCGTACTCAAATGGGGTGATTAATAAATAGGGGGAAATTAAAGTCAGAAATAGTTATATTAACATTAGTTTAAATACTGAACAATGGTATTAATTTTCAAATGAATCCAATTCTTTGTAATGACGTATCATTCATTACAATAAATTTCAAACTACTCATTGGCGTTATATTGAAATGTGGATTCGGAAAACGTATTATGTGACTTTCTCGTGTTAAATTTACATTACCTCGTTAACAGGCTGAAACATGTTACGGAGGTAATGTAAATTTAACATGAGAAAGACACATAATACGTTTTTCGAAATGATATAGTGTTAAAAGTTGTGTAATCAAGATGTAAAATGTGAATTGTTTGAACTATTATTTTATTGTATTGTTTCGAGACTAGGCCCATGGAATAAGGAAACAATCATCAAGTAGAAAATTAGAGGGCTCCGCCTTATTGAATTTAAATGCAGGTTGTATAAAGACAGAAATGAAAAGAAAATTATATACATTTTTTTATTTCAATCTCCACTCTTGAATATACTCTTTTAACACATAATATATAATAATAACTACCTCCCATTGGAGGTAGCCCAGAAGGACTCAGTATACCCTCCTACATGAATTTTACAATATTAAATGTTTACATAAATTTTGTAGAAAGAAAATTAAAATAAACCTATATGAATTATAAAGTGAAGAAAAAAAAATTAAACAGAGTGAATATGATGACTCAGAATTTGGCAAGAGCGTTTCAAAACTGAAGTTATGATGTCAGCAGTAAGTGTCTGTGGTAGTTCAAAAGTCTTCCTGAAGCTTTTAAAGAACTTGGGAATCACACCACGAGCTCCAATAAGAAGACCAATCACCTGAATGTCTTCAAGCTGGTATTTTGCTTTGAAGTAATCAACTGTTGGCAGATAAATGTTGATCTTTTCTTGATTGACATCCTCCGGCTGGCTACTCCCCGTTTCAATCCTTATGGTAGGATCAATTATATATCCTTTCTTGGTAGTCTGGGAATACGCTATGATGTCAATACGTCTAGAGGAGCCATGAGTAGCAAGGCAAAAAACTTCCTCTTCTACTATCCAAGACTTTTTTCTTAAAGCAGTTGCAATTAAGGATCGAACATGATGGTGTTTGGAATTTCGGAGGAGTAAACCTCTGTTACACTGACCTTGGACGTGGGCAAGGGTTTCAGTCTCCGGGCAGCCATGTCTGCACCGGTATCCTTACAAAGAGCGACCAGGTACTCCTCTAATTGCTGCTAAATTGGCATTCATTTTCAGGCAGGTTACCCATTCAGATGTAGATAGTCCAGACTTATTAAAAACCCAGGCGTTGGCTTTAGGTACTTGGCTGTACAATTGTACACCTCTGCCTCTTCCAGGCATTACTCACTAGTGAAGTACTGAGTTGTTTAGATTAAATAAATAACTTCACAAACAACAAATATTTTAAATTATGCTGTTAGGTTATCATATTGACTAGTTTCGATGTTATAGCCTATATTTCCATCCGCAGACGTTACCAATAACTGATATTCATTGTGCAGTAATGTACAGTTTTTCTAAGAACGAAGAAACGAAATACAACATGGCTAATAAAGAAAGTACCGCAACATTCTGCACATTGTTAAGACGTCAAGACCTACGCTCTAGTAAGTCTAATAAATGCTGCTTTTTTATGGTATCATAATATGCTTTGATATCACTGTCAGAGTTATTCTAACTAAGAAAAATGAAACGAGTTTGGGCTTCGCGATGTATTCATTTATGTTTAAATCCTTCTCGAGATATCAATTTCGAAAGCACTCATTTATAAATAACTACTACCCATATGTAAAGAAAGTCGAAAATGTAGAACACTGTTCATATGTTCATGAACTCTATGAAAACTGACCTGTGACTAGGAATGAATGCAAAGCATGTGAGAAATTTCAGAATGTGTCTACTGAAAACGAACCAAGATTTGTGAAAACTGGAGCATGTGCATTTTACTTTTACAAAGACAGATGATTAAATGACACTGAATAACCGGTGACATTAAGGATAACTAGACAAGAGTGGCCAATAAGCGGTTGAAGTCATGATATAGTCAGCTGGAGAGAAAAGCTCACGTGCACGGAAGACATTTCTCACCAGAGTTCTTGTAATTTATTTGCTTTGCGCGAATTCCATGTAGGCTACAAACCATTTTATCCAAATTGCACAAGCTTGTGAAGAATACTTAAGAAACTACACTTTTCCATCCTTTTGAACTGCTAATCATTAACATTCATTTAAAATGCAATATATGCCATGTTTAATTAAAACTATTATAATTAAATAAATAATTTGACATAACGTTTTCTTTTACGGAACCAATTATGGGTGCCATAATATTGTTGCTATTTATAAATAATACATATTTCGTATTTTATAATATTCCTGATTAAATGCTTCTTAGGTCCCATCAATACTACTTATATGTCGTATGTAATTCCATATTTTAACGGCTTTGTTGAATCACCCTGTAAATGCACTAATTTAGAAGTATATATATTCTTCTTACGTAAAGTACATTAATTAAGTAATGTCAAGAAATTTCAACTTTATGACTACATCGTCTATCAAATAGTACTTTATTAAGCGTTGAAAGATAAAATGTAGAAAAATGGTACTTGGGGGAACAGGAATATATCATGAATCCAGACGTCATGACCTATTTTACAGAAATCTTCTGCCTCGGGAATGTATTGCACCAAAATATGTGGAATCCGTCCCATCTTCTTTAAAACATATCAAATAACCACAGAAGAACTAGTAAGTTTAAGTATATGTTCTTAATAAATGTTATGTGTATCATAAATTTCGGATCGATATAAAAAATTCGGATTACGAACCTCTTGATTTTCTTACGTTATTTTGTTGGTGAGGAGGTGTTCAGCTTTACACAGAGACCATTTGTTTCATGAAATGACCTATCAGAACCTGAACAGAAGATGGGGTCTTGAGAATGCGAATTTAAAGACCACATCTTCCGGTTCTGACCTTCTCCGAGATACCGATCTGGAAATGCTGGACGCCAAGGGTGATAATTGGTGTTTTAAATAAATTAGAAGTTATCAGAGATAGACTTTTATTCCACCGTTTCCAACGTTTCGGAGTTACATACAAGTTCCATCATCAGAGAGAAAATAGGTTTGATTAGAGGGGAGAAAGAAAATTTCCCCCTGCCGTGAAAGTTTATCCCTGCTTCGCTGAGTTTTTTTCTCTTCCAGGTATAAAAGCTTCTCCTTCCCCTACGACCTACAGTCATCATGCCTATGCTTGGCAAAGAAGAATTCTCCGGTGGGCGGGCAAAAGGGCTTAAGTCATTACTTTTTGTAATATAAGATCCTAATTTTATATTACTTCATTAAACCCGTTTCCTAAAACCAGTGTCATCAACAATAAAGAGAATAATGAAATAGCCCAAACATGTTATTTAGGCAAAATTTTCGATAATCATTTAAAATGGAACCAACACATTAATTACCTTTGTAATAAATTACGTAAAATAGTATATTATTTTGTTTTATTGAGGAATTACTTGTCAATAAGTTTATTACGCACAATATATTTAACTTTATTTCAATCGGTAATTATGTATGGAATTATAGGATGGGGTAGCTCATTTAAATCCAATTTTATTCCACTTTATTTATTATAGAAGAAAATAATTAAAATATGTCTTCATAAATCTATTGATTTTCCATCTCAAAATTTGTTTTTAGACTTTAATGTACTTAACGTAAGACAAATTTATTATATTGTATTAATAAAATTCATACATAAAAATCGAAATAATTTTGAATTGTATTCTCATAGTTATGAAACAAAAGGTATGAATTCTTTAAGATTGTTTGAACCAAAATGCAACACTGTTACAGTATTTAATCATAGTAGTAATTTAGGCCCAAGAATATATAACAAATTTATATTTAAATATTCTAATCTTGTCAATTCTAATAGTTCTAGTATTAAATTTAAAAAGTTATTTATGGATTTTATAAAAATTGAAAAATTTTAAATTTAAATTTATATACTATAATTGCATAGTAGACATAAGACAAATTGTATTGTATAATTATTAATTTAAATTCAGGAATCTGCCCCTGAGCACGAGTTCTACTCTTTCTGTATATATTATATTTTATGTTGCAATTATTAGCAAAAAAATAAAAATAAATAAATAAATAAATAAATAAATAAGTAAGTAAGTAAATAAATAAATAAATAAGTAAATAAATAAATAAATAAATAAATAAATAAATGTCACTTTTCGGATTTACAGCAGTTGCTTAAATTTTAAAAGATTCCTCTTGTAAGTTTTTCATAGAATGACCTTTGCCCGCCCACCAGAGAATTGTCGACGTTACTATGTTTACTACACCCACTTCATAATTTTCAGTTGCACAATAATTATAATATCTCGATAGGACCTACTTCAACACCAATTTGCACTAAGTGAAAGACATTTTGGTAAGAACTATCTAATTATGGAGAATGACCAAATTTCTTCTTTCATCCTTTCCGTTTTCTTTCTTTGCCTCCTTATTTTTGTTATTTCCACATTACTCCTTGTTTATTACATCAATAAAATATTCATCCAATAAATCCCGGCGAGTTCAAGTGGAACTGTTTCTCCTACCGGCATTCCAGCATTTCTCCATCAATCATCACCATGCGGCACTATGTAGTTCGCCTTCCATGGTGCACCGAAGGCAACACCTAAGGCGGCAAAAGAACTACAGCTTCGAAGTATCCCTCATGGATGAGGGTGCTTGGCTGAATGACGCAAAGTCAAGTACTAGCCATTAAAAGAACATGGTTTCTTCAAATGTCAGTTACCTATTGTTTTCGGTAAACTTAACTGCTTTCCATGCACATAACACTATAATTTGTTACCAGACGCAGCAACAATAAAATAAATCAACACGTCTCATTGTTGTATTGCTATAACTGATAGGTAACACATTCTATAGGAGGCATTTAATATTTAAGGTACAGTGAAATGTTTCCCAACACTAAAGTTTAATTCTAATCTTGGTATACAGCAGGCCTGGGCGCTAATAACTCAATCGAGTCACTGCAGACTACCCCTTAACACCCCGCTCCCCCTTCCCGGCAGAGACAGATGTTTCAGACCGATACGAGTAGACGGAAGTCTAGATCATATAATTATACCTAGATTGCTCTGCGTTATAGGTTTTGACGGTAACAAATTTTGTCACGTTTACTATGCTGCCATCTAGTTGTTATATAAGGAGTCACGTCATAACTTCCATTTGAATTGCATTAGCGACTGTACTGCCATCTCGTGTTCGTTTACGGCGGACGGGTGGCGATCCTGGAGGTTGTTCTCTTCAAAGTGCAACCGATTTTAACATAGGAATGAGCAATCTATAGCCTATGTGATGTGGGGCGGAAGGTAAGCATTGCTGAGTGACGGTCATGCTCAGGCCTGTTATACAGAGTATAAAGACATTTGCGAACATACACTGAATTCAAAAACATGTACATAATCATAAATTTCAACAGGGTAAAAATCCAACGTGAAATCTAAACAATAGTCTGTATAAAATATGCTAGACGAAATTTGAAGGTGAAGGGTTAACATCTGACGAAGAAGAGACGTGGGAAAAGACAGCCAACACGAATGGAATAATCTCCATCACATACCTCGAAGGCAAGAGATAAAAAGAAGGAAATATAATTTTCTTTTTTATGCAATGGCAGGCCTTATAACATTGTCGTTTTTTGTTCCCACTCCATGAGTGTACTTCATAAATGACGCTAGAAACGCGAAGGTAGATCACTTCGTAGTTCGTCAGAGACTATCCAGAGTGCACCAAGAGGCGTGGAGTCGCCGAACCACAAGTTATAAATTCAAGATGGATAAATCGGGATTTGAACTGGCTTATAAGCCCAATTTGTTAGCACTCATCGTAGCTGTTTTTTAGTAGGTTATTTTACGACACTTTATCAACAGCTTAGGTTATTTAGCGTCTGAATGAGATGAAGGTGATAATGCCGGTGAAATGAATCCGGGGTCCAACACCGAAAGTTATCCAGCATTTGCTCATATTGGGCTGAGGGAAAACCCCGGAAAAAACCTCAACCAGGTAACTTGCCCCGACCGGGAATCGAACCCGGGCCACCTGGTTTCGCGGCTAGACTCGCTAACCGTTACTCCACAGGTGTGGACCCGTAGCTGTTAATATGGATGATGATGATGATGATGATGATGATGAGGTGATAATATGGACAACCATTACGATGGTGATCATTAATGATTATTATTATTATTATTATTATTATTATTATTATTATTATTATTATTATTATTATTATTAATTTTGTACCAAAACATCATAATTGCTCATAGGAGGAAAAACTTAAATTATCTTTATCTTAAGTCAAAGTATTGTTGGATTATGTAAAAAGACCTGAATAGGCGTGTAATGAATATCAAGTTTTTCTCATCTGCCAATTGTTAGTAGCTCTGGGCGTGGTTGCCAAATCTCATTCTGAAAGTGAAATCAAGTTTGGCACAACAATGCGTTTCGTTTGTTGTTAATTAATAATTCCACCAGGTCTTTTAACTGACAAAACAGAATAGGGAAGTGGAATGAGGTGGAGTGGGATGGGATCGTTAACCTGACTCGTCTCGTCTACTTACGGGGTCAAAATATTCCTTACTCTAGCGTACTGTAGTTTAAGTAGTGAAGGAAGTAAAATGACAGGTTTAGTAATGAATAATGATGTTATTTATTACAAAGATCTCTTCCTTGCGTTTCTAAGTGAACAACAGTAATACTTAACTACGCTTCCAACTACAGGGGTTATTACGTGTCGAAATTCAACGTGGGCAGAAATGGATGACAAATTTTGCTTAGAAAGCTCTACCAGGGACAAGGTTTTTTATGTGCCGTACATCTAGATAGGACGGCAAAGACACGAAGTCGTTCTTTTTTAAGGATCAGCCGTTCATTTTGTTTTCCAAAGTCGAATATTCACAAAAGCATACTAATATCACAGAAACCTGCAGAAAAGTATATTCTATTATCCATGTGCTAAAAAGGATAAATGTTCATCTCCCCTCTTGCTTAAAAAAGTCCCTTGTGCAGACACTTGCATTTCCCTATTTCGACTAAGCGGACATTTTACTGACTGACCTCTCCAGCGACAACAAAATGAAACTTCAACGTGCTCATAATTTGTGTGTACGTTTCGTAAGCAATGTTCGTAAATATGATCATATCACCCCATCCCTGGAAGCAATAGGTTGGCTTAAACTAGATAAGAAAAGAAATTTACATTCACTTCTCTTTCTCTTCGAAATCTTGAACTCTTCTATTCCTTCGTACCTGTCGTCTCGCTTCACTTACCTTTCTTCCCACCATAATCTGAACACACGCTCTAGTCATGAAACAATACTAACAATACCATCCCATCGCACCTCCTCATACTCATCTTCTTTCACAATAGCCCTGCCAAGACTCTGGAATTCGCTACCTGCTAGCGAAATAAAATTGAATTCAAACGAAAACTTACTAGGCACTTGGTCAGTAATTGATTACTTGTAAATAGTTTCTTTAATCTGTCACAAAATATTTCAATATTCAGTAATTTCATCACTATAAAATTTTGTTATTCTAGATTTAATTTGTAATTCAGTAAATATAAAATATTCTTTGTTTCTCTATGATAAATTATCTAGCTTTAATTATTCAGGTAATCTTTTCGTACTTTGATTTTATTCTAATTGTAAATTTAATACTAATTGTAATGTTATTTGTAATTGTAATTGTAAATCTAATACTAATTGTAATTTTATTGTTGATATTGTAGTTGGAATCTCCTGGTAGAGGGGCAGAGAAGGCCTGACGGCCTTATCTCTACCAGGTTAAATAAATAAATACTAATACTAATATTAATATTTTAGAAAATAACATACCACAGACTCACATTGACGAAATTATACACATTACGGAGATTATTACAAAACAAAATTATTTCACACATAACAATAAATATTATACACAGACTGAATGATTACCAATGGGTTCACCTATATCCAGTATATTAGCTGAAATCTTTATTCACAACATAGAACAAACACACATACTAAACACCGACAACAACAAACACGCAGAGAATCGATATGTAGATGACATAATAGTCCTATATAATGGAAACAAAAGACAAATAGAAAACCTCTACATCAACAACTCAACAAAATACATCCCAAATTGAAGTATACAATAGAAATGGAACATAACCAAGCTATAAACTTCTTAGACATCACCATAACCAAAACAAATAACAGACACGAATTCAAAATATACAAGAAACCCACTACAACCACAACACACATACACAATTCATCAAATCATCCCATACAACATAAACATGCAGCTTTCCGTACAATGACACACAGATTAATTAATATACCAATGAATAAGACAACTACACTGAAGAATTAAACACAATAAAATATATAGCACAAGACAATGGATATAATCCTAACATAATAGACACACTAATAAAAAAAGGCAAAACAAAAACAGAACAAACCAACCCAAACAGCACGCGAGAATAAATACATAACATTAACATATCACAATACCAATACTTGCAAAATTGCAACTTCATTCAGAAAACTAAAGTACAACATTGCATACAAAACAAATAACACAACACAGAAATATCTAAATAATAACATTAAACATACAAATAAATACAATTCAACTGGAGTTGCAATAGTTGCCCACATTTTTACATAGGACAGACAGGAAGATCCTTTCACACAAGATATCATGGACATATTAAAGCTATAACCAAACCCTATATCACATCAAATTATGCAGACCACATTATCAACAATAATCATGATTACAATAATATAGAAACAGATATGTAAATTTTACACATCACACCAAAAAGTTCACAGTTGAACATCTTAGAACAATACGAAATATATCAACATACAATAACATACCCACAACATATACTTAATACACAATTACAGTTCAATACCCACACATTATTCGACATCATGATACGTCATAACACACAAACAACCAGCCCCCACCATAAGAGAAACATACCCCTACCCCTACAATTGACAAATGCACATCGCAAAATTCAAGATTACGAGTCGTTCAAGAAACGGGCCGTCTGTTGAAGGTATATACCGTTTTTTTAATTCTAACACTTTTTAACGTGTGACTAAGTAATTTTATGTTTTTAACAAACAAAGTGTTAACGTGAACTTTAATCAGTGATATAATATTTTAGCATTTCCCCTTCAACAGTCTGATTCCACAATCTTCTCGCTATTTGAAAAGTAAGGACTATACTCCAGTCTTATTGTAAGGTACTAACTCCTTTATTATCCCATAAACAACAAGGTCACATTAGAAAGGATTAAGATTTAAGACAATCAATTTATGAATTTGTGTAATAATTATTTACGATGCAAGTGTTAAAAATTACATTTTATTTTGGGCTAGAGATGTTTCTGAAATGAGGCCAGGGGCCGCGTGAAGCAAGGCCTACGCACAGTCGTTCCTGATATAGATACAATTTTCACGACTTCTCCATTGCTGTATTCCCCCTCATTGTAATAGTGAAACTTTATTAAAAGCAGGCTGTGTTACAGCTCAGTAGTAGAGCATTCGACTGCAGATCGAGAGGTCCCCGATTCACATCCAGCTGCCTCCCCCCAATTTTTTACAATTAAATTAGCTCTTAATTGTTTCATAGTTATTACTTAAATAGTTTCTGAAGGAGTTTATTTTTTATAATTTCTTAGCCAAAGAGAGTCATTTTTAAAAGTAGACCTGTTATTGTTATTTTTGATGGGTTGTGTTTGCTGCCATGTTATATCTCGTGAGGAAGAACTGACAATTGGTGCAAACAGTTGAAGAAAGACAGTGTTAAAAGACTTTACGCATTAATGTTAAAAGTACTTTTC